>NC_137455.1:145069447-145669447 GCF_964235325.1 Thermobia domestica | reverse complement strand
TTTGGAAGACAGAATATAGTAGTTATTTTTAGAAAGCTGAATAGAAAGCAAAAACCCGCTTCATTCCTGTTCTATGGAGATCACTATTGAAACCGAGCTTTCAATTGAAGATCACAAGAGGAGATGAAAGGTACACCTGAGACGCTTGAGAGCGGTGTCTTCCCACTTGCGACACTCCTATTAGCGACAGGAACTGTTAACTGTCCTATGAGCGACCGATTCGATCTGTTAACTGCTTTATGAGTCACCGATTCGTTCATACTAAGATAATGGAAGAATAAGGTTCTCTCTTCTTTAACTTGTTTCATGCTAATGTGATTTAGAACCTAACAAAATGTACTATGAAAAATTTTGCTCTACCTGAATTTAATACGTGAGAATGCTCTCACTACATTAACAATCTTTTATACGTTTTTCCTAATATTATATTTTTGAATTGATTTCTATGAATACTTGACTATATCAAGGGGAAAACTAACTAAATACTTAGAGTAGCTCCGCCTTTGTCTATGATTCTAATATAATTAATAAAAATTTCATGTTAAAATTATACGGAGTATAAGTTTAGATTGAATATGTTTTTGGCATAAGAAAGAAATCAAAAAGAGGTAGGGGTACCCGAAGAAAATTTTCTATGGAAGGGCATCTCCATGGTTGCTGTATCACGTCTTGTATATCTGATAATTAATATATGTGGTTTGCTATATTACGTATACATTTTTGTGAGCCAGAGGGGCAACCCCTGCCTTCCCATTGGGCGCCCATGGAAAGAGGGAGTTCACCACTTGAGGATATGAAAGAAATCTAAAATCACGGTGTATTCGAAGAAATTATTACACAAGTTACAAATCTCTTGCAAGACTTAACAGTTCGTCTAGTTATAAGGTACTATTTCAGATTGCTACACGACAAGTTTTATGTATAAGTTAAAACAAAGGAGGAAGGCAAATTAAGCAATTAGTTTACGTTTTAGTAGCTTACAATAGGCAAGAAGGTATTTAAAGAGTTTGTTTGCCTTTTGGATTGTTTAGAGTGAACTGCATTGTAATTGGTGGGATTGGTTGTGAATAGCCAATCAGATGTAAGGGATCTCAAAAGCTGTCTTTTGTCATTGACATTAAAAAAAATATATATATATTCACGGCAAAACTGTTACACGTTTAAGTTTTTCAAAATAAAATATATTATTGGGCTTAGTGAATAATTAGATTTGAATCAAATTAAGTACAGAAAACAGAGCTTTTGAAGAAAGGGGGATATTACAACTGGATTTTCAATAATTGCATAGGAATATACTTTTCATGGAAATATCCCTGTTTTCTCGTTAAGTTATTTGATATGTTTTATGTCAAATCTAACTCAAAATTAAAATAAGTTTTATTTGCACTCACAGTAGAGGTAAAATATATTTGACAAACAGTATCACTGGCACGTACATATTTCATACCAAGGTTGTTTGGGCGCTAATAACGCCAAAGGCAAACATACTTTACGAGATGGAATCATATCATCTTCCATTATCTCAATGTAAATGAACCGGTCGCTCATAGGACAGATAACAGTTCCTGTCGCTAATAGGACTGTCGCTTCTGAGACTAATTCCTTGAGAGCTGCTCGATTGGAAGAAACCGTTTTCATCTATTTTTTTTTACCGTTTTTGCTATATATAGATCAATATTTATTGAAAGCAGAAATTATAGTTCATTTGAATCATTCTAGGTTGTAGTAGAGTTAATAATAGAGATTAAATATATTCTTACGAAGCAGAAAACCGGATCTCACTACATATTGCCGTTTTCGATCTATGGTGATCAAAGGTCAAACCAGAAATGGTTTATTTAAATCACTTCCGGTTTGGGTAGGTGGTTTTAATGACAAATAAAATTCCTTACTCTTGACTATATTTTGACCAAATTTGGTGATGATCCATCAAGCAGTTCTTTAGTTTTTTCTTTTACTTTTTCTTTCTTTTTTTATTCACACACGTGCACACACGAGTATGGTAAATGTATAAAGGAGTAGGTAAACCAAATTCTAGTTATTCAAAAACCAAACAAGGAAAACTTGGTTTTTGCCACCCCTGCATACAATTAATCCATTCTAACCACAGAAGCGTCGCACTGTCTGTTTTCTATGATAAATAATATAAAATGAAATGAAACCTATCCTTCCAGAAAACAAAAGATAGGTAAATAAGAAACATTTAGACTTTTCTTCGTTGTATAGTTTTGAGTATCAGAGAGGTGAAAGCTACTGCTTGGAAGAAGAATCCATCCGTTTCAAGAAAAAAAAAATGTAGAAAAGCAATCGGAAACATATGTTCGATACTGAGGTTTCAAAGATCATTATCTTTGTTCTACCAAGTATTTTGTTGACACTTGAGTCAGTTTCCATCGAAAAGGCAAATTCAGGTAGTTGCCGTCTGGGGCGGGGAGTGGTAAGGGAAACTGCTCAAGGCGTAAATGATTATGAAAATGGAGGGATAGACATGAGTTTCGCTGTTCAAATTGCCACAATGCATCCTTCCCCAGCATGTGTTCTTCAAAGAATGTCACCCGTAGTAATTTATGAAGTATGAAAGTGGTCTTTGAATCTTTACCTAAAATAGTGATTTCGTCATTACGGAAGTAATTATTACAATTAATCTAAGTCATTAAGTTTAAAATTAAGATAACCATCACCTTTGTATTGCTCTTTGGCATTCGTATAGAAAATTCAAGTTTCTAGGTGCAGTATTTTGTAAGATATTTACGAATAAAATATTACATGTTATCTTGTGGAGATTCTGAAGCCTCTGATGATGGGTAGACGCCCCCTTAATATTTATGTAGAATGGGTCTGCGTCATTTATATGTATATTGAGAGATCGGATTTCGTCTGCACGTGCACGGAAAGAAAAGCAAATAATTGGGTGAAGTAATTTCTACATTTTGTGACTGAAATTTTTTGAGTTTCTCCGGGGGGGAATGAATTTTCTTCGGGGGGAAGATTCCCCCCGGGCTTCCCCCTGAATTCAACCCTGGTTAGGTATGACTGAACTTAGCCGCTGCTTTGAGTTTTTCTGCAACATGTAGTTCCTACTTAGAATTGGCAAGTGGCCTCGCCCTTCACATAGCCCGGATAAGACAGACTACTATGTCCCTACAGTCTAGTTTGAATCGCTTTGGCCTCTTTCTACTTGTTTTCTGTTTCTTCTCTCTTTTATGATCTTTACTTTTTTTCTTTCTGCGAAACAAGTTAAAGGAATAATTGAAGCGTCAACGTATTATGAAACGTAGTCGTTTGGAATAGCCAAACAGTAAATGATAGACTTTAACGTTGTTAGACTAAGTAATCATGACACTTGTAAGAATCCACTGTTTATCCCATTATGTTTCCTCTCTTGTACTCGTTCTGTATAACTATCCTATTACTACAATAAACGCTACTATTCTGAAATGTCTCTCTTCATTGAACTTCTCCTACAGTAGAATGAATACTGGGTAGTTCCAGGTATATACAATAAATTATCTGAGGTACGACTTCGGTACGTTTTCTCTTTCAGTTTTACTTCATACCACCAAATCTATAAGGATAGGAATATTTAAGATTAAATGCGGGATGTTAGCTATCTACAGCCCCGTCTGGCTGGGAGAAGAGAGAGAGAGGTAAACGATTGCTAACTCCGTACAAAGCAAGGTTCTTGATGAAAATTGTCTTAAGCGGAATAGTGTGTGCTCACGCTTTGCCACGAACACACACTGTGTGGTTTCTATCACACGTATCATTTATGTTGGTGATCGGCTGCAGGCAGACCGCGCTACCCTGTAACCACCACACGTACCCGTAACAGCAGTATCGTTCGGCAGTACCCGTAGCAGCAGTATACATCTATTCAATAAATTGGAATTCGCTCAAGGTAATATTTTCCTTTTTATTTGTGTGTGCGAGTCATCAGTTATCAGTTTACCAGTCGGATATACGCAAGTGTGGGTATAAAAATAAATACGATTAAACCTGAATTTCCGAACCACTTATTTTATTTTAACACTACTAATTTGCGCTTGAACATAACACGAGCTCTGAACCATAGGTTGTTATCCACTGTTTCTTTAGGGACTACTCTGGAAGCCAGTACCCAAGGGAGATGGTAGGTAGCGAAGACTTCCCTTACTAGTATAAATACACTAGTGGATGTATGCCATAAAAATCATATATCAACTTGTGCTAGGTAGTCACTAAAAGCGAGAACCCTATCTAATCGAGTCAGAATAGAAGCGCAGCAAGGGGAGCGTCTGCAGAGAGTAGGCGCGTCAGTAACGAAAAGTATGCTCATAAATTAGGATATTGCAGAGTACGAAAACCAACTTGTTCTAAGTGGCCACTAAAAAGAAAATGCTATCTAATTGAGTCAGTGCAGAGGAGGAAAAGAACCCGCGCGGAAGTGCGTTCGCAAGAAATAGGCACGTCAGCTAAAGAGCGTATGTGCATAAACGAGTATAATGAATGAAAAAAAAAACACTTGATATAAAATCACATAGGTTAGAGCTCTTTTAATGGTTTTATACTAGTAACTCTATACTTGTAAACATAAAATACAGGTTTCCTATATCATGAAGAAACTATCTGACGATGGAAATTAGAATTATTCTTGATCAGTACCAATATAAGTTTGATTTTGATCGATAGCTCTACAATTGAAAATGTAATTATTAGTACAGTACATAAATTATTTAATATATACTTTACTACTCACCAAATCGATGTTAAACACCATGATAATTTGGTCGTTATTCCTAAAGTGGGAAGACCACATCGATAGAACTACGATTTTTACAGTATGACTCTTCATTATGGAGAGTCCTTGTCTCCATTTTACCTGTGTTCTGAGCAAAGAGAATTGCGTATTATGGATTAGGAAAAACGAAGAAAAGGGATTTGCTCTAAAATGACAGATATAGTTTTACCAGCTTAACAATTTTCTCGTTAGAAATCTACGTTTGAAGGAATTTTTAGTAAGTAGATAAACTTTCTTTGCATGAATTTTAATTGACGTAGTTGACTTACAAAAGAAAAGATAGTATTGAATATCTAGCTTTAGGATTCATGAAACTATAAAGGAGACATTTAGAGTTGTTATAGTAGGAACTTTTTTGAAGTTGTGATTGTTATAGAAGAAACCAAGTTTATATTTTAGTTATCGCATCTGCTCATGCGGGTGCGGATCGAGAGTCACGAATGCAGATAGAGATGTTGTGGATGCAGATGGGATATCTTTTATATCTTTACAGACTTCCAGGATAGAAGACGCTGTGCCCCATTCCGTGACTGCATCCACGTAACGGAAAATTTGATTTTTTTTTCTTTTTTGATACTTGTTATAGCATTTTAATTGAATATGAATCTTTTCTGTTCTTTCCCTCCGCAAAGTTTGTGGGTTCCTGGGTGCTACCATGAATTTTTTTATATTGGTCACCTTCATTTGGTCGATGTACCAATCTTTTGATGAAGGTCTTATATATTTCTATCGTCAAATTTCCATGATAAAAAATGTTAATAAATCATGCATATAAATCTTAAAACAAAAATGTTTGTAATTTTATTTTCGTATAAAAATATGTAATTTGTAACAATTTTCTCTTATTGACATTTATATTAATACCATATCAAAGTTCTCCATATTTTATTCATTTTAGTAACATGTAGGCTCTTTTGTATTTAATTCTTCATAAAACATATTATTTTCTTAATTTTCGTAATAAATTTAATAGAAAAATATTCAATTGTTCATTTTATACCTCTACATTTAATATTTTCAAAATTACTTGAAAAAAGGTTTTCTACATTTCATTCCATATATTTTTTCATAAAAATTCCCATTTTTTATTAGTTTATTCTGATTGGCTGTTGGTTGTCATAGTGTTACTAAGGGAACTCTCTTTTGCTATGCGCTTACCAAGTCTTGGTTTATTATTTCCTGCTGCTAGATTGGTTATCTGCTCCTTAGCAATAGAGCAGTTGTCAGATAGTTACAATGGGTTTTCTATTTATTGCAATGCCGCTTCTATGCTGCAGGGTAATCGCGCGTAGCAGTGGCGCAGGAGAGGGGTGCCTCCCCCCCAAAGGGATCTGACAATGTACTTTGGTACTTTGATCTTCGTAATTTTTTCTCAGAAGAAATAGCAATTGTCTTTCATGTACTCTATCTGAAAACAAAAATATCAGTAAACAGTTCCTAGACAAGTTGTGTTCGCCAATGTCGTCTTTATTCTTTAAAAATATTTGCATTTTGGGGAGTATGGAATCCCTGCTATTCAAAGTAAAGGAAGGAAAGAGAGTGAGGACCCATATGAATATGGTGACCTTGAAGTTATTGTTCTATTGTTTGACATAGCAATGACCACAGTTTTCATATGTCTTCTTTGACCCAAATCCTTTCCAGACTGAGCCAGGCAATACTGAAAAGAATCAGTTCTTTTCTGATGATGAAAGGAAATTCCGAAAAAAAAAAAAATACTTTACTTTAGTTGAAGGGTTAAGAGGGAATGGATATATTTGGACCCAAGAAAGCATTGACTTCGATAAAAATAACAACACACGTGATTTATCATCGTCTATTTTGAATCATTTACCGGCGTTCCCAATAGGATTAACTACAAGAAACCTCGGTTTAATACCATTCACTTCTAGCCGCAATTGATATTAAAGAAAGTTGCGATCAATAGATTTCGGTACCACTCAGTGCTTAAAGTGACATCAGATGAGGTGACGGTATGGAACAAATATGGCCACTTAGAGCAGTAATTTTGACAGAACCCTAAAGAGCATCTCTACTCCTGACAGTTTTGCACCATTTTTGACATGAAAAGTCTATAGAAAGGGAGACACAGAGAGAGAGAGAGAGAGAGAGAGAGAGAAGAGAAAGAGAGAGAGAGAGAGAATGAATGAGGACTAATATGTAAATGTTTTACTCCTCACTATCATCAGCCTAACAGAAATAAATATTTATAAAATTAGTATTCAATGAATAGCGTTCTTCCGTTGTATTCCATTGTATTGTATGGAAACTTTTAATATTGCTAGTCATCATAATATTGGATAAATAATTACCAGCACATAATGCAAATCTAGTGAACAGAAACATGTTTTGTGCAGCCGGTTTACCATAAAATAAAATAATAATAATAATAATAATAATAATAATAATAATAATAATAATAATAATAATAATAATAAAAAACGCAATCCACTGTTGTGACAGCGATACGCCAACACTTTAATACAATTTCAACTCCAGAACTTGGTGACAACTTACACAGCCAAACCTGCCCAAAACCACCTACAGAGGTTTGGGGGGATATGAACATGTTAGGGAGGCCAAGTCATCAAAAGTGATCTTACAAATATCTAAATTGTGTTTTTTGTATTAAAGTGTAGAGGGACCACGAAAAGTTTAGTGGAGCCAGGCCCAGGCCGTATCCAAGGCGGTCTAGGGGGGCCGTCTCCCCTAAATTTTTACTGGCCCCTCCTAAAATTTTCACGGTAGATTTACAAGTGAACTATAATATGATGATGAATTATAATGTGGTTGTACCGGACCCCCCAAACTTCGACTGCCCACCCCCTAAATTTTTGGGCTGGCTACGGGCTTGGTCAGGCCCCCCTAGCCCCTCTCTAGTTGCTGGCCTACAGCCAAGAGTATACGAGACAATTAACCAACTGAATGAACTTAAAAGGAAAATTTTTGAATATCCAAATATAAAACTATAAAAGGTAAGAGGCTTGTAAGGCTTAGGTTTACCATTGTTGAACCAGAATTTAAACTTCCGCCGTCAAATTGATTATTGTGCAATTGTGATTACGAAGTGGGTGGGGGAAGCTGAGGCGGTATGCTTTCCAAAGTTTTTGCTTGAGCATATGAGGGGCGTAACTAACGACAAACCTTGCCGTGTGGAAGGGCTTACAGGCACCGGGGGCCCATAAAGAGTAAGAGAAAGATGGAAAGAGAGGCTCAAGAATTAGAAAAACAACTTTTTCTATGGGGCTCAAATACACGTATTAATGCTTGCCCCCCAGAAAAAAAATCTAAATTACAGCGCTGCTATCTCTTCTCCTGGCGTATAAGATACAGGTTAGATTTCTGGTGGAGGCCTGTAGAAAAAAAGGTTTTCTACCGTAAATTTGATGAAGACAAAACAAAGAAACAAACTGAGTACTCAAACATTGCAAGGATTGCTGCAAACAAAAAGTCTCACTTCCAACACCTCATGCTGTGGATTCCCTGTGGATCACTTTCCTACCGGTGGGGTGCTGACTGCCACGGGTGCTGACTGCCACAGCCAATTATTGGTGCTGATTGCCACGATTGGCGCTGATTGTCAATTCCAAGGTGCTGATTGCCACGATGCCGTGCTGACTGCCACGAGCCTAAGAGAAAGTTGCTAGACGTAACATTACCGGACGCCAAGAAGCAAGAAAGAAACGTGATGAACCTTAGGATCGTGTTGTTCAGACCAACTCCTACCAAAGGTAAGCAGGTCTCTGTATGTACACTCATGTCCAAAATTATTGTCGCATGACTATAAATATGTTGTTCTAGTAATATAATTTGATAACGAATTCGCCCGGTATTTCTTATAATGTTAATATGTATATAATCGGCAAAGACAAGTATGTGGTAAATTTCATGTCAAAAGAGCAGTAAATAAGAACAATGAAAGGATCATTATGATTTTCGTATTTATAATTCTTTTCCTATGAAATTTACCACAAATATACATTTCCTGATTATACACATAGTATCAGTATTAAAAGTACTCTGCAAAATCATTATCAAATTATATTCTTACAAGAAGACAGTTATAGATATGCGACAATAAGTTTGGTCATGAATGTACTTTCAGTTTTGTCAGGGAGCGATGCGTACAAAATTGGTACGATTTATATGTTCTCACTTGAACTCCCTATGTCAGTATAAACTGTTTCAAGCAGCTCTTGAAAGTTCCATCAAAAAAGCACTACTGGCTGGGATGTCCCGCACAAGAGAAGTTCAGGAGAAAGCACTCGCCTGCAGAGAAACTAAGCATGCCATTTTTTGAAGCCCAAATTCATGCTGATTACAACAAGCTAATAAAATTCCTGTACGGTTGAGAACGGTTCAAGATATTCAACTTAAAAGTTTATATGAGAAAATGAGGATATGCGCATTTATACACGTTAAGTACAACATAATTAGTAACGATTATTGACATACGAATTGAAAGCTATCGGAAGTAAGAGAAAAAAAAAGTGTTTCGATATAACTAACGGGTTTGTTAGATACAATTAGTCATTACATTGTTCACAATAATCATAGGTTAGAGATGAAAATTGATCACTGTTGTTCTTCTGTTTTGTGAAGAAATGACGCAGGCAAAGACCCCCTTGCACCATGAACATTTTAAATGTGCCATTGCGTTGCATCCGTCGAGGGAACAGTTCACAGAACCAAAGCAAAAACCAAATTTGATAAATGAGTCAAAAGTTATAGGCCTATAATTTGTTCGTAACCTGCCTTGTAGAACGCAAACTGAAACAATCCAATATATCGCGGTGATCGGAAGTGATTCGTATGGACACGAATTTTATTTGATTGTTTCGTGGGTACATTATAACGTCCGGATGAAGAAGTTCCATACTATGTACAAATCTCCTGCCATAATCTTTGATTGATCGGAATCAAAACACATCAAATGGTTGCACAAATCATGTGCAATTCTTTGGTATCTTCTCAACCATTACGTCTTTGCCATCCGTCATGCAACCTGTCTGTGAATGGACCCCAGTGATTAAGCAATAGCAAGTTCAAGCCATCAGGCTTCGCCATGGGAGAGAATACTTAACGCGTTGAAACGTGCATCCACTCATTTTCTCATATAAACTTCCAAGCTGAATATTTCGAACAGTTCTCAACGTACAGGAGTTTTATTACCTGTTGTAATCAGCATGAATTGGTCCTTCAAATGACATGCTTATTTCTCTGCAGGCGAGTGCTTTCTCCCGAACTTCCCTTGTCAGCTGGCTTCAGACCATCATATCCATTAAATAATATAATAAAACAATTAATATAAACAATGAAATGTGCAAATTGTACATATAACAGAAAAGACAATCCCTTTATAAACATCCAAGTGTATGTCGTTCCACTTAGTGAGCAACTTTGTAACTTATAGGATGCCACATAAATTTGCTGTGATGATTACTAAATTAATCCCTAATTAATCCCTACTAAATTAATTAATAATCATAAATTTAGTATGAGGGAATAATTCCTCTCTTTCCAAATACAGTTTCTCCCAGGCTCGTGGCAGTCAACACGCTGTCGTGGCAGCCAGCACCTTCATATTTGCAATCAACGACAGTCGTGGCAATCAGCACCTATAATTGGCTGTGGCAGTCAGCACCCGTGGCAATCAGCACCTATCCCTCCTACCAGCAGAATGTTAACATGTATGCAGATGAAGAAGATTAGTTTTTATTTTTAAGGATAATCATTGGTGGTTTACTGTTTGCCTTGTAAAAAAAAATAATCTTCCTAATTAACATCTTTAGATAGTAAGTTGTGTCTCCTGGATTTTGGATTTAAAAGATCCTGATTTTTCGAAAAATTGGTTGGCAACATTGCTACTCATCTTCTGAATAGATACGTAGCAAAATAAAAGCTAGTTTTTACTATATTGTTTCAATTCTTGTAAATATAAAAATCTTACAAGAATTCTACTATTCTAAGAAATACAAAAAGGAAAGGAAAAAGAGAAGGAAATGGGATTGGATCCGGTGTTAAAATGATATACGAGTTTGCAGTCCTTCATTCTACTCATTCATCCATAAGGCTTCCTTGGATGAGCTTCCTATTTTTTACCATACGTTCAGATTTTTAAGAATTTTCTAGCTATAGTGCGTTGCTTTAAGCCTCAAAAGAAGAGTTTTCGTTTGTTTCTATATTTATGTACGAAATCTTGGTCAAAAGTTAATGTATGTTTGACAGACATTCTAGACACCAGATTTGAACCAACATATTTAACATTTTAGTTCCTTCACTCCTCCCTTCCGTGGTTCACTCAATCGAGCTTAATTTTGTTTTCTCGCTTATACTTTTATAATATTTTAATATTTTGGGGGGCGGGAGGGACATTTTCTTACAAGGAATGCTTTCTATCATCTTCATTTACTAATCACTCAACTTTAGCCAAAAACGAAAAAAAAAAATGTAACAAACGCGAAAAATTGTGTATTAATGAATGAATATGTATTAATGAATTTTCTATATGAATTATTATATAGAAAAATGAATGTTACTATGAGTGCGTGATCATCACGGCCAAATGCCAAAGCCAAATGAAATGACTTTTGGTATGTAGGTACACCCTAATACCAACTGGGATGTTATCATATCGCTTTCATTATAATACATATCCTAAGAGACTGGGAGTCCGAATTTTTCCGAAAAATTGAGCATCAC
Organism: Thermobia domestica; assembly: GCF_964235325.1. Classification (NCBI taxonomy): domain Eukaryota; kingdom Metazoa; phylum Arthropoda; class Insecta; order Zygentoma; family Lepismatidae; genus Thermobia; species Thermobia domestica. Next base: position 145,657,968 of record NC_137455.1, on the reverse strand, counting down.
AGGAGCCGTTCAACTTAAGGAGCTGTAGTTCAGTGTATTTCACAGCCTTGTTTTATTGCAAGTGTGAACTCCTTAATCAGTGGACAAAAGGGTGTGGATAATGGACCAAAGTTGATGATAATGAGTTTTGGTGGGTGGTCAGAGAGAGTCGGTCATGTTGCTTCGTGGGTTACGGTGGGTGGTGGGTCAGTAGGACAAGTTTTATTTAACACACGCCATCTCTGATCACAATATACGCGAATGATGAACCAGTTAAAAAATTGTTGCATGAATAATACAAGGCTTTACGTTTTTAATTAATAATATAAATCTTATTAATACCTTAGTTCTACCAAGTAACTATACTTTGCCCTAGAATTAGGAGTGGTTTAAGCAGTTGCTAAATGTCTAAAAGTGCCTAGGCTGAAGAATACTCAAGTTTCTTCATTTTATATGCAGACTCTTGTTGGTTGTCATCAATACTTTCGTGACTTATATTGTTTTTATACTGACTTGAGCGTTTGGCTTCTTGCAACAAGACTCCTTGTGTCGCAGAAATAGGAATTAATATGTTCAAATGAACGGCCAGTTGCATGATCTTGTAATCAAGCTGCCTTAGAGGAAATATAGTGCAATGGGGAATGGTCTTTATATAAAGCGTTGATCTTAGATGATAAACCGGATTCAATCGCAAGTCATGGTTCTGAATTCATGGCAATAGTGGCTTCTGTCCTTCATAATCCCTGTGTTGCATAACGATGCATACACAGAAACTCGAATGGAATTAAATGAGCATTCCAGTTTCGTGTCCCACGTTTATGCCCTTTAGGATAAAGGAGCTTGGTGATTAAGGGAAGTGAATGAAGGTATAACTGATGAAATTCCAATGTCGGGGAAACGGGAGAATCCGGAGATTTCGTGTCACCAAGGATCGAACCAGGGACCCCTTGCACTAGATATTAGCCCTCTACCACTGTACCAACATGCTTCCCTCTCCTCCACACACACACATTTTTATTTATAAAAAGGTAAAATACTCATTTCTCAGTTTCCATATACGTGGAATCTCTGATCCTAATTTCTAAGCTATCCCTTGACTTCGAAGTCACTAACTTCTTCTTTCTCGTAGAATCAAATTACTGGGGAACAAACTGACAACGTTAGCCATTCTGTATTTCTCTGATACTCCGCCTAACCCCGCTCGGCAATAGTTATAAAATTTTCCCTCGAGCAGAACACTCATACACAAACATATGTATACATTCATAATGTTGTATTGACCTGTCTTCAATATGTAAATATTTTTAGTTTATTCTTTATGTTATGTCTAATAAAGGATATTGTAAAGCATTGTTGATAGAGTTTCAATTGTTGTTCTCACTGTTATCGTTACTAAGAGCCTGAAAATTCAGTGCAGCGCCATTGATCTTTGTAACAGACGTACGTTGACACTTGTCTCTAAAAAGAAAGCGATGACTGACTGGAAGAAAACTTCTTTTCTTACAAAATTCGAGCAATCGTTTCCTTATATTGACGACGCACCCTTAACAATCAGCTGCGAGAGAAGATGTAGAGAATACCAAAGTTACGACAGCAACGGCAACTTAATATATACCTATCGCTTTGATGAAGAAGTTGTAAGACCATCGTTCATATATACTGTAACTGGTTTCGCTGTTTTCTGGTTCTCGCTTGAAGAGATGAAGTTTAAGGGAATCCTTCCGTACGTTAGTGTGAGAACCGATTTACGTACATTTCGTGAGCTACATAAGGATCCCTCAATGCAGAGAATAGATTCCGATCTGTCTTCCACCTCATTGAGCGACACACAGAGTGGCTCCACTTGGTATTTAAAAATAGAAAATGATGAAGGAGAAGAACAGAAATTCGACATTTTTCAGTTTGCGAAGCTTGTGTTTGCAGGGATTCATACACACAATTCCCTTACTACCATTGGATCAGATGATCATATTAACGAACTATCGGAAGATGATTTGAGTGACATCCCGGAATCTGAATTTGACGGAATAATCTTCAACTCCAGTACAGAGAGCTTAAAACCACACCAGAAGAGACCATGGTGGAAAAGACTGTTGTGTTGCTGTAGTGGTGGTTGTCGTTAAGGAAACGCTTGTTATACGATGAGAGCCGTCCAGAAGAACTAGAGACGCCTCCAACAGGGGAGAATCTTTGGCAATTGTTAACTACGCCGACAGCAGTAATAATAGAATCCCCTTTATCAAAGATCAGATTGCACTGTTAATCATTTTGGAAGATGAAAAAAGAAGAAAATTATGAATATAGCTGCCGTGCCTTGGCTCACATAATGGACTTTAGGTGAAATGGAAAATATTTACAAAACTTTTCGGCTACTTGTATATACAACAATAATGCAGCTCAGTATGTTTAAGAATTTGACTGGGAAGTTAACTTGATGAGATTGGATTCAACAGTTCTCTTAGAAATTACTGAACCAACCGAATACCCTATGCTTAATATGAAATACTACTTTCTTTACTAATGAGGCTACCACAAGTGGACCATAATACGTATTATGTTAAGTTTTAATTGTATAGCAGTTTTCCTGTATAATATTGTTGTGTAAAGAAGTGTTAAACTTCTGTCATTGTTTGATATATTTAAGGAAGACTTTGTAAATTCATATCCAGGTGGTTTAATGAATTGTAAACACATGTGGATGCCCAGAAAATGAAGAAAGTTCTTTAGTTTTGGAAAAGAAAGCGGAATTTCGAAGAAGAATCTGAAAGAGGGCCAAGAATAGGATGAGAACTGGTTGAAAATACGAGAATCGTAACAGCGTTGAAAAGAATGAAGCTGGAAAAGCATGCTGATAAACAGTTTAAAAGATTTATTGAAGTACCATATTTCTTTCGTATATTTTGATAAACACTCTGAAACGAAAAACGAAGACAACAAATTAATAATTGTTTTCCGTAACTGCAACCATATTAGATGGAATAATCTGCGATAAATTTGTCATTTTTATTTTGGATTTTAAAAAGTATTAAAAAACCACACGTTGCATTAACTTGACTTATTATTCATAATGCTTTTGAAATTATGAAATACCGTACCAATTCATTGTATAACAGTGGTTCCCAACCGAGGGTTCTCAATCTTTGTTTAGGAGCCGCGGTGGCTCAGTGGTATAGCATTCACCTCTGGTGCATGGGGTCTTTGGTTCGATCCCAGTTCGCGCCAAGTGGACTTTGAGGTGCACAAACACCGTGTGCGTGGGTTTCCTCTGGATTATCCCGTTTCCTCCCCTTTCTTCATTCCACCATTTCATTCATTTCTCATCATCACCGTCTCCTTTAGCCTAGCCGGCATACCCGTGGAACGTAACGTGAAGATATGATGAGAAGTTGTAAAACAGGTTTCGTACTATGAGACGTTTATACACCAAGCTTGGCAGAAGCATCATACGTCACTATAGCAAAAAGACCTTGATTACCGTCTCCCAACCATCCTAGGTTATCAATGTTTTCAACCATTCTAAAATAGGTTTTCTCAAAAGGTTGCCTCGCCATGTCATAATGAAGCTCCTATGACCAGATGTATGCATGACTCGTCCAAACCTTTCTTTCTACAGGATCTCCTAACCAGTACCGTTCGTTGCTGCATGGTCAACAGTCATGTTCCATGATATATGTTCAGCCACATGGTCATATTATTAGACAATATAAAATACCGCCAAGCTCGTATACTGCTATTGGAAGAACTTTCATATTGAAAACGTTAGCAATACTGACAGATAGGTGCTGGGGAAGGTACCAACCACAGTATGTTTGCTCTTGTGCCGAATGATGTTTATTTCAAGTTTTGTCTCTATGCTTGCAATGGTCAGGCAACCTTTCGTAAAAATGTATTTTAGAATGGCTGGAAACACTGATACTATGAATACTTATGGGTTTACACTAACATACTACAAACTAGTATGGGTTGCAGTCTAATTATGTCCGCCAATGCTGTCGACTTCATGTGAAAACCTTGAATGTTCCCATTGGTTGGCAACACTACCAAACTGGTTTTTCTGAGAGACGGAAACATTCATTCACACTATGTTTTCCATTATCCAACACTGTAGCTGTCACATTTGTTCTATGTTCGTTCAATGGCACACCATTTGCAACATTATGATGTTTACACTTGGTTGGCAACACCGACAACCTAGGATGGTTGGGAGACGGTAATACTTAAAGTCTTTTTGCTATAGTGTCGTGTGATGTTTCTGCCAAGCTTGGCTATAAACGTTTCATTGTACGGAACCTGTTTTACAACTTCTCATTTAAAAAAAAAATGGTTGGCAACACTGACAAACTGGAGTATTTGGGGGAGGAATAGCTTTGAATTTTATGTATAATGTTTAAAAAAATGACCAAAACATACATTATTTATTAAAAAGTATATGCTTTGGTCAGAATTCGTGTTTTACTTTATACAAATAATTTTGAATTTTTTTAAAAAAATGCCATGTTCGGATCCAGGTTAAACATTTTAGTCGGGTGGTACGGTGGTTAGAAATTTTTGAGGGGGTGGTGGAATTGCTCGCACAAATGTTGAAAAAATCAAGAGCACAGCTCCTACCACTTGAATAGGTGTGATAGGAAACTTACTTTCGAAGCAGCAGCAACGAAATCCTTGATAGTACAAACATATTTGTCGACTTAATGCTAACGTCGTACTTATTACTATGTATAAAATCTGTTTTTTCTACACGCAAAATTACAATTTACATCTGTCACTTTTACCGGTATGCCATACCGGCTGATTTTCTAACTTTGGGATGCATAACCGGCTCATACCGGCTCACTTTAAGCACTCGTACCACTTGCATCCACCACCTCGTAGAATGCGAGGAACGATCGTGAGGTATGTGATGAAGCCTTGTCCATGTGAATGCACACCAGATTGACGTTATTTCCATACATTGTTGGAGCCTCATGCTCGTAGATCGGCCGCATGATCTGCTCCTGAAAATACTGCGAATTTATTTTGCAGTTCTTCGCCACCCCATGAATCTTCAGTTTGCCTCGGTATAATAACAGTAGCCAGTAACGACCATGAACCCTTTTGGGAAGGATTCTTGACAAACACGGACCCATCTTCTGAAGTTCTTGGCGCCTTTCTCTCGGTACATGATGGCTCTCGGTTTGCCGCAGTCGGAAAGGTAAATCCATCCTTCATCGAGCGTTACGACATACATCCACCTTTGTTTTGCCAGATGCCGTTCGTACAGCTTCCGGGCGTTACACTTTCGTTCCTTTTGGTGGGCATCCGTGAGAAGATAGCCGCGAGCTTTCATGACTTTTCCCGCCTTGAGTTGATGGTGTAACGTCCGGCTCACAGTCCCCAAAGACAATTCAAGACGATTAGGCATACATCTTTGTGTTGTCGGATTTTCTTGCATTGCCATTTTGCGAAGTTTCCTCTACATGGTGGAGGTGGTCTTGATGCATTCCCGCTTCCTAGGCAACTTCGTTGGTGATCCAAATGGTGGAGTTTCGTTGCCCTTGTACTTTTTAATAACATTTTTTATTCCACTTAAACTGATGTTGCAACCTTTCTTCTTGCACTGTTTTCTAATGACAGAAACACTAAAGTGGGCGTTATAAAGAGCCGCGACATAGCCTTCCCAAAACCGGCTTAGTTTGGGCGGCATTTTGGTCACAGAGCGGAAACCCACACACTTGGAAACAAATTTAACACAACACTCCCAACAATGGTCTTGTTTTTTGTGTTATTGTCGTCCGCGCGTAAAAGCAACTCCGTTCCCAGGAAGCCAGTGCACAACACTGCAGGACTCCACGAGCCAGGTCGAGTGAGTCCATTCTGACCGAGATGGGGAAGGAACGAAATCGGCCAAACGTAGGCTGAACAACATATGCGTTGCGATGAACAGTAAGTCAATAAGTGAAACGCTTTATAGAATAATATTCTTCATTTCGTCGAACATCTGAACATTGATTTCTGGTTCACGAATATCACTGGATAGGTAGTTATTTAGTGCAATATCATGTAATACCATTTTCATCTTTAAAACAAAACTAGCGTAATAGTCGACTTGGAGTAAGTGCTGCTAACCTTAATAACCACGTTTAGTTGCAGAATAGAATAGAATATTGGATATGTATCCAGGCCAGTAGCCAGCCCAAAAATGTAAGGGGGGCCCGATAGAATTTAGGCAGGAGCCCAATCCAACCATATTAAAGTTCATCAACATATTATTGTTCATTTGCAAGCCTGCCGTGAAAATTTTAGGGGGACCAGTAAAAATTTAGGTGGGCCCCTGCCTCCTTAGACTCCCCTTGGATACGGGCCTGTATGTATCCCTGTGACTTAGAAATTTTCTGAAATTGCAACTTTTCTGACTGGCGTGTAGTAAGCCTTGGGTTCTACGTTAAAGAATTTTCTGAAATAATCCAAATCTATCGTAACATTCGATATTTCAGCCTTTACCAGGATGGAAAGAGATATGCAGTATGCGAATCACATACCAGACGCTATTCTGCGTGGGAAAAGGACGAGCTTTGGTGTTTCTATCCCAAACCGCAAGTTGCGATAAGAATATTCGGGTAAAACGCAATTCAAGGGTACACATCTGTTATCGTGATTTTCATCAGATTTGCCTCTTCCCTGGGCATCGTTCAACGTGAATGCCCACATCACCTTCTGGTGAGTTAGTCATATTTGAAGCGGCCACTTTCACATGCTTGTCATAGTTGTTGTCTGCACTTGCCCGGAGCGGTAAGACTTATACGATCCCAATTCAAGGGGACCCATTATTAGAAATACAATTCTGAAATTTGACGAAGTTCCTATTTAGTCTCCTTAAAGTTGAAGAGGTAAAAACAAAAAACTTGAGTAATGTGTTTTAGAATCAGCTTCCCTCTAATTTAGGTGCCGTGTTATTGAGTCTGTTATTGTTGGCCAAAAATGATATTTTTTATTATCGTAAAAATTTGCTTGTGTGCATTTTCTAAAAAGAAAAAAAGAAAAAAACTAGAAATGAGAGGATTTACCCTGACGTAATTTTGTTCTGTTTAACGAGTTCTATCGATTTATATATTTTCCCTATTTCTTGTGGATAATTAACAGACACTAATTCTTTGAAGAATTTAAAGAGGTAATATAATTGTTTTAGAAATAGATATATTAATGGGTACATTTAAAAAAGTAGTAAGTGTAGAATTAGATTGTTATCCGAAAATTTTATTGTAAAATTTGTTAGTTAGATGTTTCTGTATTGTTCACGTATCACGTCTATTGCAACTTTTTCAGAGTATACAGACTAAATATCAGTAATGAAAGCCAACTCATAGAAAAAAATACTCATACTCTGAGTAATTTTAGTGGAAAGGAACTACTGCATCCGTGGAAAAACGAAACACGAACAGAAAATAAAAATCAAACGATATTTTCCTTCATGTTTCATACAAACTAATAATAAAGTACTTTTGAAAAACATTAATCTTTCCCAAAAAAAAAAAAAAAAAAAAAATCAAAACAGGTAAGGACGTCATACAAATCAGTCAACAGGAAATAAACTACCACGCAACAGTAGCTATAAAACTTGTTGCTTTCGTCTTATTATTATTGAAATCATTACGAGCGAAAGCCACTCATCCTTTTGGATTTATTTAATGAAATAACTACAATCATTTTTCACAACTGATACAAAATCTTGATATCGGTATACCTTATCAAATAAGTATTATTTAAAAAATTCTGCCTTATGTGAAGATCTTTGAAAAGCTACTATTATATATCTATATATATCTATATCTATATCTATATCTATCTATCTATCTATCTATCTATCTATATATATATATATATATATATATATATATTGCAGTAAAATTATGTTACAATGAATTACAATGCGTCATTATAGTCCAGTCAAATTGCTAAAAGTAATAACAAGCTGAAAACTGACATAGATGTTGAGAATGATGTTCTAAACAACATACTAAAAACCCACCTGACCTTCGCCTGTCATGTTGGAAAATGGCCGCTGGAAGTGTCAAATTAACAATACCCACATAAAATAGCAATATCTTCATTATGATTGAACATAAAGAGATAAATTGAGTGTCAGTTTATAGAACGTAGGTAACACAATATTTTTTGTAGAGAAACAATTTTTCATAAAACGCATACTTCTAGAAGTATTTAGCTCTAAATTCTAAAATTCCGAAAACAACCGTCAAACTGATTTAAATTTTATTGAACTTAGGAAGTTATTATTAACAAACTGAAATTTGACATAGATGTTGGTAAAGATTATTTAAATGACATAATAAAATCCCACAATATCTTCGTTCGCTGTATTGGAAAATGTCCGAATTCTCCGAAGTAATTGAAAGATGATATTTTTTTTAAGTGAAATACAAAGTCTGAACTGGGCTAAATATTTGAGAAACTGTAAATGCAATCAATTCGAAGTCAATTGGGATCAATGTTGGTGGCAGAGGGGAAACATTATGACGAGGTTAAGGTTTCCGTCCGTCATCTTAGTGGAAGCCATCCTGGAATCAACTTATTTATTTTAAATGTTAACATGGTCGTATGACATATTAACCAATATCTTCGTACCTACGGTAAGGTTATTTTATCAAAACCTGCAACGGTTTTGAAATTGTGAATAGATTTAGAGTCTGTTATTTGTGAAATGCTGTGAACTGTGCTTTGCGAAGTTTCGAATTGAAGGATAAAGTGAAAAACAAGCTTTGTAACATCTCACATTACGTATTCTTTAATAACCAGGAAAAGAGAGCTAACACATATGACACAAATACAATCACATGATGTGTTCAACACATCCACCATTTAGTTGTTGCACATCCTTAACCTTGCGACTCAGTGCTTCTGCACTGTGCGAAAGTGGCCAATGTCATTAACTTTACACTGGTAGACAATAGCATTAAAGTGCCCCCGAAAATAAAAATCCAACGGAGTTAGGTCGGGGGACCTTGCTTGCCACTCAACTTGACCATGCCGACCTATCCAGCAACAGGGAAACTGTCCATTAAGCCATCGATCACATTACGACCATAATGCGGCGCTGCCCCATCTTGCTGCCAATATTGAGGAAATCTCCCTTCATTCAACAAAAGTGGCATAACAGTGTTTTCAAGTATATCTCCCATACTGTGCAGCATCCAAGGTCCCATCAATGAAAACAGGTCCAATAAGTTTTTCGCTCCATATTCCACATCACATCACATCATTACTTTACCTGCACCTTGCATTTTTGATACATCTATTTAATTAAGATTTGTATTAGCCACGTACCGAACATATTGCCCAGTAGCGAAAAATTTTACGGTAAGTTTTCTTTTGCAAACTCTGCAAAAGTTCTAAGTTGTGTTAGGATAGACTGTTATCTTTTAGACTTAAATTTTGTTATATATGGAACATTGTGTGAACGGAAACTGCCTGCCTCTTTGTTTATTTTTTCTTGTTTGTAGGAGGGGATGCTAACTTGAGAGGAAAGAATCGAAATTATTCTCTGGGCTGGAGGGCGCAGTTCAGCAATAATATCAGGCATCCTCAATGAGCGACATCCTAATCGCTAGATGGTGACAGACAATGCTGTACGAAAACTAATCCGCAAATTCAGGGCAAAGGGAAATGTTGATAATTTACCTCGAACAAGATGACTACGAAGTGCAACTGATCCAAACACATCAGCAGCTGTGTTGGGTGTATTGCTGAAGTCCTACGTAGAGTGTGCGACGTCCATCAAGTGAACATAAACATATTGGGCCTGTTTCCATTGATAGAACCTTGGATGCTGCACAGTATCGAGATATGTTTGAAAACACTGTTATGCCAATTTTCTTGAACGAAGAAGGGGGAGTTCTTCAATATTGGCAACACGATGGGGCACCGCCGCATTATGGTCGTAATGTAATCGATGGCTCAATGAACAGTTTCCCGGTTGCTAGATAGGTCAGCCACCTGTCGAGTACCAGCACGGTCCCCTGGCCTGACTCTGTTGAATTTTTATCTTTGGGAGCACTTTAATGCTATTGTCTACCAGTGTAAAATTAATGACATTGGAGACCTGAAAAGGAGAATCATTACGGCCTGTGAACAAATATTAACCGACTATGTATGCTTCGGAGAGTGCACAAGCACTGAGTCCACGGTTAAGGATGTGCATACAACAGAACAATGGAAATGTTGAACATGTCATGTGACTATTTGTCTCATATGTGTTAGCTCTCTCTTTTCCTAGTTACTGAAGAATACGTAATGTGAAATGTTACAAAGATTGTTTTTCACTTTATCCGTTAATTCGAAACTTCGCACAGCATAGTTCACAGCATTTCACATATAACATGCTCTAAATCTATTCACAACTTCAAAACCGTTGCAGGTTTTGGTAAAATAATCTTACCGTGAGTTTCTCTTCGAACGAAGATGTTTAATGTGTTATACGACCATGTTGCCATTTAAAATAAACAAGTTGATTTCAAGACAATTTCAGTTTGTTAATAATTACTTCCTAAGTTCAATAAAATTTAAATCAATTTAACGGTAGTTTTTTTTTTTGGAATTTTAGAATTTAGAGCTAAATATTTCTAAAAGTATGCATTTCATGAAAAACTGTTTCTCTACAAAAAATATTATGGTATCTGTGTTCTATAAAAGGACACTAAATTTATCTCTTTATGTTCAATCATAACAAAGATCTAGGTATTGTTAATTCGACACTTCCAGTGGCCATTTTCCCAAATGGAGGGCGAAAGTGAGGTGGGATTTCAAGGGACTTTTAGTATGTTGTTTAGAACATCATTCCTAACATCTATGTCAATTTTCAGCTTGTTATTAATTTGTTCCTTGTAAGCGCCGTCTACGCGCCCCCTGTTTGCAATGGCTCTCTCTACGAGCCCTCTGCTGGTAACGGTTATGGGCGAACCTCTCTGCGTGCGAGTGCTTTTACCAGACTCAGTATCTATAGTTATTACCATACCCACCAGTTAACAGCTATCTTTCCAAAAAGAATATTCCTCTGGAAGAGGGATGATAGAACTACTAATTTCAAATAATTAGCTTCACCAAGGTTGTTTTCGGTCAGGACGGTTTAGATCCCCCTCTCTCCCTTATTTCCTCTTACTCAAGGGAAGCAGAGAGGAAAGATGGTTAAATATCTCTTAATCCTTTTAATATCCTCGTACAAACTTTCCTGTCGACCAATTCTACATTAACCAATTTATTCACCCTATTTGCAAGAATCTACTACAATTAGCATACCAGACTCCAATTATAATGAAAACTCATCAAGTTTCCTCTTTTTGATATCTTTATTTCAATAAAGAGCGAATGATAGCTGAGAATAGTCTATGATCTCTAGATAAAATATTTATCTGTCTCTATTTGTCCTCCCGGAGACTGAGAGAGGCTTAAGTACAGGGGTGTAGCTATGGGGGCCCCAACGGGGCCAGGCCCCCCCATATGACTTCCTGGCTCCCCAAATGACAAGCTTTAAAGTTTACATATAACTAATAATTTACCATAAAGTACTATGGAACAATTATACCATATCGATCGAAAAATAGTATGGTATATCTTCCTTATACCGATCGGAAAATGATATGGTATACTTTTTTGTGACAGCAGATTACACAATTTACTGCGATTTATATTTGACAGTTTGAAGTCAAACGTTTTAACAAGGTACTATAAATACTAACATTAAACAATGGTACTAAACTAATTAGTAAATACATGATATTTTATATGTAATTAGTGTTTTAAAAATATTTTTATCAGATGGAAAATTTGGTGAAAAATAACGTTCTTATTCAGTTTTTCAATTTGGATTTCAATCTTCGCTATTTTTAATGCTAGTTGGTGTAAAACAGGAAATGAGATATAGCTGTTAATAAAAAAATGTTTTCTAGTCACGAATAATAAATAAATATTTTTGTCAGGAAATCTTAAAAAAAATAACTGCAATTTCAAAGAAAATCAGTCTTATGTATAAAGGTAACAAAGAATATTCTACCGCTTTTTGTGGAGGTTTGTGTTTAATTGGTCCTCACACCGTGAGTTGAATGCGAATGGAGATAAGGCGAAGGTCAGTTGGTGTGGGTATATCCAACAAACTACCTGCTTGTGGCAGTTCAGTTACTCCGTGAACGCATGTAAGGACAGACTGAGCATGGGACCTCCACAAAGCGTCATTAGGGTGTGTATCCTGTACAGGTTCAAACTGGGGTCAAACGCCGTTGTAGTGGGGCGGAAGATATACCAGACCTTTGGTGAGGGTGTCGTGACTACGCGGATAGTGCAGTGGTAGTTTAACAAGTTTAAGAACGGTGACGAAGCACTTGAAGACGCACCAGGTACCGGAAGACCAACACATGTACAAGATGAAGATCTTCAAGCAGCAGTTGAGAAGAACAATGGCCAGACATGTGAGGAACTGGGACTAGAATTCAGTGTGAATGGAGAAATCATTCAGCAGCACCTCCATCAACTGGGGAAACACTACAACTTCGGTCGATGGGTCCCACATGATTTTAACTTCGGGCCAGAAGGCAACGCGAGCTGACACCTATGGTTTTTTTGCTGTCTCGTCTGAGAAAGGAGCTATTTCTGGACAGGGTCTTGATATGTGATCAGAAGTGGGTTCTATACGAAGCTCCACGGTGCCGTAATCATTGGTTAGCATCCCATGAACCGGTTCCAAAATAGCCGAAACCAGCACTGCACCAGGTATTTGGTGGACTGCTCATGGCATCGTGCATCGGGAACTGCTACCAGTTGGTTAGAGCATTAACTGTGTACTGTCAGCAGTTGAGCAGTGTTCAAGAAAAACTCAAAACTCTGGAGCCAGCACTTCTGAATCGCAAAGGGGTCCTCCTCTTACAGGACAACGGTAAGCCCCACGTGGCTAGGATGACCAGGGACATTATTCTACGCCTTGGATGGGAAACACTATTGCATCTGCCATACTTCCCGGCATTGCACCGACCGATTATCACCTGTTCCATTTTGGACAATCACCTTCAAGGACGCCAGTTCAAATCTCTAGTAGAGATGCAAAATGCACTTGATACCTTTTTCGCTTCGCGACCCACGAAGTTCTACCGCTATGCAATCCATGGCCCCCCAGAACGTTGTCAGGAGTTCGTCGATGCTGATGGGAACTATTTTTGAGTTTCCAGATAGTCTTAGCCCCAGGTGACATATCGATGTTCGAAAGTGGTGGGTGAAAAAGCGATATAACTTTCTTGGTTACCTTTTAGTTATGTTCTGTGTACAAGGGCTTAAATTAAAATAGTTATGCACAAAGGTATAATGCTTGGTCCGGGGCAATAGTTCTTGGTTAAACATAATAAAAACTACCTGGAACATACGGTAATTTATGGAGAAAAAGTAAGAAATAATAAAAAATAAATAAATAAAATAATAAATATAACGATAATAATAATAATAAGCTAAAAAGGAAAACAAAGCCGGAAGGAAAACAAAATTTTCGAGTTTTTCAGGCCTCAAAATCAATAGCTGCAACTTTTTTTTTTTTTTTTTGGTAGCTGGCCCCCCTTCAAAAACGACGGGTCCCTCCTACTTAAACCTGCTGGCTACACTCCTGCTTAAGTATATCTCCATCCTAATCCCTAAAGAATAGGGAATTAGTTCCTATAAACTAATACTCTAACTAATCAGGGACCACTCAGGAAGCGTTCTCTTACAAACTGATGAAGTGAACCAATTTATAGTACTAAAGATACCTTCACCACTTATCCAGCACCTGGCCTAAACCTAAGCGAGGAAAAGCCCGGAACAAGACCTTCATCAAGAGGGATATTATCTAACAAAATTTACTAGGAATAGGTTCAGAGAGGATACAGGAATAGACCCCAATAAGGGGCCTTTCTAGATCAGCACTCAGATCTATAGAGATAGATTAAATTCACCCGTTCCAGTCCCCTAGCATTCTAGAGCTAGGGGACTGGAAGAATCTATCAGCAACAATCTATCAGCCTGGTCTTATATAGTCAGACGTCAACCGGACTCGAACCCGGAGCCCTCCAATTCAAAAGCAGTAAGACTATCCATTGGACCCAAGCAAAGAGCCCAGACAAACTCCAATGTAAACTACAGACACTTAATGTCCTAGTTAAAGTGCTTAAAGAGAAATCGCTAGCTAGACATTATCCAAAATAAAAAAATGTATATTTATTTATTTCCTTAGAGAAGTAAAACAAATAAAGATCTAACCTACCCCGTGGACTCACTTGCCCACTCGCTATACTATACATGAACTTTTCAGCTTATTTTGAAAATACCCGAACGACAGTCATCATTTAGACTGTTTTAACCAAGGAACTACCATCCCCTGAAAATGGAATCAGAGAAAAGACAAACTGCCTCTCCCGCTATTCGAAGCATTAAAAATGGTTCCTCGCCTCAAGAGAATGCCTTCTCTACTCTACTCTACTCTACTCTACTCTACACAGGTTGGTAACCGGCCTTTTTTAAACAGACTGTTGGCTTACGTTACATCCGGCTTCCCCAGGTTTTACCTTTTTCACGCCTACAAGCTCGTCCAGGATATATTTTTTTGTTTGTTTGTTTGTTTCTGAACCTCTGTTTCGCGGGTTGCTTCATATGCAAATTTCTCCCACATGTGCTTCTGATCACTTTATACCACCACATTTAAGTTATTTTAAACGTTAACAAAATACCAAGAGGCAGAGGTCTCTGGTATCACAATACATCTATTCTAGTGGAACAATTATATGTACAAAAGTTTACCGACACCTGGCACCGCCTCGTTCAGCGGCGTTCTCCTCGTAAAACTATTGCTGAGTATTGGGAATACAATGTTCAACACACGCTTCGTTATATGACTATTTCTTATTGCAAAGAGAAGGTGCAAGGTTTCAATCAAATGTATAATTTTTATTATGGTGTGCTACATAATTTATATGCTCTGGCTCTTCAACGGGACAAACAAGTAGCATCCATTAAAGAGGTAAAGGCAAAACTATTACAAATCCATCGTCGTCAGCGAGCGGGAATTCACATTTGTAGTAAAACTCTATCCATAGATCCCGATGAGTGTCTATATCAAAGTATTGCGTGAGCATCAGCGCTCTAGGTCTCAACTTATAGAAAGCAGGGTGCGAATTGGCGGGGGAGATGCCAGGGATTTCCCCCCCCCTGACAAAAATCTTTCCTACCCTGGAGAAGAAAAATTTTATCCCTGGCAGGGATAACTTTTTCCCCCTCTGGAGTATTTTTAAATGGACATAAAGATAAGATAGAAAAATGGAACAATTCTTACTTTGCGTAGCTAACCTAAATATTACTTGAGTGAAAATTTATGAAAGATCTCACATCTCAACTGTTTTGTACTTGTTAATATATATATCTATATCTATCTATCTATCTATCTATCTATCTATAGCTTCAACCGGTCGCTTCGTCCCCGAGTAGTAGATAAAAAAGAAATATATTTTCATCAACTTTTCTCATATCCTAGCTTAACAAATTGTTATCCTTGATGTCAAAGAAAATGTTTCTGTAACATGTATGGAAAACCGTGAGTTTGTTCGTAAAATGTACCTCAATCATCCATTGACCTTTTTTCCGCAAAATACTAATTAATTAGTTAATTAATTTGAATGTTTTGTTGCGGAAACTTCATTTTAGGGTGTTATTATTGTACTAAGAATTATCTACTATAGTATCGATTCACAAATAAAAAAGTTGACTTTTTTTCAGAAGTGAAGTCTATGTTGGTTTGTATATCTTACATGGGCTTCTCGCACTAAGTCAAAAATGATAAAAATCAACTTTAAAAATTCACTGCGGGCAAACTATTTGCTATTTTTTAACCGGATTTGAAGAATATGCTAGGGTTTTACACAAAGAATCTTAGAAAAAAATTGCGCTCTATTCCGCTAATAATAACGTAAGATAATTTTAAAAATATATATACTTTTCAAAAAATCAAGGTCGCTGAGTCCCCTAAAATGAGAAAAAGCTTATATTTTTAAAACTGTTGTATTTAGTGCATCTAGGTTTGAATATGTTGGCTATCTGAACTTACTTTTAATATCACTAAAGTTTGTTTTATTATCTACATCGAAAATTAATTAACTAAAAAGGATGTTTTCTTATTTTTGAAACCGGTCGCCTCTCGACTTTGAAGTGTTTCCAATTGCTGGGCATTACCCCACATGTTCTCAACCAATGAAATAATTCTATTTGGTTGTGCGACGAAAGAGCGTTTAACAACTTCTAAATTTCTATATGGCAATTTTGAAATTGTGTTTAAAAATAGTAACTACTCTCAGAGCTACCAACATTTTAAGAATATATTCTTGTGACACTAGCGAATGAAAATTCTTGGCGGGATACTGATTTTGCATAAGGAGAGACGATACAGTTCAAGGTCATAGAAGTAGAGGGCGCAATTGTGCAAAGACAATAAAGAAGCGAAGCGGGAATCGAATCTTACGGTAGCTCCATGCAGGGGAGGGGTTGTCTAGCATACATAGTGTTCGCGTGCGAGAGAGAGAGAGAGGAAGGGAGTGAGTGAGTGTGTGTGTGTGTGAGAGAGAAAGAGAACCATGTTGTCAGTGAAATGAATCAATTCAACCCTTCGCGCTTCATTGAGTACAAAATAGTTTTCTTTGTAAACACCTTTCTTGGAAGTTGTTTCAATGTGTTGATTATTTTTCATTAAAAGCGCATTTTTAAAGGATAATATAAGCATTTGTTACTAAAGGTATATTTCTCTTTATCTTCTGCTCTGAAACATACACACCAGTATAGCCAGCAATTTTTTTCCTATGGAAGCAGAACTTCTTTTAGAAGAGGTGAACATTTTACACTCAAAGCAAACCAAGTTTGTTTCATATTTATTATTTATTCTCTACTTTATTGAAATATGGATCCTGAGACTATGTAAAAAAAAAAAAAAAAAAAAAAAAAAAAAATAGACTGTAGATATGCAAGTTTATAAGGAAACAAAAATTGTTCATCGTAGTCCACTTATTTGACTTGCATTAACAAAGATATTAAGAACGAGGAAATATTAGAGGAAAATTCAGTAATAAATTCGCTACTGAGTGCATTCAGTTAGTCAAATAAGAGTAACAAATTGAGAGCAGTAATTGAGAGCTCCTGAGGGAAGTTACATCAGTAAATATTTAAATTGTATTATTACAAGTCTTGTAACTAAAATTTTACAAACGCATAAAACACATATTAACTTCAAATCTGTATTTCTTTCCAACAATACCAATGAAATTATAATATCAAAAATTGCACTTTACTAATTAAAGTATCTACATTAGCACATTTCACTTTTGCTTTACTGAGATATCTATTTAATACCAACTATTCAAACCAAATAGTTACTTCTTAAACACTGTTTTGTCTATAGCCTATATAGACCTATAAAATTGAAAGTGACAATTTTCGTAACTTAATAACTTTTGAACCACCCGACCAATCTCAATTAATTTTCATCATAAATAATGTTGAGCCTGGGGTCTTTTCACTTTGAAGGATATATATAACTCTCTTAGGAAACAAACTATACAAGGTAGACAAAACCAAAATATTTATTGGATACCGCAAGTGACATGTACAGACCTACACAGCATCCTAATACAATGTAGTGTGACGAAATTAGGCTAGGTAGCATTGCGAATATCTTGGAGACGAATTAGCCAAGATAGATGGTTCTTAAAAAATGTTGGGAAGATCTTAATCGAGCAATGGACCAACAATTTATTATTGATAATGGTACGTATGCGTTTCATATATAAATTACCCTCACCACGACACTCATGTGATCCCAGTTCTCATTCTTGATACCTGAGCTTTTGAGATTAAGAAATAAACGGTTATACCTTGTTTTGAGAGATCATATGTTTAACCCTGTAGATGTAAGAATTTCTAGAAGCAAAGATGCTTAAACTAAAATTTTCTATTCCTGGATATAATTGGGTGAAAATTACTTCATGTTTGGTTCTAACAAACGGTTCTGCGAACTCGAAATATTTTAACAACCGGTTCTGGCGAACCGGCTGAATAGCACCACTGTATATATATATATATATATATATATATATATATATATATATATATATATATATATATATATATATATATATATATATATATATATGATCGTAAATTACCGACATTAATGTCCAATCCATAGTTTTCGTGGTAACGGAGACGCATAGTGACACTTCCGATGCCATTTAAATCCAAAAGCATCCCCCATTAGTACTCCTAAGGGAGACGGTAACATGTAAAAATAATTGAAATTGACAGATATTAGTGTCGAATTCCTAGCTTTTGGGATCCCTAAGTTGATTGGTGACAGTTTTAAAGCCCTTTATATCCGAATTGAAACGTTGAGTTGATTTTGAATTTTACGTCCCGTTCAGCAGCGTGGTTATATGAGACGTGGACCTACTGATTGACGTGGAATCCGAACCTCATGAGCTCCCACCGGGAATCGAACCTGGGTCTCCCACGCCAAGGGCGCATACGCTTAGCCACGAAGGAGGTCCGAATTGAAACGCATTCTCCCTCTGCAAAGAACGGGTATTCTGCTAGTCATAACATAAAAAAAGAAGAAAAAGATTCGTGAAACTAAATTTTATACAGATTAGCAACTACCCTTTTGGAAAACAATATAAAATAATCAAACTTCTTTTTACCTTTCTGCCTTCTTTTATTCGATAATTTCCACCTTCAACAATAAGCTAAGAGAAGAAAGCTTTGTACGGCTTCAAACATGGAACAACACTCCAACATGGAAAGTAGCAACACTATCTTTATAAAAAAAGAAAAAAAAAATCAGAGCTACCATTTAGAAGAAGCTCAACAGACTTATCTAATCGTAAGCGCAACACTGCCCATATGCTGTATATAAAGCAGGCCGCGATGGCTCAGCTGCAAAGCGCTCACTTCTGGTGCGAAGTGTCTATGGTTCGACCTAAGTTCTACCAAATAGAATTTGTGGTGGATAAACGCTTTGTGCGTGGGTTCTCCCGTTTTCTTCTACGTTCTTCACTCCACTTCGTTCATGATCATTGTCACCGCCGTCATAGCTTTGAAGCAAATCATGAAACTCTAAAGTATAGAAGAGGGAAAATAATGCTATTGGACTGCCTGTGATCTCAGCTGGTTGTTAAAGGAGCTTTTCTGTTATGACACTCACAAAACATGAATAAGAACTATGTTAAATGGTACATTTTCGAAATTGATTCTGCTTAACACTTAGTCACATTGTAAAGCACAATTCAGACCCAAATGGGTATTTGCAGAAAGGGGAGTGGCTAGTGGAAACGTCGCCTCGGGCGCTGATTGCAAGACGCGTCTAACGAGCAAGAAGGAGAAAGTGTTGGAAATGAGTAAACATTCCCTAAACAGTATTAGCGCTCTGTTAAAGCCATATTGTTGTCAGTTTGCAAAGAAATAGATTTGTTAAAAGTTTTCTTCTAAGCTCCGCTCGCAATCCAAACTTCTTAATAGGGGTCAGAACAGATTTTCACTTATTACTTGTCAGTAATAGTTAAGAAAGTCATTATAAACCTAAGCAGGGCCGTACCGTAGGGGAAGCGAGCGGGGCGACGGCCCCGGGCGCTGAAGTAAGGGGGCGAAAATTCGGGAGAAAAAGGAAAAAAGATACGAAAAATTGTTTGTAATATATGTATGGGAGCGCCGTCGTATACTCTCTCCCCGGGCGCTGATTTTCCACGGCACGGCCCTGTACCTAAGTATGATTCCTTAATGATTATGTGATATACAAGCTGCCGAGTAATGATTTATAGTGTATGCAGGAGCGTTTTCAAAATTGGAAACGGTGAAAGTTTCAAATACGTGTTAGACGCTTTAATGATGATGAGTTTGGTTCGTTAATCACACTACCCAATCGGATTAATCACGGCAGTCAGAATGAAAGTATGAAAAATAAGGCGGGTGAAGAAACACACACAACCTGCTATTTACGAGGGAATGTTAAAAACGAAGGTAAAGAAGGGAAATAATAACATTTTTTAACCTGAAGCAGTTGTAGAATAGGGGCTTAAGGGATCAGAACTTAACCCAACGAATTTCATCTTTTTCAAAGACTGATCACTACCAGTGATTGCTTTTGGTCCATTAACATATGAAATGCTTCCAATTTGAAGGACTTTATTGGGATCATTTTTCCAGCAACTACGTTTATCGCCAGGTAATATATATATATATATATATATATATATATATATATATATATATATATATATATATATATATATATATATATATATATATATATATATATATAGGGGAAAAAATCTAAAAACACTTCATACAGGACACGTAAGTTTGGCCCTCCACTGTACAACACGAATTGATTGTTTTTTGTTTTCAATGTGCTATGGGGACCTTCCTCTTCCATCAGCAGTAATCAGTTCACCTGTGAGTGTCGTGGTGTGAAAGTGGTGCGGCACAATGGGCGACCTGACAGACTTCCAAAGATGCATAATCCTTGGTGCCCGTCTGGTTGGAGCTTTAGAGGCAACAATGGCGAACATTGTGGGGTTATCGAAAGGCACTGTGTCCAATGTCACGAGGGCATACACAATTCATGGGCAAACGACGTCTGCAAAGCACAACACTGGTCGAAAAACAGTCCTGTCAGATAGGGACCAGAGTGCATTAAAACGGATTGTAGCAGCTAAAAAGAAGACCACTGCAATGAAAATTACGTCTGAACTCAATTCCGGCCTACAAAACCCGGTTTTATCGAAAACAGTGCGACGGGACTTCATAAAATGAAAATTCATGGCAACGCCCCTGGTCACAGCAGTAAGTGCGAAGAGGCGTATCCAGTGGTGCAGGGACCACAATCGTGATGAGTGGACTCATGAGCAGTAGAAACACGTAATATGGCCCTATGAATCGACCTTCACCTTGTTTCCAACAACCGGTCATGTTTACATATGGAGAACACCGTCGCAGGCCTATGATACAGACTGTCTGCTCCTAACTGTAAAGCATGGGGGTGGTTCTGTTGCAGTATGGGCAGTGATATCGTGGTTTTCTGCAGGTCCCATCATAGCCTTGCATGGAATGATGAATGCTAAGGTGTATGAGGCCATTTGGGAGGACCAGGTTCTCCCATGGCTCAAATTTTGTTCTCTGATGGTGATAGCATTTACCAAGATGATTTGGCATCCTGTCACACTGCAAAAATGGTGAAATCATGGTTTGAGGAGCATGATCAGGAGCTATCACACCTCCCCTGGGTCCCGCAGTCACCAGATCTGACACATTGAGCCATTGTGGTCTGAGTTACAAAGGCGTGTTCGGTCTCATTACCCTCCACCAGCATCCCTTAAAGAACTGGAGCGTGTTTTGGAGGAACAATGGTACAAAATTCTACACATTACATTTCAGGAGCTGTATACGTCCATTCCACGTCGGATCCAAGCTGTCTTGGACACAAAAGGAGGTCCCACACGATACTAGATATGATTTTCACACTTTTGCAAACGTTTTAGATTTTTTGTCATATATATTGTGTTAGTATATTTTTAATATGTTAATTAATAATATGTAACCTTAAATCCAGGACTTTCACTTATTAAGAAATTAAGTAATTACTGCAATTTCAAACATGTGCAGTAGCCAAACTATATTTTGGATTTTAAATACAAACATTAAATATATTATTCAGTTCCATTTATCAATTTTGAGAAATTCACAAAGAAGACTCCTGAATTTCCGTTACGTTTCAATATATATATATAGTCATAAAATAATTTAAATTTAAAATGCTATTTGTGTGTGGTCATGTACAAAATAAAATTACAATTTGTAAATTTCTATTACTGTTCTCCAAATGGATTTGAAGTTTTGTCAAATTTAACAACAACTCTTAGTTATGAAAGAATACATAATGATCGCTTTTGGCAGTTGCAATGATCTGTCCAAGCAGCTTGGGAGGACCGCGTTGGCTCAGTGGCAGAGCGCTCACCTCTGGTGCACGGGGACCCGGGTTCAATCCCACTCCCGCCAAGTGAATCTTGTGGTGGGCGAACACCGTGTGCGTGGATTTTCTCGTTTTTTTTTCGTTTCCTTCCTCTTCCTTCATTCCGTAGATTATGCTCTTTTTCGTTTTAGCCATTATATCCTATTCCAATCCTTATATATAGTATAATGTGTATATATATCGAAAATATCATCATACTCTCTTGTTAGAGGTAACTAAGCTTAGATGAAACCCGCGAATCTAAGTTAAAAAGAAAAAAAAGTAAAGAGAAAGTTATTGGAGGAAACTGAAGAGCGTAAACACGAAGCACACTGAGGTTTTGTACGAGTAAGAACATAGCATACGACTAAAATAAAAGAAAGTAATATTTGTAATAATTAATATTTCCAAACCGATTTTAACAATGGCATATATCATTTTAAACATATTTGTGATAGGATCGATTTTGACTGATCATTATACGAGAGTATAGAGTTCAAAATTATAGAAACCGTTTGCTCATAGTTGCTCATTTTTAAAAATGGGTCCAGTCAGTAGCTTGGTAAAAGATCTTGGGCCTTATGCAGAGTCGTTGTGACGCGTGATTAGTGCCATACTAATTATTTCGACTAATATGTTTCCTGTAGTACTCAGGCCTTTAGTATGACGCTAATCATACGTCAAAACGACTCTTCATAGTGCCCCTTATGTTCATACCATACGCGAGTGTTGTCAAACTATATGTGAATAGGAGGAAATACAGTGCCACCACGCAGAAAGGTACGTGAAGCATTAATTGATATGGTAATTTAAGCCAAATGTCATAGTCTAGTTTTAACAGGATTTCTGTTTATATATATGAATATAACTTCTTGTAAGAGGCCCAAGCAAAGAGCAGCAAATTTTGTTTGGTAGCACTGGGTTCTTTTTGCATGCTTTAAAATATATTGTAGTGAAATGGTGGTTAAATGTCTGAGGTGGGGGGGGGGGAACGCGTGGCCATCAGGAAAGTGTTCGACCCCTTTGACGTCGTGACTATGATGGGTATAGGCGGAAGAAGTCGACTTTAGCAATAATTAAAATGAAATTTGGAAACTCACAACGATAAAAAAAGAAAAGTTGTTACGCATGATTTTTAGTTTGGTTTACAAAATTTTCTTCAGGATACAGTGGTTAAACACAAAGATATGGATAAGGTATAAGGCTCAATCTTGCGCATTTATTTTGTGTGGTACGTACGGATTTAAAGATCAATTAAATTTCAGCCGAAGTCAGCAGATTGGATGCATGATGGGAATCGTCCTCCCAAAATCTTCTTGAAGCAACATTATACACTGACTTTGATAGGCCTATTGGGCTTTTTTTTTTTTATTTTGCTACTACTACTTTGTCCTAGATTCCAGTACGTAATACGAATATAGTTGTTAGTCAGTATGTCTGAGTTATCTATCTGAAGCAGGGTCATCGTTTGAGGAAGACAGGAGAGCAATTGTTCCTCTGAGTTTGAGAAATACATATTAATCAATTGTATAATAATAACCAGGGCCCGGATCTTGTTGACCTAAAAATTTCTAGAAAGTGACCTATAAAATGACACTAAAATTCCTGTAAAATGCCCCTAAAATTCACAAAAATTGACCTAAAACTTGCGTTTTCTTAAATGTTTATTTCGTAAAAAACTGACATTTTTAAAATATCCATTGGATTTTAATTAACGTTTGTCGCTCATATTCAAAAAGTTTTGTTTCAGTTAGTTGCAGTCCATTGATCATTTATGTCCGTTGATCAGTCCATTGTACGGCATTGTAAGTATTGAAAGCGTCAATTCACTCCCGAGTTGAAACTAGGAAGCACTCTTTAACAGATAAAAACCTGTTTAAAACCCTTGTACGCCATTTAATCCATTTTTAGTTATTCACGTGATCACATCCTTTGTGGTCAACAACCCAAAACTATCTGTTTGGCCATCTACCAACCCCCACCTTTTGTTAACCAGTTACAGTTTAGTTTTCATTAGCTTGTTAAGAATGCAGTTTTTCCACACCCAATAGTCAGGAAGCAAGAAAAGAGATTAATCAACTTCGTCTTTTCCACAACTGTAAACCGTGTTCATTTAAAGATTTCCTTATGAAGAAGAAAAACAATAAAAAGGCCTTAAGTGACCTAAAAGTTACCTTAAGATATAAAAAAATGACCTGAAATTTCAAAACGGCAAAGAGTGACCGAAAGTTGACCCTAAAAATATATATTTTTAGAACCTAGAGTTGATGGATAACGTTTTTATTAGAATTTGCCTAGTCTTATGCGTAACAGAAAAAAGTTGACTTGTCAACAAAATCCGGGCCCTGATAATAACTAATAAAAAAAATAAATTTTTATGTGAGTGAATAATCTTGCCCCCATTTAGCAAAATTTGCTGGTGTCGAAACCAGAGTTTAGGCCACTTATTATTCTAAACTAGTTAGGTAGTAGTAGGGTGGTCAATTTCATTCCTCTGTGGTTCCAAATGGGAAATTACAAACTGGCATTTATATGCTGGAGTAGAGAAACTGATTGAGAATTAGGATTAAAATTGAATTGGATTCTTAGTTTAGCGCCCCTTTCAGCAGCGAGGCTATATGAAACGTGGTTCTACAACTTAATGTGGAATCCGAACCACACGAGTTCCCACCGGCAGTCGAAGCCGTGTCTTCCACGCCACAGGCGTCCGGTAACAGTCCTAATGGCACTCAAATCCAAGTTTAGGCAAGAACGAACATGGCAGCTGGTTAGCGTTGCTCTTCGGCATTTCTATATTGCACTTATATTATGCTTATATATTGCTTTATTTATTTATTTCATTGATTTCTTTACCTTTAAATATGATATATTCTATAAATCTTATCTTCTCCAGGCAAAGAACAGGTATTTCAGTTAGTATAAAATAATTCATCAAGTAGATACCTTGCTTCAGGAAATTGTACTGAAATTGAACTAGGCATTCTTAAGTTTAAAAAAGAAAAATGTGGTACGTGAAGGTATTTTTTTTTTTGGTAAAGTTGACTTTCACATATTCTCATTCCGTCCCTCTGAGGAAGTTTGAAGGCCTGGAGTAGTGTATTTTTGTCTATTTTCCGCCGGAGGCTACGTGATTCATTTCTAACCATGGTCACACTCACCAAACAACAATATTATTATTATTGTACGAATTTATAACTTCTTAATTACTATATAACTCATATATGATGTATAATTCAGAACAGTAGGGGAATTGTTCATAATAATAGCTACGTATTTATTGAATTGTAAGTAGCTTCCTGTATATTTGATTTATTACAGGCCTATATAAGTACTAATCACAATACACGTTTCTGGTATTTTGTTTAAATAAATCAATTGACTGTGTTCTATGTGCATAATGATTTAAATGTCTAAACTTAGGAATTTCTACCTAACAGAGGAATAAAATTTAAAATTAATTTATTTAAATAAAAACTGAATTTGTCGTAGAAGATTGTTCAGAAGATTATTGTAGTCAATAGTTACGGGTTACCATCGAGGCCGAAACTTAGAATCCAGTCACAATAGCTATCGCCTATATTGACGGCATGTTACTTTGTCTTATTTCTGAAAATATAATTCAAATTTTCGTGATAACACACCAAATGTTCATTATCCCAGTGAATAATGAAATATGAATGTTCTTCTCCACACTATACGTGATAGATTTTATACTAAAGTAAAATAAAATACAATGATTTTCCATATCCTGCGTTTTTCCATTTTGTCATTTTCATTTAATAATTGACACTTCCCCTTTGGGAAAAAAGATACTAGTTTCTTTTCCATTCTTTTCAGGAAGTGTATGATGTAGACAGACCCTTAAACACACCTTTTAATGCACTGAAACATCAGCAGAGTTGATAATTCAGAATGTTAATTTATGAGAACCACGTTTTCCTTAGTAACCCCTTACAGAGACCTCATCCGATTAGTTATCGGTGTATATGAAAAATTATTTTTTCTGCTCCATGGTTTCCAAGCTACTAAAACTAAACAAACTGACAGAACATCCATACGTATGAATTATTTGTCAATTTACATGTTTTGCAAAAAAAAAAAAAAAACTTTAGTTACATCTAGCAACACTGCGTGGTTCCTAGTGTACTTCAATCGTTGCTTCCAAGTTTAAAAATATATGCATGAACAAGGCTTCTTTATGGTATAACCATTATTTGTGTATCGCTTCAGATTCAAAAATTCTACTATCCCAAACTCCAGGTTGCATTGTATATTAAACACCCCCTATTTATATTATGCGAGTAAGGTAGAGCTAGGAAAAAATGCAAAGCTGAGTTGATCAGTTATGGGGCGTTTACACTTGGTCGATTTAGTCGCACGACTAAATCGACTCGCTGCATTTGCCACTAAATCGAAGCAACTAGGCCGAATCAGATCGATGGATGTGTTCAATTATTTCAACCACAGAAAATAGAACGTCTTTCAATTCAGTTGCCAGTCGATTAGTCGCCTTCGATCAACAAGCGATTAAGTTGAAGTCCCGTTTACACGGTCGATTAAGTTGAAAGTGACGTCAATTCAACTGAATCGAACGCAAATCGACTAAGTGTAAACGCCCCATTAGAGTTCCCCCCCCCCCTATTAAATCTTAAGCTTTACGCAACACGAAAGCCACATTTAACATATGATGCGAACAAATATATACGTTACGATTCAAAATGGGGTAAAGGGGGAAAAAAAACTTTTGTTTTCTTTCTAGTTTAACGACCCACGATTTTGCATCGAGGCTATGGGAGACGGTGATGATAAGACGAACGGGTCTAGGAAAATTCGGTGTAGGAAATTTCGGTGTAAGAAAACTCGGTGTAGAAAAATTCGATGCACAGAAAATTCGGTGTACGGAAAACTCGATGTGGGGAAATTTAGGTGTAAGGTAGATTCGGTGTAAAACATATTAAATATTACCACTTACAGTAACTTAAGACACTTCATATTGAGAAATCGAAAACCATAAAATGTAACGAATAAAATGTTACCTATTTCAAGAAAAGCATTTTTTGTGTGTGTGTGTGTGTGTGTGTGCCTTAAGTCCAATACCTCTTGCATGTCTTTTGCGGAGTGTTACTATAAATTACTTTTCATCACACAATAAAGCTGACACTTTTTGTCACAATTAAAACAATTACAGCTATAAGTTCAGAGAATAGTTATAGAAACAACTAAAGACACCTTTCATATAGTACATCATACGGGGTGATTTTTTTTAAAACTCACGAATTTCACTTGGGTCTAGAATTTCTAACTGAAGTCCGATTTTCATGAGGTTTTTGGCAAATGATCAAGGAAGGATGGGAGATTTATGGAATTGTGTTTACTGGTTTAAATTAATTTGGGATAATATCGGCCACGCCTCTAGAAAAACAGCAAATATTCGCCAGTGTACCTTACACTTGGAATTAGGTGAGGTGCGGTGTGGAGATTTGAGTTTCTTCGTTAGATGGCAATCTCGCGACGGTCAATAAGAAACAGGAAACTGGCCGTTGTATTGAGAATTATGCTGTGCTACTGTATCAATGTGATCAAGACACAGTTACAATAATGTACCTACTCTTTGGAGCAACGTAATTTTATCGTTAAAAAGTTTTTGGAGAACGGAATCTGTTGTTGCTATGCAAAGGGCATTTACAAGCACTTTTGCCTCACGTTCTGCCACAGACAGGAACATGATATGGTCGTTAGTGAATAAATTGCAAGAAACAGGACTGCTTCTGAGTGAGACAGGGAAGCATCGGACCCCGCTGGCGGGTGTTGTGGAAGATGCCAGTTACCGACTCTTTAAGTCGCTCAAGTAATCTCTCTGTGGTTTGTAGTGAGAAACCGGCTATAGCTATTCAACATGTGATTTATGTGTATTACCACTAACACTTAATTTGTATTCTAGCACTTAATTTGTAATTTCGCTTCAAATATTAATATCTCATTCGAACTATAAGGTACACTGGCGAATATTTGCTGTTTTTCTTGCGTGATGCTCGATATTACCCCGGATGAATTTAAACCAGTAAACATAGTCCCATAAATCTCCCATCCTTCCTTGATCATTTGTAACAAACCGAATGAAAATCGGACTTCAGTTAGAAATTCTAGAGCCAAATGGAATCCGTGAGTATTAAAAGAATTACTCTGTATATACCGTACATATGTAAGATGCAAAAATATATTGATCAAAAAAGTCTTAGTGGAACGGGAAATATAAAGCAGGATGGATTTATCAGATAATAGTTGTACAAATAGTTGACTTCTCCTCCAATCAGATACTTCTGTTTGTTTGCCTTCAGTTAACGCAAACAAGTACTGCAACCCAATTCACTCCTTATTGACTTCTCCTCCAATCAGGCGTAGATACTTTAGTTGAGGCATTTATTTTTACACATTTCAGTAACACAAATAAGTAACACAAATGTCGTTTTTGAAAACTTTAGATTTAAATATTTATTTATAAAATAGACATACTCGTAAAATCATTAGAACATTTTTGGAAAAACTGCAATTTTCAACTTTACCCGTCTAGTAACCTACATTTATTTATTTATTTATTTATTTATTTAACAATTACCAGATACAGCTGTGAGGCCATTTTATACTGGATATCTAACAATAACAACAACAACAACACTGGAAAGTATTTGGGAATGTATCGGCCAGGGCCTGTTTTAGTAGGTACCATCCCGGCATTTGCCTGGTAGGTTTGAGGCTTCGCTTCGCTACTTTTATTTTTGGAAGTAGAAAATTCTAGAATACACCCTCTAAAACAGCATAAAAACTTAAGTTTTAAATTAAATGTCGTTTGGTAGTGATGGTCGCTTCGCTAAATCACACGAACGGACAATGAAAAATAAATTTATCGTCATGTAAGGGCCATGAATGTTAAAATCCGTCGAAATGTAGAATTCAAATTATTTCAGGAACACAATTTTTTAAATTCCTTATAGTAGATAGTAAAAGTATGTTCTACACAAAGTTTGAATTTAAAATTAATACGCTCCTTTATCTTTAAACTTAAGTTTCTAACGGATTCTACGATCTACTACAACAAATCTTTCTTTCCACCTAGCATTCCCCACACCGAATTTTCTGTACACCAAATTTTCCGTGCACCGAATTTTCTTACACCAAGTTTTCCTACACCGAATTTTGCTACACCGAGATTTCCTACACCGAATTTTCCTGCTCCCAAGATGAACGATATTGTTGCAGTCTTGAAAGTAGGAGGAAACGGGAGAAGAAGACCCACGCAGACGGTATTTGTCCACCACAAAACCCACTTGGTGGGAACTCTAATGGAAAGCGGTATCTCACTCTTCAGAGGCAAGCGATTTACCACTGAGCTACCGTGACCCCGAATGCCATTTCTTTTGGGATTCTCCTGAACATAATCAGAACCATAGTCTGTCATATTTTCATGTATGAGCTCCCTCATGGCTGTATGGTTAACATACGCGTCTTTGGTACGGGTTAGCCGGGTTCGATTAATGGTGGGATTTCGTCTTGTTCGGATGCATGTTAATCTGTAGACCCACGTCTCATATAACCTTGCTGCTGAACACAACGCTAAAACCCAATTCTACTCAACTAATATTCTTATTTATAAATGTGAGACTCGTAGTTATTTATTTAAAAAAAAAGTACACTATATTATCTAAGAAGAAATGACGCATAAGATAAAAAAAACAAAAAAACAATTAAATAATATGTACTAACTAGGATGTTATTGTGGTTGACAGATAAAAATTTTGCTCTGTTGTGAGATCTCACAAAATTTAGATTTCATCTCAATATGTAGAATTATGTATCATATGGTTTCCTATGAGTTTTAGGCTAGACGCTGATATCCAACTATCTATTGCGCAAAAGCTTATAGCATCATGGGTACCACTACTTTATATTATATTGTAATAATGTGTAAATACTGTATTAATTTGTTTAAATTTGAGAGTCGCGATTTTAAACAAATTGAAAATTCCGTAACTGTGAGCAAACGGTTTGTTTAGTTTCTTTGCTAAATTCAAACTTTCTTTCTTAGGTTTATTATTTGTATATGCAACAATCTTGCAAGTTTGTGCAGCTCCCAAGTTTGTGTGGTGTTCGCCTCTGTTAAGGAAACATAATACGATAGAGTCGTTCTTCAAAATTCTACAATATTGTTAGTTTTCAATGAGAAAAAAAGCTTCTCCAACGATGAGATACCAAATGATAAATCTAAATGAGATGGACAAAATAGTATGCTGGAGTGTAAAAGCTCACATATAATTTTCGAGAAAATAAAAGGAAAAAAATAAGAATTAATATCGTACAGAAATCATGCTACTTATTAAGATGAAAGTAATACTGAAATATGTCCTTTCAATCTCTTCATTATGACACAAGCAAGATGACAGTACGGAGTATGATACAGAGATGGTGTGGATCAATGAAAACTTGACCCACGACCCACTGACTCACCACCCATCGTGATCCATGAACTACTGACCCACCGTAACCCACTCTGAACCACTACCCATCATGACTACTCCGAGCCACCACCTACCATGAACCACTGGGATTCACTCCGACCCACCAAAACCCATCATCATCTATTCTGCCCAGTGATTCACGCCTTCTTCTCTACTGACTAAAGAGTTTACACTTGTAATAAAACAAGCTTGTGAAATTATCAGTAATCAACGTTTGAATTTCTGCGGTGAATCGCGCAAGTACCGCTCTGTTACAAAAACGGTGGATCTGACGCTTGCGATATAAAATGGTAAAGTGTTTGTCATGGGCCAAATTACGATAAACTTCAATTTAATCATCAAATAGAAGTATTTTCTTGTTGAATTACAGATACTATTCAGTGGAAAATTGAATGAAATTTGAATCTCCAATCAAGGTATAGTAGACCAACGTAAAGGAGTAAAAATGGTGTAGTTTTCCATATAATTAAGCATACCGTAAAACTTCAATTTCCATTAACTAACTTACAATATAAATTTTATCTATTTTATTCTCACAATTTTATGGCTTAATTGCCTTGTGCTCTGAACGCTCCATATAATGAACATACGATTCAGCAATTATTATAGTAGAAAGCTGGATATATAATGCGAAGCACTGTATTTCTTGTTTCTCAATTAAAAATTATTTCTCAATTTGTTTTTCAACTAATATCGATCATTTCCGCTTACTTTTAAAATCAACCCACGACCAGTTTCCCATATATAGAAAGAGATTTAAAAAAATGCTAGAACACGTTCTGTTTATTTTTAATAAAACGTTAATATCCTGACTTTCAGCTCCGTCAGTTGAACAACTTGTGAGATACACAATTTTTTGCAAAAGTTCGGACCCCCACTTTCCCCATTGTATATGTATTATAATGAGATTGATAAAACACTTCAGTTGAGACTGGGGCCTAACTATATTCATTTCATTTGGTTTTGCCATTTGGTCGTGATCATCACGTGCAGATAGTTACAGTCATTTTTATGTAATAATTCATATAGTACAGCTGATTCAAAAATATATTTTTCCAGTAGTTAACACCTCTAAAAACTCACAGGCTGTATCTGGAAAGCCAGGTTGTAAGTCCTGTTGCTATTATTACAATTATTACCTGTATTTGAAGTTTTTTTTCACTTAAATATACATGTATACACTCCTCTTAGATAAGTAAACAGAAACAAATGGAAAAGGAAGGAAAATGGAGGCTTTGAAAGTAAAACATACGTAGAAATTCACCAGTGTTTACTGCTGTCTTAGGGGTGCGCACGAGTCGAGACAAGTCTCGAGTCTCGACTCGACTCGACTCGAATTCGAGTCGAGATTCGAGTTGAGGTACACTCTGTAAAATTCGAGACGAATCGAGACAGACGTATTTCTCGACTCGAATTTTCGAGTCGAGTCGAGACTGTTCGCAAAAATCTCGACCCGACTTAAATATCTCGAAAATCTTCTATATTTTTTAATATTATTTTGAAGAAAGTACTTACTCAGAAACAGTCTTGAAATTAATTCAAGTGAGCACCCATGCATAGGCGTAACTTAGGGGGCAAGGGGCAACTGCCCCCCACATTTCTGAAGTTTATTAGGATAGTCATCCAGTGTTATCTATGAACTGAGCTGAAGCGAATACAACACCATTTTGCTTAATTTTATATTTTTGTTACACAGTATTAAGGTCTTTAGGCGAATAACGAGGCCAAGAGAATGGAGGGGCAAGGAAGTGAAGAAACAGCGACCCTGGCCTGACAAAAGGTACCAGGTAAAACCTCAGTCACTCAGTCAGGATGGCCGGTGGGAACAGAGTTCGTGGCCATGCTCCACCTTTAAAATGCTGCTCGTTAGGCATACACACTGCCCAGGGCTTAAAGTGGTTTCAGTGAATAGCCACCTCACCAGAATGCTTATCCACAGTTATTTGCGAGAACGCAGTCAACAATGAAAGTAAATAATCCCTGATCCATGTTCCAGATCTGGTTTGATAGATCATATTACTAGTCGTTTCATAGACGGAACCAAAATATTAGTTAAAAATTAATGCACAATGTTTGTAAAGTGACTGTTGTTGCACACGAACTAAATTCTGACAACAGGCTGATTTGCCAGAACTTTGTGCCGAGCGTTCCGGCTCACTTTCAGCCTTGACACTGCCTCTCAACTACTAGCTTGGTAATTGTCACACTTTCGATGCATGTGTTCTGAATTGATTCAAACCTCACTTTATTGCTTTTTTCGCTTTTAGACATTACATGTTCTTTTACGACGGTAATAATAATTTATAAACTGTATTGTCATGATTTCTTTATTTTTCTGTTATATCATAAATGCGTGTAATTTGAATAAATATAGGACTTATTCAGAACATTTGGGGGGGGGGGGGAGATCACAGAGGCAGTGTAAAATTGTAATTGAATATATATTTAAAAGAAATTTGTCATGTTCAGAGATGTTCATGTACCTTCTCACTTACTGATTCTGGCTGTTTCCTAGGCAATGGACAGTTATTAAAAATTTTGTCTTACGGTATCTATGCTGATATTATTATAAAATGTTCGACTGTAAACTGTCTTTAAGTCTGAAAATTGTTCTAGAATAACAACGGAAATGGAACTCTGATTTTAATCATATCTGGTAATGTCTTGCAATAAATGTTTTGCCACATCCATCTTAATAAAGATTAGTGAACTTTGAGTGTGCTGGAGAAAGGGAATGCGGTGTACGTTGATGCTCAAAGGAAGAACAGGTCGGTCTGTTGTCTGGGCTACAGGGTGAGTTTTATAAGGATAAGCAGAGACATACAGAACTCGGCTCTTTGTCGGAAATCTTGTGGTCCTAAATACAAAATATATTTTAATCCTTTCCATGTGTCACAAAAATAGCAACATCTATTGTTGTAAAGTGGAAAGGGAGAATTGTAAGGTTAAAACAACGAGTTATTTTTACTAATAGCCACCCTGGCACCCAAACCAAAAATAATACCTTGATTTATTCTGAAGTTTGTGTTTGCAGTGAGCAAGGGCGCCGATTCTAGGGGGACGGGCCCCCCAAAGCTCATATGGGCCCCCATGTATTTTTTGAATATGTAAATTTATATGCATTTTGTATTGTTATATGTATCTTTTTATGAATATACAAACCCACGTCTGAATGCCCGCCCCTTCCAGAGTTACAGAGAAATCGGCGCCCTTGGCAGTGAGCAGTTAGTTTGAAGGTTTTTTTTTCTGTATATAATAGCCTTCACGTGTATCGGTGTATAGTGGTTTCATTTTTTATATTTTATCTAGGGTATTTGAAGATTTCTCAAGTTTTACAGGAAGTTGTTGTAAAACAACTAATATGCAGTGCTCCCCCCCCCCAAAAAAAGAAAGAAACTTTGTTGGAATATTTTAGTAAGAAGCCGAAACTTTGCAATATTGACAGTGCCAGCGGAGATAATGAAATAGTGACTAAAGGGTGCACCGACATTGCGCAAATTTTCCCACGCTTATCTGTTGACACAGATAAAGCCTTAATGAGCAGGCAACAAAATTGGAAATTGCGAAAAAAATCTTGTGCAACGTTGCCATCATTACCATAAGTATATCGACTAATAAAAACAGTCACCAAAATGCAAGTCGTTTTAACAAAAAAAAAAATACAAAGTAATGGATAACAATAGCATTTTCAGTCATCTATATTATATGTGTGCAATGGCGTCGTTAGAGAGGGTGACTGGGGAATGTGTCCCAGTCATTCATTTTCCGTATCATATCTAACTGTAAGATTAAAACTGTAAGAATATAGTTATTGAAAGCAAATAGTTTTGAAATACTGTAAGGAAAACAAACATATATAAAATAAACAATATATATAAATATTTCTAGAAGTTCTCTTGAAATATCGTGAACAGACGTTCGACCAATCAGAAATAAAGATTTGTCTATATCTTCCAGTTTTGGCCAATCAGAAACAAGCACTTGTATACATATTTCAGGTGTGTCTACCACATATCTTAATAACTATCCTTTCACCTTTCTATAAATGATACTTAGATTTGCATTTGCGTCTTAGTTGTTCTTAGGTGCTGTGAGAAACATTTGTTATATATTACCTAGGTATTATCGTATAAATTGTTACAAGAATGAGTGGTCAGTGTATTAGAGATAAATAGGGCCCCTTGGCAAGAAAGCTCGCCCCCTTGAGTGATGCAGCAACTTATATCTACGTGTACCTCCTACATGCAGTTAGAATTCTAAAGCAGCATGTCGAATGTTGTGTCTCGCCGCGGTTTTCAACGAACTTAAAGAGTTCTGGTTTGGCCAATGGCCACCAATTAAAAGGGTGGTAAATATTTTGGTAGCAAATAGTAACCGGTGGCCACTGTGCAACTGGCCATCAATTAATATCAGTACGAAAATGTTTAATGTTCTATTAGGGATTAACACTGATATCATCTCTCTATGACTTACCGTTCCCGTGATACTGACTAAAAAAGTTCGAATTTCTAGATATTTAAGCAGTCATATCTCGAGAACTATAAGTCATAAAGAGATGATATTTTGTTAATTTTTGCGAGAAAGAGAAGAGGGTGCGGATAAAAAGATTTACCTTTACATCTAGGAACAATTACAGCTATCCTTCCCGCTAGATCTCTCCATTCTTTTAAAGTTCGTTCTGGCAATGCTCTTAGAGCATTCTCAACTGTTTTATCCTGAAGATATTTACCGGACAGTGTACATTAGAAAGGTTTTGGACCTGAAATTGGTTTGTGGGCCTGAAAAGGGCCTCAGTTCTTTAATTACTGTGTATTTGCTTCACTCCCAGAGAGATAACAAAGCGTTTCCGTTAGCCGACTGTCGGCAAAGCGTGTTCAACGTATATGGCCAGAGCAAATGTTGAAAACATTCTCAAGATGGGTGCTGGTCCCTCCTTTGTTTGGACACGAATGAGGTTCGTGAACTGTACGTTTTGCTGTTTTAATGCATCTCTGATGTTATCTATGTTGGTTGTGGTTGGAACACCTTCTTCAGGAAAGCAATGCATCTCAGCAATTCTTCTCTGCAAAGCTTATTCTTCTCCGTTGTGCACTCTCCCAAATGTCACCAGCAACTGTATGTCAGACCTCCTCAGGTTCTGTTAAAACCCCGAACGAATTGCGGATATAATAAACCAATAATAGAACAAGCCAATGAGGAACGAGAATCACAACGAGCCAATCAGGATCGAGAATTAATCGCAAGTTTTAGTGAGGAGGGTAATATAAACAGGAAGCAATAAACTGGAGAAACATAAGTGAAACTTTCAGAATGGAGTTTACATTGACGAAAACAGAAAAAGGTGTACCTTGTGTATTAATGGGAGGCTTTAAGTATCGTTTCTTTCGCCAAGGAAAAAAAGGCTCAAATTGGAGGTAAGTTAATGTAGTACATAATTTTTGCATGTATATAAGCCTATAGCTTGCTAAGTTATGCAAAGCCTACATTAGTATTTTCAGTAGTCAGCTTGACCTATATTTTAGTAAGTTCTGTAAGCCTATATTAGTATTTATGCTAGTCAATAGGATCCATATATACTTTGTTAAAAGATGTAACACACTATTAGTATTAATGTCGGGAAGTTGGACCTATATTTTGTTAAGTGATGTAACCTATATTAATATTTATGCCATTCAGTTGCTTCTATACTTTGTTAAGTAATGGAAAGTTACATTAATATCCATGTCAGTCAGTTGGGTCTATATTTTGTTAAAATATGTGTCTAGTCCCTATTTTAATATTTATGCCAGGCAATTTGTCCTATACTTTCGTAAGTGAATAAGTAAGCCTGCATTAGTATTTATGTCAGTCAATTGGACCTATACTTTGTTAAAAGGTGATGGAAGATATAACATTTTTGCCAGTGAAATAGTGAATACATTTTTCTTTAAATAGTAAGTTTAGAACACGTGATACGATTTAATTATTATTTCCTTTCTTTCAGATGTACTAAGAAAAGCTGTAATGCTAGTATAACAATGGATGAAAATACAAGTGAAGTTTTAGAAAGGAAAGATATTCATAATCATTGTGAAGATGAAGATGGTGTTCAACGGCATTTTCTTAGAGAGAATTGTAAGCGACGAGCCACTGAACAATTGAACGAGAAGCCAAATAAAATTATAAGGCAGGAAGTTTCAAAATTGGAACATCATGACACACTTGATCATAAAGAAATTAAAAGATGCCGAGACGTTATTTATAAAAATCGAAGAAAGGTGACTCCTCGTCTACCCAGAAACACCGTAGAGGCTATACAGCAAATGGTTCAGAAGCAGGATGATATAGCAATTGACGGAGAAAGATTCATCTTTGTTGATGATGAAGCTAATATAATTCTTTTCACGTGTAAGAAAAATATCGAGTAAGTATAATTTCATTTATAACCATTAACTTTGAAATGAGTTTCATTTACAGCATCAAGAAGTAGAATAGGAAGTAGTTGCTTGAACAGAAAAGTTCCTTTTTCCGTCTTATTTCCAAATTATAGTAAAATAGTTTTTTTTTTTTTTTTTTTGATTCTCACAAAATATATCGTAACATAGCATTTCACCTAACGATATGACACTACAGTCTTGTTTACTATTTTCTTTTCTGACACTAATCTTATTTTCTTTTCAGTTTTCTGTGTGAGTTCAGCGGGTTAGAAGTATTTGCAGATGGAACTTTCACTTATGCTCCTAAGCATTTCACACAGTTATATACAATACATGCATATAAAAATGGATATTATCTACCTCTATGTTTTGCATTTTTGCCGAAGAAAGACAAGAATACGTATGTGGCCATGTGGAAGATGATAAGAAACTTAGACAGTAGATTCGACTTGAAAATCATTTACGTTGATTTTGAAACAGCTGCTCACGAAGCCATCAAGAACGTGTTTCCAAATTGTGACATTCGTGGCTGCAGATTCCATTTGGGACAAACATGGTGGCGGAGGATTCAAGCCGACAATGATCTGCGACAAGCATATATGGATCCAAAATCTGAACTAGGTATTATTGATATTATTATGGTCTATTATTCTTTATTATTAATTTAATAATACCATGTGGACTTTGTTTTGTTATATATTAATACAGAATACAGTTGAAAATAGAATCTTATTCTGTTTGACTGAAGAATCTTAATTCAGTCACCATTCTTAAAAGCAAATAAACTGCTGTTCTAATAATGTACGAAATGAAGAAATTATAAAGCCAACAGTAAGATCCATCAATTTCACTACTTTCCCAATGCTTGCTTATTCTAACAAATTATTATTATTATTATTATTATTATTATTATTATTATTATTATTATTATTATTATTATTATTATTATTGCTTTTCTTACAGGTTCATGGATAAAGGCATTTTTTGGGTTGCCATATTTACATCCAACAGAAGTATCAGATGCCTTTACTCAACTAATATCAATGACGCCGGATGATACAGGGCATAAATTTTCCGATTACGTCCTAGAAAACTACATAGAAGACGGTTGCAAGTAAGTAGCTTCCTTTTGAATTTCATCTATAGTAGCACATGCTTCAATAACTCTTAATACTGCAAAAACTGTTGTCCTAGTTTGAACACAACATTAATGGTTGTGCTGATATGGTATTTTCTCTCAATGCAACTTAATTATAGTGAAATTTTCTTCTGTCTTCATGTAAGACGTAGATTAAAATGCAGGTTTTGATAGTTGTAAACAAATTACGGACCAAGACTATAAATATTTCTTGAATCTAGTGTTATAAATGTTTTAGTGTTTTATATAAATTGTCAATAATTGTGTGCATGAACTAAGGATCTTTTTATTTTATTAATTTTAGGTATCCACCTGTCATGTGGGCGTCTATACCATCCACGATGCGTCGGACGACAAATGGACCAGAAGCTTTTCACAGACATTATAATAGTCAATTTTACTTCCCTGCTCCTGATATTCATACGGTGATTTCTGCTTTGTTAGAGATCCAAACGGAAACTGCCATGAAAATAACGTCCATATTAAAAGGAATTTCAAAGGCCCAAAGACCAGCAGAAGTCAAAAGGAGCGAGTTTGTCATGAGGAAGTATGCTGAGTTCAGGAATTCGCAGAGAAACTATGAGAAGGCACGTATGACATTTTTAAAAGCTGTAGGATTTAAATTTCAAGCATTCAAACTGTAAAATGAAATTTTCTGTAAATAAGTATGTTGCTTTGTAAATATTAGAATGCAATAAAATATATCTCATAAAGGAATAGCTTTATACATTTCATTTCGATGCAAAATTTCACACAATTCCTTAAATCCTGTTGTTGGCAACGTCGCGGCGGAAATTTGCGCAATTTCAGCACTTTCTGCTCCTCGTTAATAAGACATAAATTACTTAGATTATCAACGATCTAATCTTTAGAAAAATTTGCGCAATGTCGTTGCACCGGTGACTAAACAATCTACTTCTTGCGTTTCAGAAGAATTCACGATCTCTCTTCATGAGGATACCTTATTACAACTACAATGTTGAAATTTGACTAAATATTTATGTTTGACATTTTCAATAAAAATAATAATAATAATAATAATAATAATAATAATAATAATAATAATAATCATAATAATAATAATAATAATAATAATAATAATAATAATATGGTATTTTGATCTAAAAGGTGCAAAGTGTTGCAACTTTATAGTGTCCATATAGAAATGCGTGTAACTCTGAAAAGGTTAATTGAAATGTGTTTAAAATTTAAAAGGTAATCATAATTTTAGGACATTTAGGTTGTTATATCTTATTAAGGATAGGGTGGACTGTCCTCATGCTAGTGTAGTAATGAAAGGCTGAATAGTGTATACTTTGGAAAAAGTTTCATTTTAATTATTGATCCTGTTAATGTTATGTACGAACGACATGTTTGTACCATAAAAAATTAGTTTTATCGATTTTTATTGCATGAGGATCGCTTATAAGTATTAAGATTCACACAAGTCATTCAGCTCAATGACACCTCTTGATTGATGAATGTCTTATTTTGGACGTTTTTCCATGGAGCGGCAATTGTTAACTAATAGAAATTAGCGTTGATCACGAAGTATTGCTATTATAATATGATTTTATTGTTGATTCCAAAGAGGACTATCAATAGTAGGAGGTTTATCAATAACCTATATTGATAAGATATTAATAAGAACTTTTTTTCAGTTTAAGGTAGAACTACATCATTATCCTAAAGTATTGCTGAAAATGTCCCTTAGTAAGATCCTTCTACGTTTTCTCGTGTCACTTCTACCCTCTACCCTCTATATATAGTCTAAAGCTCTCAAAAATGAAAGCTAGCTCATGTAACTAAATACTACTACGCCTTCCACGCTAATTAGTACCTAGAGCGAGCACCTGCGATTCAGAAATTTAAATGGACTACAGTGATTCGGGTTCCACTCTAAACTCCCATCAAATCAATCAACCAACTAGTGACGTACACAAAATTTCATGAGGGAATAAGTTCAATCACCCAAAATCTTATTGTTTCAAACACATTTTTGAACACATGTCTTAACATAGTAATTGTTTATTTTTTCATAGAATCTTGTTAAATGGGGAGTTAAAACCAGGAAATTCCGCCTTTCTGTACTCCACTGCAACCAATTTACATACTACGAGTAAATGTGTAAATTACGAGTATTAATAATAAATTTCTCCCTGCCAAAACGCATTGTTGCACACTTTATTTTGTGAAACATTAAGTATTTTGACGAGATTTTTTAATTTCTTCAAAAGGTAGCTACTTTCTAATGATTGAAAAGAATGTTTGCTATTTTACCTTTATGCTGCGCGAGGGACATGTCGAAATCCTTCCTAGAGAGATTTTATTAAAACAGGTTTCCAGAATTTTGTCTTGATACATTGGACAGTGTGACCTCTAGGTCTGTAAAGGGGGGAGGACAGGCGGACCGAATCAGAAAGCAAGTTTTAAGTCATGTATACGACATGAAACGCGTAAATCCGACGAAACTTTTGTTTTGAATTATAACCACAATACTCTTTGCTAGTACTGTTGTTCCAAAGTCAAAAGCACATTCTACCTGTAAACTATCTCTTTACATACATCGTGACGTGATCTCTTCAGGCTTTCCTAAGAAAAAAGATATTCTCTTTTCTATATTGTAGGGTTATATAGGAGAACCCCCGAGGAAACACACGCACACGATTTTTATCTGCCACGAAGTCCACTTAGTGATAGCTGGGATCGAGGCAGGAACTCTACGCACCAATGGTATGACGCTCCTCTGTGTATGAGGTTACCGGATCGATCTCATTCGTGGCAAGTGGACTTTGTGGCGGACAAACACTGCGTGGGTAGTCTCATGGTTCTTCCGTTTCCTCCCATTTTCTTTATTCCACCATTATCATTCACCTCATCATCACTATTTTCACATCATTACCGTTAACCTTGGATTCATATTCATGGAACGCTAAACTAAACTGAATTATCTTACAAAATGTGGCAAAATAATTGCTGGAGCCGTTTTTGAGAAAATTATCCGAACAAACTTACTTCAAGAGAAACTCAGTAAATCTACGGGAATTTCCCCAGAGAAACACTACATGAAGCTGTTGATGAAATACTTGTTTATGACACAATCATAATTGTTCGAGTCATTTTCGAAGAAACCGATTTCAAGTTTTCAGCTATAAGAAAATTACTTTTATACGGGAGTAAGGATTAAATTCTATGCATCCCCCCTTACTCTAGAGAAACTTATACACAACCTCGTGATTAAACTTTGGTCCGATACGTTGACCGTATAGTCTCTAAGTGTGCACACATATATCGTGACGAACTGACATAGCCTTTTCAACCTATAAGAGCCCTAAAATATGTAAATCTGTTCAGTGGCGTATTTAGGGGGAGATGCACCCGGCTCGAGCTCCCTCATTGAGTGCAAAGTTTTTTTTTTTCTTTAATGTACTTACAACGATAAGAGAAAAACTCACGAAATTGTCACCTAACGTCTCTTGTCGAAGTGAAGAACAAAAGGCAGCATATCTGCAACAGAATGACCCATCTCTCTTCACCTCCATCTTCAAACACACACACCAACGAACACTTTTAACAAGCGAAAATGTAATTGTAGTGGAACACTTTAAAGCCCCATTCCAATTCGGCTCTCTCTGTTCTTGGCACTTTTCGCCTGTGCATATATATGAATGGGAATGTGTTGTATATAGTTTTGCCCGAAAATTTTCAGCGCATCCCCTCCCATTGAAAATTTCTGGGTACGCGCCTGAATCTGTTGAAATCTGTTCTTTGCACAATGACAAGATATTACTATCATCATTGGAAAGTTAAGAAAGACATATTGATACTTTAAAATTAAAATAAAAATAAAAATAAAAAAAAAAAAACAACAGGGCACGCCAGGCAGTGATTTCCGAAGTGCTTAGGTGATAGTAGAAATATTTACCTAAATGTATATAAAGAAGAAGTAGATTTTATACTTAAAAAATGTAAGGCTTTTGGATCAGTAGAAATTGTCCCTTGATAAAAATCTGTTTATACTTGGAATCAGGGCCGGAATTAGGGGGATGCAAAGGTGCACGTATACCCTCCTTCATTGTAAATATACAGTACCTAAAGTGAGAAGCTACACAGTAAAAAATGGTTGTATTAATTCAACTCAATTTCAACACAGGGCAGTGGTTCCAGCGAGTGGGGTGCTGACTGCCACAGCCAATTATTGGTGCTGATTGCCACGACTGGTGCTGATTGCCAATATCAAGGTGCTGACTGCCACGATGGCGTGCTGATTGCCATAAGCCTGAGAGAAAGTTGCTAGACGTAACATTATCGGACGCCAAGAAGCATGAAAGAAACTAGATAATCCTTAGGATCGTGTTGTTCAGACCAACACCTAACAAAGGTCTCTGTATGTACACTTATGTCTAAAATTAGTCACATGATTATAAATATGTTGTTCTACTAATATAATTTGATAACGAATTCGCCCGGTATTTCTTATAATGTGAGTATGTGTATAATCGGCAAAGACAAGTATGTGGTAAATTTCATGTCAAAAGAGCAGTAAATAAGAACAATAAAACGAAAATAAAATTTTCTTGTCCATTTAGTTACATTTTATTTTACTCATTATGATTTTTGTATTTATAATTCTTTTCCTATGAAATTTATCACAAATATAAATTTCCTAATTATACACATAATATGAGTATTAAAAGCACTCTGCAAAATTATCAAATTATATTCTTACAAGAAGACAGTTATAGATATCCGACAATAATTTTGGACATGAGTGTACTTTCAGTTTTGTCAGGGAGCGGTGCGTACAAAATTGGTACGATTTATGTATTCTCACTTGAACTCCCTATGTCAGCATGAACTGTGTACAGCTCTGCAAATTGTTTCGAGCAGCTCTTGAAAGTCCCAGCAAAAAAGCACTGCTGGCTGTACCTCACAAGGGAAGTTCAGGAGAAAGGACTCGCCTGCAGAGAAAGCCATTTGAAGTCCCAATTCATGCTGATTATAACAAGCTAATAAAATTCCTGTACGGTTGAGAACGGTTCGAGATATTCAACTTGGAAGTTTATATGAGAAAATGAGAATATACGCATTTATACGCGTTAAGTATGATACAACATAATTAGTAACGAATATTGACATACGAATTGAAAGCTATCGGAAGTAACAGAAAAAAAAAGTGTTTCGCAATAACTAACGGGTTTGTTAGATACTATTAGTCATTACATTGTTCACAATAATGATAGGTTAGAGATGAAAATTGATCACTGTTGTTCTTCTGTTTTATGAAGAAATGACGCAGGCAAAGTACTCCCTTGCACCATGAACATTTTATATGTGCAATTGTGTTGCATCCGTCAAGGGAACAGTTCGCAGAACCAAAGCAAAAAACAAATTCGACAAGTGATTCAAAAGTTATAGGCCTATAATTTGTTCGTAACCTGCCTTGCAGAACGCAAACTGAAACAATCTAATGTATCGCGGTGATTGGAAGTGATTCGTATGGACACGAACTTTATTTGATTGTTTCGTTGGTACATTATAACGTCCAGATGAAGAAGATTCATACTATGTACAAATCTCCTGCCATAATC
Organism: Thermobia domestica; assembly: GCF_964235325.1. Classification (NCBI taxonomy): domain Eukaryota; kingdom Metazoa; phylum Arthropoda; class Insecta; order Zygentoma; family Lepismatidae; genus Thermobia; species Thermobia domestica. The sequence goes on along the minus strand of NC_137455.1, from coordinate 145,614,292 downwards.
TTTGATTGATCGGAATCAAAACACATCAAATGATTGCACAAATCGTGTGCAATTCTTTGGTATATTCTCAACCATTAGTTCTTTGCCATCCGTCATGCAACTTGTAATGGACAATTTGTCTGTGAATGGACCCCAGTGATCAAGCAATAGCAAGTTCAAACCATCAGGCTTCGCCATGGGTGAGAATACTTAAGAGGACTTCATACCTCCCGAAAAACGCGCAGTACAGACCTTCCGTTTTGAACTGATTTTTCAGTTATGACTAAAGATAGAACTGTCGAGTTTTTTTTTATATTCTTCACAAAACATGTCGGCACAAATCCTTCAGAAGAAAAATTTAAAAACAATAATTTTTAATGAGTAAATTAGGTATAAAAATGGGGAAAAAACGTCATTTTCACATGCAATTATCTCCAGAACCCTACATGCTAATGGAAAACCGTTTTGAAGGAATTGTGCATTGTTCTTTGCACTTCACATTCGCAATATAACTTCTAAACTAAGTTTCGATATATTGATACTGTACGTGGAAAACAAAACCCTTGTAATAGGTTAAAATTGCTCTGCACTGTAGCGACACCTTGTGCTTAAAGTTTGACAGGCTCTAAGCCCCACCCACAGTTGAACTCGGAGGGATACAATAAAATAGTTCGCAAGGGAAAATCCACAAGCGACGTCTGCTGGCAAAGAAAAGCAGCGTGATTTTGTGTATTGTGTTAACAGCTGCGATAATTTTTGACGTGTGCATTTCAAGAGCAGTGAAGTCCCCAACAAAGCCGCGGAAGAAAGTAGAAATGTATCTACATGAGCGCAGAAGCAAGTCCAAAGTAAGAAAAAATGTTCATTCTGCAACAATGGAGATGAGAGAACATGGAAAGATAATATTGTGTGTGTATATATCCTAATAATATATATTTCTTTTATACTTTTTATTTTATAAATCTATTCTAATAATATATACAGAACCTGAAATATGTGCAGAAACTCCGAAAGGTGATTCATGACATCAAAAGAAGATAAAAAATCCTCTTGCATGTTCTCGAATTCTGCGTCGTGTAAGAGTGATAGGGGTGGGTACCAATATGGAATCGAAAATCGAATCGTGACAATTGGAACGTATCAGAAAGATGTACACATACTTCGGGAGGTTATTCGTGACATTAAAAGAAGACACAAAGTTCTGTTGCATGTTGTCGAATTTCGCGTCGTGTACGCTGTACACATCTTTCTATTCCGTTCCAATTGTCAGGATTCGACTTTGATTCCAAGTTGGCACCCCTGTCACTCGTACATGACGCGGAATTCGAGAATATGCAAGAGGACTTTTTATATCCTTTTGGTGTCACTAAAAATCTCCCAAAGTATGTGTACATCTTTCTGTTCCTTTCCAATTGTCAGGATTCGAGTTCTGATTCCAAGTTGGCACCCATGTCACTCTCACACGGCACGGAATTCGACAATATGCAAGAGGCAAGTTTTTGTCTTCTTTTGATGTCACGAATCACCTCCCGGAGTTTGTGCACATCTCTCAGGTTCACCCTATATACATTATATAATTTATTCTTATGTTGGTCGCTCTCTTCATATAGTGGCTTTCGTTTCTTCCCAATCAGGTTTTTTTTTTGTATTTAGACAAAAATTGCCACTGACAAGCTTAAAACAAAAGTAATTTTTCAAAGAGCTTCGGTTCGCTCTGATGGCAACTGTGGAAGCAATAACCTTGGGTGTTACCAGATTCGTGAACCCAAATTCTCCGTTCAAAGACATGAAATTTCAATTCAGTATTTCCCGCCGAACGAAGAAATTGCACAAATATATAGATCTATATAATGTGAGCTCCTTGCTACAAAATACAGATAACAAAGTACACTCTATTTAATTCGAACTTTAAGGGGCTACAAAAAAAAAGAAAAAAAGAAAGAAAAAAGAAAAAGAAAATAAGAAAAGAATAAAAGAAAAGAATAGAAACTTCGAATTAACCCTAATGCAGAAATTTACAGGCATAAATATAATAACACACAGTTTTATACGTAACACTGCAGTAATACACAATCTATTCTACCTAACACCAGCCACAGCCGACTCTGCAAAATTTATGTAGGTGCATATCAATGGCGGGACGTGTTATCAGGGAATCTCAGTATAGTCTACTTTTTGAATGATTTCCTTTTAGTTAAAATCTTTTATGAACACTGTCATAAAGGGCTATGCTGTGATAAAGTGAAATATAGCGGTACTATAAGTTGGGGCTGCCCTAGTTCAGTCGGTAACACGCAAGAGAAACGGGTTCAAACCCGGGTCCAAACTAAAAATTTTGTGGGTGTGGCTCACTCACAAGATTATTTATGTGGGTGCTGGAGCTCCGCAGCACCCACGTAGTCGGCGCGCATGCTACGAAGTGCAGGTACAACTCCATGATGCACAGAGAAGGTATTGTATGTTCGCTCTATGGACATACAAAAGTGTTAAAATCAAATATATTCAAATAGATGATCAATTCTGAATGAAGAATATGGAAAAGCAGCTACAATTTTGAGTATCTTACCAGAACTTGCTGATCCGAGACACACATGGTCAATGCAAATCCGAAATTCCCCAAGAATAATCCAAGCCCAAAACAGAAAAAAAAAACTAAAGACATCAAAACCAAAGGAAAAAACTCATCAAGAATCTTGGTGAACGAGGTATCAAAGCTAGTTGAATTGATTATTTCTGACGAAGGTAGGTGTCTATTGTAACTGTGTGGTGAAAATTACTAACAAGACACAATAAAGTCGAAATTTAATAGTACAGGGTTGCAAATTTCGGAATATGTACATGACAGAAAATCACCAGGATGCATCCACGGCTGTGGTTTCATGATAAAATTATATACCGTAATTATGAATGCTGCATAATTACAGTAGCGTACGCGGGAATTTATTTCGGGAGGTCCAAATTCAATGTGAGGATATTTTATATTAAAATTCCTAAAATTGCCTCTAAAATTAGGCCAAATTTACACAAAAGTCGAAATTTCGGGGGTGCGGACCCACCCCCTGCGTACGTTTCTGCATAATTACTACAAGATTAGAGCATTTAATAGCAAATTCCTAACTTTGCCTCTTCTACCTCTAGCTCCTATTTCTTAGATACATCATGGTGATCTGCTACCATGTATATGTTCCGAAATTATCAACGATTGCCATTAAAATGGAGTGGTTTATTATGGATGTTAGTACTTTCTAAGTACACAATAATGAGCCAATAGTGCCATTCATTCTTTTTATTAATTTATATTCTGAGCAACACTGATTCTGGTTTTCGATATCGCTTTTAGTCTTTGTAACGTTCGGTAAGTTTCGTTTTGATTACTTGCATTGTTTTAAGGAGATTACATTTGGAAATACTTAACGTTTAGTAATTTTGTGTGGAATTGGGTTGAATTTCAGAACTCTATAAGTTCACGACAACGCGAACACGAATCAAACGACTATCACTCTATCGAAAGACGCTCAAATATCTATTTCGCAAACCTTGACCTAAAGTTGACTCCCTCGTTAGAAACATTGGCTTGTTTTCCACATAAAGTATCATTGCTTTTAAGGTTCTGGAGGAATTACCAGAAGTTGTAATGGAACAAAACTTGGTAGGAGTATAGTTGGGAACATGCAGAAAGATGTGTAAGGATGCAAATTAGTTCCAATTCTATCCACCAGAGGAAATTGTGGTGATAATGATTTTGCTGCTGCAAATCTAAATCCAAAACCCACTTTGTAGAAAAGAAACGCTTATTAGTTTTTTCTTTTTCAAATAGTGTTCTCAAACGGGTCAGTTCAGACCATCTCGGGACACTGGTCAGGTCGGCTTGTACCTTGGCTCGACCCGACCTGTTGAGAACATTATTTTCAAATAAAGTATTCAAATTATCGTGTACCAGAATATTACAAGACTTATGACTTATCCTTGTATCATGTAAGTTCTCCCTGAAGTATTATAGTGCTTAGAAAACTAAATATACAGAAAGATAAGAAATTTTTATTTAAAAAAAAATGTTGATACGTACGTGCGTAATTATTCTTACTGCATTGCATAGTAAACGTTTTCTGTAGACTAATTTCAAGAACCTTACTGGTTACGTGTATGTGTTTGTCATATTGTTAAAGTAATGATTTAATGTTATTGTTGTTTGGTTCTAATATAGCATATGTTGCTTATTTTGTTAGAATTACCTCATTTCCATGTGACTTGTACTTGAAGGAAGCTAAATTAGTAATATCGTCGACCTTAAGGAAAAAGTCATTAACTGTAATTTTGTGATTTTAAGTTATTTCTTATATTGGATCATTTTTAGCATAAACTTCATGTTGAAGAAGTAATCAACTACATCTGTTTCAACCTCCAACTATTAGCAAATCTCGATGATCAACATGAAGTTTATACTGAAAATTACCCAATATAACAAATAACTTAAAATCAACAAAAATTGCAATTAATGACTTTTTCTTTAACACCGACAATATTATAGGTCTACAGGGTGTAACAAAACCTATACAACAATTTTCGGGATGTTATTCTGGACACACGAAAAATCCTTTCTGAACTTTTGCTTAGTGAAACTAGTTTCGGAGCTATAAGATGTCGAATGTGTCGGAAAATAACTATAGAGGCCTAATTATATATTTTTTAAAACTATCCATCGTAGACAGTGCAGTTTCATAAATCACCGTCGAAGTCATATTTTTTCTATTTAAAAAAAATCTTTCAGAACTCCGCATTGTGTGCGCAAGGGATTTAAAAAAGAACTCATCTTTGCTTGGCAGATTATCTTTGCGGGAGGTTTTTCTTGTTGTACCCACGTACACCAGAAAGCTAACTTCCCGCGAGCTGGGGTCGAACCAAGGACACTATGCACCAGAGATGAACGCTCTACCACTGAGCCACCGCGGTCCCATGTTGTTATTTTGTTACTTACCAAATAAAAAAAAGGCAAAATTATATACATCCTAGCCCTAGTTATAATTAAATTATCTGCGATTCTACTACGAAAAATGTTGATCATGGATCGAGGAGTCTTGGGTACTACCTTGCTGGGGGAGGATAAAATGTAGTTACACTTCTTTTCTCTTCGCATAGTTTGAACAACTCGAACTGGCTTTTCTATGCGTAGCGGCAATCGTATCGTATGGATAGATTTGCAGGCTGATGGGCACTTGAAGCTAGAAGACTCAAACAGGTTTTGAGCATTACCCCCTACAAGCAAGTGTCAACTTCTCCCTCCTCCTACCTGTTGTGTTTAGAAGCGGAAATTTGCGAGCCCGAGCACACAGGACAAAAGAGGTCTTCGCCGGGTTTTCACGGACTCTTGTCCACAATTTCCGCAGGATTCTTTCTCCCCAAGACTTTCTCGTCAGCTGAGCAGTTGGCTCCAACGTGTAGAATGTAGGGACTATTTCCTGAGTCGGATTCGGACCATTGTGGAGGTGCAAGGGACTTTGACTGAGAAGATCTCTGTCAATCTCGTGACGTATTGTGCTACGTCAGGGATGAAAGCCACGCAAATAACATCTAAAAAATCACGCCCCTTTTATCCCTGTTAGTCAGTTTTAAGTTTTCTCCCTTGTATGACTGAGCCTTAAAGCATTGAAACGTGCATCCACTCATTTTCTCATATAAATTTCCAAGCTGAATATCTCGAACAGTTCTCAACGTACAGGAGTTTTATTACCTGTTGTAATCAGCATGAATTGGTCCTTCAAATGACATGCTTATTTCTCTGCAGGCGAGTGCTTCTCCCAAACTTCCTTTGTCAGCTGACTTCAGACCATCATATCCATTAAATAATACAATAAAACAATTAATTTAAACAATGAAATGTGCAAATTGTACATATAACAGAAAAGACAATCCCTTTATAAACATCCAAGTGTATGTCGTTCCACTTAGTGAGCAACTTTGTAACTTATAGGATGCCACATAGATTTGCTGTGATTACTACTAAATTAATTAATAATCATAAATTTAGTATGAGGGATTAATTCCTCTCTTTCCAAATATAATTTCTCCCAGGCACGTGGCAGTCAGCACGCCGTCGTGGCAGTCAGCACCTTCATATTTGCAATCAGCGACAGTCGTGGCAGTCAGCACCAATAATTGGCTGTGGCAGTCAGCACCCGTGGCAATCAGCACCTATCCGTTCCAGCGTGACTACCACTATGCGGTATTAGTTCAACACATACCCCGCGGTGTTGGCGTTTAACACAGGGGGTGTGTTACGTCTTTAACGCACAACCGGTGTTGAGCCGTGCCGTAAGCGTTAATGAACCACAAAATTACTCCCCCAAAATATGTTAAGTCGCCTATGTGCATAATATGTTTACATTATGCTGAGTCTAAAAAACCACTTTAAACAAGTAAAGAAAATGTACACCAGTGGTGGGAAGGGCACGAATCACCAACCTTTCAATTACTAGCCGCGTGCTCTTCCGACTTGGCCACGGAGGTGATAAAGAAAACGTCGCTTGTAGAGGGATAAAATGTTGAGGTCTTTTGAATTTGGCTAATCAGAGTGCTCCTTTAAGCCGCGTATATTCGACGATAACCGTTTGGGATAAGATAAAATCTGTTCGCCATGTAGACCTAATTTTATAACAAATGACGACTGTCTATTTACTTTATTTTATACTTCTTTCATATACACTTTCAAATAATCGGCGCCAGTTCCATCTAATAAAGTTGATGCGTTTGTTGCTTCTAATATGCAATCGCTTAGAAAAAGAAGCAATAAATGTATCAAATATGGGAGATGAAATTTTGCGTATACCTGGATTTGTTTAAGTATTTCTTTCTACTGTGTTTGTCTGTAGCTTCAATTCATAAGCCTTTATAATTAGATGCCTAACATATTTGACAATCACGCAAAAAACAACACCGAAGATTCTACACTTGTGCTGATTTAACACACAGGCTGTGTGTCATTTCAACTACCGGCATTTGACACACAACTCCAAATGGATAGGGAGTTGTTCTAACCACTTGTTTGTGTTATATTTTAACACAACCGTGTTAACACATAGGCATGCTGTTGAAATAACACAACAATTTTTTACAGTGTAGCAGTGAAAGCAGCAACACTTTCTGAAAACTTCTGCTGTCATGTTTCCATTTGGGTTTAAAAGAAAGTGAAGTTTTCAAAAATCAATAGTTTAAGTCAATTTTTTGAAGGTTGAATGAAAAGGATTCACCGAGAGCAGACACTTAGCACTTCCAGGGCAATTCTTAATTCACACCACAGGTGCCTAAAGACATTTTAAAAAATCAAATTTAATTCAAATGTACTGGTAGTTATTAATGCACCCCCATCAGAAAATCCTGGATCGGCCCTGCTTGGAATTGGAATTTGTACAAAACTTGACAAATATACTTACGAATTAGGAGGGCAAATATATGAAAATGAATAAAACTTAATAACTCTTGAATCACCCGGCCGATCTCGATCAAACTTTTAACATAGATAAAGTCCGTACCTGGAATGTTTTCATCATTTTACTTTGACGGCACAATGTAGAGGAGGTTAAGGGGGACATATACGTAAGAAAAAAAATAAAATAGAATAGAAGAAATATAAAGTAAGTGTTTTTGTGACTTCATCACGCTTAAACCACCGAACCGATCTTAATCAAATTATCAACATAGATGAGGTTCGGACCTGAGGTGGTTTTCATCATATCCCTTTGACGATAGAACTTAGGATAGGAGGAGAGGAGGGGAGAGATATAGAAAAATAAATAAGACTTAGTAACCCTTGAACCGACCACCCGACCGATCTCGGTCAAATTTTCAACATACATGACATTCGGGATTGGGATAATTTTTATCATGCCATTCCCCCCAACATGAGAAGGGGAGAGGGTTATATAAAAATCACCGAAAATGACCAATATCAAAGAACTCTTTATTAATAGTAAAAATGGAACATAATACTATTTTCTTAATTTTACCCAGCGAAATTGGGTTGCGTCTTGGATTCGAGGACGTCTTAAATTCGAGTAATTATCGAGAAATTCTTAATTAAAGATGTTATTAACGTGTTATTAAAGCTACTTTGCTAGCCATAAATATTTTAAATTTTCTATTATATTCAATTATTCAGACAACAATGGTGTCCTGCGTGCGGGTTTGTCAGTTTTGTAATTGAAAACGAAGAAGAATATCTTATACACTAGAGTCACAAAGTTTATAAAATGTCAGTCCTGAAGGAGAAAGTAAATTATGGTTGCGTATGTAATTTTCAAATTATGTTTGAGATTCTTAGCTGTAGTGTCTAATTTTCATATCTGATTTGTTTCAATTTTATCTTCTCTCTCGTTTTTGGACCAATGTTCATTTCTAAGAGCACCAGAAGGGTAGATCTCGAGTATCACTTTTGATTCGCGGACTACAGTTTGCAACACACTGGGCTTGAGTATATGCCTATTTACGGAAGGCAAGGGGACTAAAAGATTTGGTACTTAATATTGAAGATAGTCGTATGTCCTTTGTATGTCATATGTCGTTTCCATGTTCAGCTTGAAAAAATATATAAATGATTCTTGATGTACTGCACTATAATTGATTTACATATTCGGAAGACACGGGTGAGATCTTGGATTTAATACATACATTTCGCGGATTGGGGTTCTTTTGTCTCAAACTCCTTTAAAGACCTGTTTAGTGTGTGTGTGGTGGCGGGGAAAATATTTTGAGATGACTTGATTTTGAGTTTAACGTCCCGTTCAGCAGCGAGGCTATGTGATACGTGGACCTACTAATTAACGTGGAATTCAAAACACATGAGCTCCCGTCGGGAATCGAACCCGGGCCTCCCACGCCAAAGGCGCGTACGCTAATCGCTTAGCCACGGAGGAGCTCGGGAAGATATGTTATTGTTGTTACACAAAGAATATAAACTAGAATCGAATGAGCCATAAATAAACGAATGATAGGAATTCGGAATACCATGATATCGTACTTGGAGTCTAAACATGAATGAGGAGAGGGATAATGTGTCAAAAAGAATTTAACTATATCTTATAAAATAGATTATTGGTGTTATTAGATTTATTGCATATCCCTCGTATAATATTTCCGACTACACCAGAGATAGAGGTATTAGAACTCCTACGTATAGTCGAATTTTATATTTAAACGATATGTACGTAAACATTTTTGTTACCATGTCAGTCACTCAATTACTTGAGTTACTAGCATATTATTGAAAACCATTAGAATATTGTTCATGTAAAACTCGTGCAACGAAAATTTTAAAGAAAGGGGACACGGTGTCTCAGTAGTAAGGTGCTTATCTCTGAAGCATCTAGTCCCTGATACGATCCCCGGCCACGTAAGTTTGTGGTGGACAATATTTTCATGGATTTTCTCGGGGTACTCTCTTTTCATCTAACATTCTCATTCAATTAATTCCTCCATTATCATTAACTTGTCTAAATCATCGACTGCCTTAGTCTACGGTCATAATCGTGGGACGTTAAACTGAAAGATTTTATTTTTTAATTTTTACTTTAAAGATAGAATTAGTTTAAATAACTGCCTTAATAGTACGAGATCATTGCACATGTTTCAAATTTGAAATATTAACTGTTGAAATGAATATTCTCATATATTTTCTTTTCTCTCTCTCCTTTCTTTGTTATTGATATACCCAAAATAAAATCCTGATCTCGAAAATAGGATATAATTTGAAAATTTTAATCAATATGTTATTGCTGATGTGTAAAACAGTATACACATCTATAAAGTATTGAACAGTGAATTCTGTGCTTAAAAATCTTAAGTCAACAATTTCCATACAAAAGTTAGTTGGTAAGCCTGATTGGGATGAAGAGACCTCGAAGCTTCAAAACGACCTGTTTGGATATCCATTTGGGGAGGAAGAGACCTTTTTTTGGGGACGAAGAGACCTTACGGGGACAAAGTGACCGCTTGTGCTTTCTGGAGAAAATTGCAAGAGGTCGATACGTCCCAAAATGGGGACCAAGAAACCTGTTCAAGATATCTATCTATCTATCTATCTATCTATCTATCTATCTATCTATCTATCTATCTATCTATATAAAAGAGAACGTACAAAATCCTTTGTCCGCTCATCACGCTAATACGGCTGAACCAATTTCTTTCATTTTTGGGGGGTTATTAGGATTTGGACCCTAGATGGTTTTTATCATATCACTTTAATTTTTAATTACCAGTGTCTTGAGATAATTGACCATTCAGGTGTCCACAAATCCTTTGTTAGTTCATCATAGGTAAAAATAAACGTATTTATATGCAACCCGCATGACCGTGTCACTCGGCGGGTTAACATAAATGACAGGCGATATACAGCGGAAAATAGCTTGAATCTTCTGTTTAAAATTTTTTAATTGATTTGCTTATTTTTACAGACACTTTTACAATATGCCAGCACCGGGATGACCGCAGCGAAGCGGGGCGGGTTAACATAAATGACAGGCGATATAATGTTAAGATTTACTGCAATCTTCTATGGTTTTTATCATATCACTTGAAAGCGAAAAAGTAAAAATTATCTAAGTAACAAAGTTTATTGCGTTCCGGGGTGACCGCAGCGAAGCGGGGTGAACGCTGCTAGTCTATCTATCTATCTATCTATCTATATATATATATATATATATATATATATGTGTGTGTGTGTGTGTGTGTGTGTGTTTGTGTACGTTGTGTGAGGACTGGGTGCTTATATGGGTGAAATTCATCCCCCCCTGGGAAAATTTTTCAATTCGCACACTGATAGAAAGTATCACTGATGAACATGGGGAATCCGTCACTAAGTTTTCTGATATACAAGCCATTATCCTTCGTCACTACCAACAATTATTAAATTTGCAGGATGTTGTTACAGCATCCCCATTGACTACTTCGCCCATCTGCCGCATAGATTAACAGCGGAACAATGACAAGCGCTCACTCAACCATTTTCTCAGGAGGAAGTGAAGCAAGCCGTCCTCACAGCTCAGAATTCTAAAACGCCTGGCATAGATGTACTAGGTGTTGAGTTATATGACTTTTTTTCATTTAATGGGGCCCATGCTTACTGAATGGGTGAATTATGTACAGCAAGCAGGGGCGGATCCAGGACCGACTTCTGGGGGGGCGGTGTTTTGTCATACTGCTACTTTTAAGGGCTCCAAACTTTGGGATGGGTTTTATTTATATATATATAATAAGAAAGTTTCCTTTTCTGGGAGGGGCGATCGCCCCGTTCGCCCCTCCCCCTGGATCCGCCCCTGACAGCAAGTAGGTATTTTGAGAGAATCCTCTCGGATTGCTGTCATTGTGTTAATTCCGAAGAAGACCCATCCTCGTACAGTGGCGGACTATAGACCTATATTTTTACTTACCTGCGATTATAAAATTATTAGTCAATGTATTAGTGCCCGATTACAAACTGTTATTGCCCACCTTGTTGGGCCTATCCAACATGGTAGCCTACCACATAAACGTGCTCAAGATATTCTTGCTGCTATACGCGATGTCATCACCTACCATCAAGATATTGACCAATGTGATACGGCCTTAGTTCCCTTGGACTATTCTAATGCTTTTGACAGAGTGAACCATACATATTTATTTTCTTGTCTTCAAGCTTATGGATTTGGCGATGCCTTCTGTCATTGGATTAAGCTGTTATATTGTACTTGGACAATTAAACTCAAAATTAATGGATACGTCAGTTCTGCCTTTCGCATTAGTAATGGCATCCAACAGGGAAGTCCCTTGAACAGTCAGCTTTTTATCCTAAGTTTAGGGCCATTTCTATATAATGTCCGACATGCCCTTCATGGTGTCACTATATGTAATACTTCTGTTCGAGTTTACTCATTCATGGACGATGTTACCTGTTTTACGACTGGTCACACCGACTTCTACGTTTTACTACAGCAAGTACGGCTCTACGAATCAGTATCCGGCGCCAAGCTTAACCCTAATAAAACGTAAGTAATGCCTCTGGGGAAGTCAACCAATATTACTACTACTTCCAGTGGTCGGCTCCAACAGTCAGTTAAAATCTTGGGAGTGACTTTCAGTTCTGGTAGGGTGGACATTATTCATTCATTCATTCATTCATTTATTTCGTCTTTTTAGTCATACATATTGCACGATTACGTGCGTATGAATAAGACTCGTCAAGGGTACAAGTATATAAAACACGTAGTAATGACAAATACATACCTATTGAAATAAACTACTATGCTACATCTACGACATAAAAGCATTACATAACAATATATTTCCAAAACTATCAATAGACAATTGAATTAAACTACTATGCTACCCAAAACTATCAATAGACAAATTCACTTACATATCTAAAAATTCGTTTACAGAATAAAAACAGTGCTGCAACAGATAAGTTTTCATTAACCTCTTGAACTCTCCTTTTTGTTCTGTCCTTCGAATATTCTGAGGTAGTTTATTGTACAATATAGAACCCATAAACATTGGATTTCTTTCATATAACTTAGTGAAGTGCTGTTTGCTGGGGATTTTATCCTTGCGCCTGGTATCATATTTATGTGTTGATGGTGTGTTAAATAAGTCAATGTTGTTTTTGACGAAGAGCAGCAGTCGAAACATGTAAAGAGAGGGTAACGGCAAAATTTTAAATTCCTTAAATATTGGCCTACATGGGTCGTTTATTTTGGCCCCTGCTATAGTTCTTAAAAGCCTTTTTTGTATTACAAACAACATATTACTTTTTCGAGAATTTCCCCAGAAGATTATGCCATGTAAGTAAAGACTGAAAGAGCCCGAAATCTAAGTTACGAATCGTGTCAAATTGTAAAACATGTTTAATTGATTTTAATGCATAGAGCATTTTATTGAGTTTTTGGGCCAGTGAAAATATGTGAGTTTCCCAGGAGAGGTTGTGATTTAGCCAGAGTCCCAAAAATTTGGTTGACTTTGAGTACATGATTTTATGATTATTCAGCATTACATCAATTTCTACGCACTGCTTATTTTGAATGTGATGGAAATTTAGAGCTGTAGATTTGTCTGTGTTTAATTTTAGTTTGTTTTGGGCAAACCAGTTTTCTAAACTACGAGTTGTCTCGTTACTTATAATGTTGGCCTTACAGTCAATCGGTTGAGAGGGTCATCCTGATCTTGACCTTAGAATTTGTGCGTTTGTATGGGTTATCTCAATTATATTACATTGCCCAAGTCCTGCCTTTTTCTACCTGTCATCTTGCAAAAGTTAAAACAATTGTGAGTAATTTTCTGTGGAAACCTATGATTTTTCGTGTTTCCTACCAAATCTTGTGCAACGATTTCCAAAACGGTGGATTAAATTTGAAATACGGTATGTCGAATTGCAGACTAAAGTCCTATTGCTCCAACGATGTTTACGTTCACTCCATGAGCATCCTGATCATCCTATCACTCAGCTACTCATGAAGTTATTACACCGTGTTCTATTAGAAGCCCCCTTCTATCTTGGACATCTCCCACCTCAATATACTTATCTGAAACCGGTTTTGTATGAGATTGTTATCGACTGTTAAATCATGATTTAGAAAAAGTGCCCTCTTCAAAAAACTGTGTTCGGCACTTCACCAACCTTGTACTCTTGCTCCTACTATTGTTACTAAGCATCCCCATCTTAATTGGCAACGTATCTGGCGTGTTTTACATGCTCCTTATTTAACTTACCGTGCAAGATCCGTATGGTTTATTGTGGTGCATCAAATTGTTAATACAGTGAAACCTCTACTAGCGGACACCTCTATAAAGCGGACACCTCCCGTAACGGACATATTTTGTAATCCCCAAACACTGCAATAGGAAAAAAAAAACATATTGGCAAACCTCTTTAAAGCGGACACTCTCTAGTACGGACACGGACAGTCTTTTCTGTCTTTTATAGGTATTATTTACCTCCGTATTACGGACACTTTCTCTAGAAACAAGTTTAAAAATATAGTAAAAATTCATTTTTAATAATTCATATATGTGTCACCAAGCAAGCAATGTGACATTTAGCTTCCTCAATTGTCTACTCAGCAACCCAGATGATGCGTCTCTGTTTATCAACACTCTCATGTCCTTTGCTTGCATCCTACTCCCACCCAAGCTGTTTTAGACACAAAAATGATTGACAGTTGCCCACCGTTTGGGATGGCATGTTATGCTACTGTCCCTCTGGAATCTTTAACCAAGTAGAAGACAAGTTTTTTTTTTTTTTTTTTGCCCGCGGGTACGCATAGTCTCAAAAAAGACACTTCTGGATTGCAATTAATCCACAAATTAAAGCGCCACACTGAAAACATAGTAAGTACTGATAAGTGTAAACTATAGCATCTTATTTTAATGTTGTGCCTTGAACATAGAGTATTGGATGGCGGAGGATAATGCAGGTACCGTAATATTTGGTAATATACGTAAATACACAATTCATGCAAAAATATTTTTTTTTCTGATTACATATCACCTTGATTACTAATTTACGTAAGAAAATATTGAAGCCTCTGTAAGGCAGACATCTACCTATAGCGGACAATTTTTGCTTCCCCACGGCTGTCCGCTTTAGAGAGGTTTCACTGTATTGTAGCTCGACAACATTCACTTGGTTTTAGTGACTCTGATCTTTGTGCTTCTTGCAATGTAAAGGACACTCTTCAACATCGTCTTACATAATGTGGTGAAGCAACAGTGGTGTGGCCCCAGTTCTGTCGCTATATGGCCCACATGTGCCGCACTATTCCCACGGCTATTTCAATAGATTTAATAATTTTATCGGACTAGTATACTTTATTTCCGAGAACTAAATATTAAGCTGTTAATTGGTTGATTGGCAACACTGTTTTATATTTGTTAGCAGAAACTCAGAAACTTGTTCATACTTCCTAAATTATGTTTTTATATGCCCAGCTAAACCAAATTCCTTTTGCCATGCTCAATAGGTTATTTGCATTTATTTATTTATTTATTTATTTTATTTTATTTTATTTTTTTTTGAGTTCTATCTGCATAATGTACCTTTTCATGCATCTGCCAATTTGTATCGCCTTCCTTATGTTGTTTATTGATTTGTACTGGCATTAAGTTGCAATAAAAAAAGTGAGCTAGCGCAATATGGTAGTAAGGAAAATCGTTTTTGGCGTGGGTTCAAACCCTGCCTAAGAAAAGTTTTTTAAAATCTTCATTAAACTTCTTTCGTTAAAATAAGATTTAAAATAATATTCAAAAAGTGATTTAACGATTATTTTTTAAAATTTTCATTAAACTTCTTTCATTAAAATACAGAAGTATACAGATCCATAGCAAAAGTAGTAGTAGTAGTAGTAGTAGTAGTAGTAGTAGTAGTAGTAGTAGTAGTAGTAGTAAAAGAAGAAGAAGAAGAAGGAACGGGTTAAAATGAAATTCAGCATTCATTTGTTTCTGTGCAATGTTGCCAAACGTAATGCCTTTTGGCTAGGGCTGAGTGTATTTCGAAAATATGCGTGCGCGTTAGTCCAGTCGGCTCTTCCCAGTAGGAGTGAAGTTGGTGTAAGCGTTTACGGCGACCCAGCTCCCATTTCAAGTAACAGTTCATTATGAAAGAATCCCTTCTCCCCCGATCCACTGTTGAGTCCACGTTTCACATAGCTTTAGTGCTCAGAAAGAACGTTAAAATTCAAGTCAACTAAGCAGAATATTTGAACGTCTACTTAATTTTAATGGTGGTAATCGTAGAACAAAAATAAAAATCTGAAGTTTTCTCTATTTATTATTGAGATTTTTCTTGCCACACATTTTAAAGAAAATGAAATCTTCAAGTTTTACGTCTCACATGTATGCCGGATAGGCTAAAGGAGACGGTGATCATGAGAAATAAAATGAAGTGGTGGAATGAAAAAAGTGGGAGGAAACGGGAGAACCCAGAGAAAACCTACGCACACGGTGTTTGTCCACCACAAATCTCACTTGGCGCGAGCTGGGATCGAACCAAGCACCGCATGCACAAGAGATGAACGCTCTACCACTGAGTCACTGCGGCCCCACACATTTTAAAGTGAATTGAAATGCAGCACAAGTTTTGATAGAAATGTTTCACAGTTTAAAGAAACAGAAATTTGTGCTTTACGTAGATAACTCAAAACGAATCAATGTGAGTTTAACGAAGGCCTAAATAAGTTGTAAATGCTTGATTCAATCATAGTAGAATTAATTCTCTATTTTGTATAATCTAAGTTTTACGTGATTATATCTAAAGTTATAGCAGTTTCATTTTACTCCACTGAAAAAAAAATGGTCAAAGAAGAAAGTCAGGATATAACTTATTCCTACACCTACATAATGCATTACAACCTTATAAATTAGTATAAGAAAGAGAATGTACTTAATGTAGGATCCGAACTTATATGATGATGTGTCGATGTTTGAATCTAACTTGTTTAGTATCTAAACAGAGGGTGTGCATAGCTAAGATGAATTATGTAGCTATTAAACCATAATTTTGCAGGAAGTCTGGGTTATAAAGTGTCAACTAAACTCGGAAGTGTGTACTGCAGTAAAACATTTCTTCCATTGGAAACAAAGCACACTACAATAGTGCAGTAATCTATCGATATTTGTTAAGATAATGAGCGTAATTTTCTAAGATAATGGAGAACGCAGCAGACAATGAGTAATATACTTTAATTAATAATACTCGTAATTGAGAAATCGTAAATTTGAATTTCAGTTCAATTCAGTACACTCTAGCTGCTATCTTTTGCGTTTTCTGTTATGCGAGATTGAATAACATTCATTCAACAGAAAGGAAATAAACTAGAGTATTAGAGTTGATTGATTACAATTTAAATGTTAAATGTTAAATTAGCATATTAAATGTTAAATGCGAAAAATTATTGCCTATGAGTCCATTAGTACACACTGGAAAAAAAATTCTGTAGTTATTACCAATCATTTACCTCTCATTTTGTAAGTTGATATGCATTTCCTTAGATTAAATTACAAATTTTTTTTTTACAAATTTACAGTAAATTTATATGCAAATATGATTTCTTATTGATAAAAATGTAATTTCACACGATTTTATATTAGTAATTTTACTTCATAGGTGTAAAGAGGATTTGCATAGAGGTTTGGCAAACAGATTGCCACCGTTTTTTGTAAATTTACTTATGAATTTTTTTTACAGTGCAAATAAAAAGAAAAGGACATACTAGACTTAATCAGAAGTATTTAGAATCAAATACTAAACCAGAAAAGATTTATTCACTTCGAAAACTTAAATTCAAACCAACAACTCATACACTTCACGAAGTATTATCAGATCACTTTGCCATAAAGGTTAAATTATACGAATGATCCATCTTTGATTTACCGCCAATATGTATTTTCTGAAATATGAAAAGGAATATAAATTGCTTATGCAGGATGTACCCCTTGTCTGACCTCTTTGTACTGTGATAACATTAAGACACTTTTGATATACCATCAATTTGTATTTGCTCGAATAATAAAGGGGCTTGTCTAGTCAGGGAGTATTCCTCGTTCTCAAAGAAATCGAGTTTTCTTGGAAGATATTTCTTGTCTAGGCATTTATACCGTGGAGTCATTCTTTCAAAAGGAATTTCTTGCTGGTTACAACTGTTCTAGTAAGCCAATAAAGAATAAATATGTGTACTGCACAACCTTCATACATGACAGGAAAATAGTGTGCAAATTAGAGGATAATTCTGTATAACAGGACATCTGGTTTATTTATTTGTACAGGATTATATACTTAAAAGAGTATGTAAAAAATTTTCTTCTTAGCTTGAGTCTGGGTGACTAGGGAAGATGAAACGGGTATTTCTTCTTCTGATAAAGTAGCTTTTGCTTCTTGCCTTCCTTCCCATGTCGACACTTGTGCCTAAGTTCTTCTCAATGTGACGAAGCCTCTGTATACTTCGGCTTCTTTTCATAAGGTTCTTCAAAGAAATGTTTCAATATTTCCTTCAACACTAAATTGTACACTGTAAAAAATCGTTGTGTTATTTCAACGACACGCCTATGTGTTAACACGATTGTGTTAAAATATAACACAAACAGTTGGGTATAGAAGAACTCACTCTCCATTTGGAGTTGTGTGTCAAATGCCGGTAGTTGAAATGACACACAGCCTGTGTGTTGAATTAACATAAGTGTCGAATCTTCGATGTTGTTTTCTGTGTGATTGCCAAATATGTTGGGCATCTAATTATAAAGGTTTATGTACTGAAGCTACAAACAAACACAGTAGAAATAAATACTTAAGCAAATCCACTTATTCACAAAATTTAGACATGCAAACCTCGCGAAGTGTTCTCAATTGTTTTACATAATGTTTCTGAAGAAATAATATGTCAACAGCGAGAAACAACACCGTATTACTGTGGCACTTCTACACTACACTACAGCTCACCAGTCAACACGGGGACTATGTTTCAGAAATGGCGGAAAACAAGTAGAAACACGAATAAGAAGCAATCATATTATAAGGATATAGGTAAGAGTTTCCTATCATTCTTGAACAAGATGTTGGTGAAGGTTGTGTTTCGCACGATCAAAAAATACATCACAATTATGGGGAGGACGACAAAAAAATATGAAGATTTTCTAAACGAAATATTTTGTAGTTTACTATTCTTACTTTAAAATTAGAATTTGTTTCCTTCTGGCTCTGTTAACATTTTAACAGACCATTTCAAGAAAGGGCGTTTTCGGAAATACTTGACGAAATTGACGATGTTCACGAATTAATCGGCCAACTGGAGTTCTTTTCGTTAAGTTCGCTCGTTTCCTTATTTCCGAACGCGATGAATTGGTTGTCATGTTAACTAGCTAGTATTCAAACATGACGAACCACCGTAAGCATAAGCATATGCACACCACAAGCGTTTCCAACACAGAAAAAAAGGTTATATCAACACCACACACGGAGTTATTTCAACACCGAAATAGGTGTCATAGTAACACAGAAGTGGAGTCGAACTAACGCCAAAAACGGTGTTAATCTGGTGGTTTGACTTTGAATTTTAACACAGGGGATGTTTAATTAACACCAAAACGGTGTTACTTATATGGCTTTGATCTTGAATTATGACACAGATAATATGTTGAAATAATAAGAAAATGAGGTTGAAATAACACAGGGACTGTGTTATATTGGTACTTGACATGGTGTAATATTAACACAAAATAATTAACACACTACACACTGTGTTATTTTCTTCGTGTTGGTGCAACACCGCCACAAGATAACACTCAACACTTTTCACCGACCCTGACATGCTGTCGAATCAACACCGAAAATACTAACACAGATCCGAATTTAACACCGCTCAACACCGATTGTGTGTTAAAAACGTAACACACACCTAAACGTACATCGTGGGGTTTGTGTTGAATTAACACCGCATAGTGCTAGTCACGCTGGAACCACTGCCCTGTGTTAATATTGAGTTCAATTAACACATTTTTTACTGTGTAAGGGTAGTTTACTGGGGAATGAAAACTAAAAACCTTGATTTTTTGAAAAAAAAAAAAAAAACGAATAACTATTATGTCTCTATTTAGTAAGTATATCATTAACAACACTGTAATATTCAAATTTACTTTTCTCTATTGAATTTAGAAAGGATGATATTCTAGAGTTGTTTTGTATTGTTCCTAGAATCATATCGAAGGTTGTTCTAAGAGTTTTCTTGCTATTTTGCGAATACATCTTTCATTATTATCCGTACGATTTGACACTAATAATTTCTTTCTGAAGAAGCCAGAAATGATGTTTTACTCATAGTATGGGTTTCCTTGGAACAAATCAAAAACGCTTATTATAATTTTATTCATATTTCACAGACGATTATTTCAATAACAATCGTAGCAAAACAATTTGATTTAATAAATCGGATTGAAGGAGGGGTTATGGAGTATCCTGTACCTTTTATTAAGTCTGGATTCTTGTGTCCACTTGCACATACAAAGAGGCGGAAAATAAGATAAAACCATACTCCTATTTATCACCTATTAACTTACAGATTGATAAACTCAGAAACATAATTTTACCTCTTTAAACTTAACTACTATTATAGTCTTACGTAATGTCTTTATTAATTTCACATTAAAGAACTCGAAGAAATAACCTGAATTGTAAAATTGTCTTAAGAAAAGTAGAACCGATCAAGTGCACTTATCCACAGCAGTATTACAAGCATTGTTCTGTGAGATATGGCGTTTTGCCAAAAGCGTCATAGTAATATCAATTATACATGATCGCTATAGGTAAGTGACGCAATATGTCATATGTTCAAGTCGTACAGCACAATAGATTCTTCCTAATGCAATTAACTATAAAAGCCAAGAACACGTTAGATACGAAACTCAGAAAGAAAGATGCAAGTATTTTTATTGTTTGCTGGTGACGCAAAATCTGAATAAAGAACGATCTTAATCGATCAATCTACGTCTTCTCTCCCTCCTCCTATACTATTATTATTATTATTATTATTATTATTATTATTATTATTATTATTATTATTATTATTATTATTATTATTATTATTATTATTATTATTATTATTATTATTAAACGGTTACTGAATTTTTAAAAATGAGGGACGGAGAAAACTTTCACAGTTCTGAGAAAATACTTACAAAATGCTTTGTTTTGTACTTTGCTAAAACTACTGCAACTTACAGGGTGTTGGACTAAATTTGACAGTTGCTGGAGAAAGGTGAGAACAAGGAATATATGGGTCAAAGTAAAATGCACTAGAGTCCGGTGTAACCAAATTTGATGGGACCAATAGTGCCCCAGTTGAACGAAAATTCGGTTAAACCGCAATAAAGGTTTTCTGGTATATAACTATATTTGTACACAAATCTCAATTGACAACAGTATCTTCGCCATTACAGTACGATACAGTATGTGTGCTAAAAATAGAGGGGATGGGAAAGCGGGGCAGTTTAACCAACGCATCATAACAATGAACTTACTCTTTGATATATAACTGTCAGATCAAAACAGATACTCATTGTTAGTACCTGTAAATAAAATTGCGCACGAGTAAAATAATTTTTTAGCGATTCGGTTAACCTGAAAATTCGGTTAATCGGGATTTGGTTAAATGAGACTGTAATGTTCTAATGTATATTGCAAACATGGAAAAGTGACTAAGATAACGATGAAAAAAACACACACACAGCATCTACAACTACCTCGAGACGGCTCTGGAATCTCGCATATGCAGCTCGCATGATCTCCCAAGGGATAGCCTCAAAGATCGACCAAATCCTGTCGATTATCTGGTCTTGCATTGAGATTAGTTACTTGCTCAACCACGCCCCACACATAATAATCCATAAGATTGCAATCAGGGGACCCCTCGCTGGGACCAGTGAAATCATAAGAAATTGGTGACAATCACTTCGGAGTCTTCCCAGCGGTAAGGTAAGGAGCTAAACAGAACAGATCTAGATATTAAGGATGGGCAAAACCGTTTTGTTAATAAATACTAGAAACCGGTTTGTTATCACAAGAAACTATAATTTATTAACGAAAGATAAGAAGTAATAAATCTACTGTTTTCTTATGATTGAAGAGGTGGATGCTTTCGAGTTTCGTACTTTGATAATTCTGGATGCAATCCTCGTTGAAAACGTTGATTTGCTTTCCTCTAAATTTTCTCTCTTTCTCATTCATATAAGGCAAATAATGATATTAACCAAAGTAGTCACCAGGGTAGTTTCAAAAGTACCGTACACAACTTAACAAAGAAAACATACAAAATTTGCTAAAAAACTACATTTCTCAACATAGTCTCTTTTTAGCTAGATACACTTTTCCAGCGATGTTCATTTGCTTCAATATCATGTTTATAGTGTGAACTGCCAAGCTCCTCAAAATACCCATTAACCACATAATCCACATCTTCATTGTCGGCAAATATTTTACCACCAAGCCATTATTTGAAGTTTAGAAAGAGTAAATAATCCGAGGGAGCAAAATCTGGCAAATAGGGTGTGAGAATGCAATTCGAACTTTAACTAATCGATTCTGGCCATCGCAGTAACGGAGGTGTGAACTGGTGCATTGCCTTTATGAAACTCTTACTCTCCAAATGCCGCCATTTTTCTTGATTTCATCATTCAAACACTGCAATAAGTTTGCATAATCCTGCCGTTGATTTTTATCCTTTGTGAAGATAATCAATTAAAATTATACCACGCGCATCCCAAAAAACTGACACCATGACCTTGCCAGTAGACGGAGCTGTTTTTGCCTGTTTTGGAGCCGATTCTCTCCTTTCAGTCATTGTTTTGACTGTTCCTTCTTCTCAGGTGTGACACGATTCATGGTTATTAATCGATGCAAAAACTTGGGTTTATTGCTGAAACATTGCCAAACACCCGATTGACACATCCACACGACGTTGTTATTATTTCATTGTGACCAAACGCGGTAACCATCTCGTGCACAGCTTTCTCATACACAAATCTTCGGTAAATATGCGATGTACAACACTTTTTGAAATGTCTACTATATCTGCTAGCTCACACACTTTCAGTCGATGGTCATCCAACACCATTTGGTGGATTTTTTTTACACAATATCTAGCGTGGTCAGTTCATTTGGTCGACCACTGCGATGTTCGTCTTTGCAGCTAGTACAGCCTCGTTTAAATTCATCCATCCAATATTTTACTGTTGTAAACGAAAGAGCAAACTCTCCCAGTGTAGCTCCATTTTTATATTAGTTCGACTGAGACCTTGCAAATGAAAGTATTGAATCACATAGCGATGACTCTTTTTTTTTTTTTTTTTATGTTGACAAATTCATTGTGAGCGTTCACTATTGATGGCTGCCAAACAAATACTAAACAACGTAGCGTCTTCAAAATTCAAACTTAAGCTTTATAAGATTGATACTTTTGACCAAACAACAACCGCCACATATACGTCAGGTCGGGTACTTCTTGGACTACCTACGTAGTTGACCATTAGTTAATCAATCGGAATGTATGTTGTTTCCTTTTCACTGTCCAGGAAACAAACACACACAGAGAAAATCGATACTTAGCAGCTTCTACTGCATTTGTCAGGAAGATCATATTAGTCAGTCGTAAATAAATGGCTATAGCTCTCGCTTTTCAAGTGGGAGACTCATCTTACATGTAAAGATCACGTTTGGGTGAATCGAGTTGCTGCCCGAGACACAGGTGATAGCATAGTACTAAGTGTGCTCAATATGTCAGGAAAGTTTTAGGTGCGAAGCTCT
The DNA here is from genome assembly GCF_964235325.1 of Thermobia domestica. Classification (NCBI taxonomy): domain Eukaryota; kingdom Metazoa; phylum Arthropoda; class Insecta; order Zygentoma; family Lepismatidae; genus Thermobia; species Thermobia domestica. Next base: position 145,591,008 of record NC_137455.1, on the reverse strand, counting down.
AAGGGTTTAGTAGATACAGCCACAGTAAAGTCACACGAAGTTATAGACGTAAAGCATAGTTCATAACATGCTATAAACGTAAAACATAGTTCAAAACATAAAAGAGAAGTCTTAAAAATATTATTTTCTCTAAACTAGATTATGTTCGTGTTTCCAACATAGTTCAGTGATGAAATACAAGAGAACGTTGTTTGTTTTGCAAATCTGAAGTGGTTTTGTTATTGCATAGAAAAGTTACCAATTACTACAATAAATATGCAGTTCAGAAAGGAGTGTATGCCTCGCACAAATACTTTGCTTACAGTGAGCACATTTGAGAAACGCAATCAAGTCGCACTTGAAACATTTGTCGTTCACGATTACGTCAAAGTAGTAACAGTAAGGAACGACCCAACTTTCAGGCTCCTCATTCAAGTATCCAGTCTTATAGAAAGCGAATCGAACTACGTTGCGAAAACGAGAGCACTAAAATTGTGAACGACTCAAGTTGTACGAACCTGTCACGATGCTAAATATTCACGTCACCTTCTGTTATTACTGTATCAGTGATGAATCGAACAAAAGCTTTGTATGTACGAAAGAAGTGAACATCCGGAGGCTGGATCATGCCACTACATCCACCAGGTATCAGCCGTTTGATCAGTTGGAAAGCCTTCTGGCACACACTGTGACGAAAGACAGTCGTCTTTGCAGACTATGAAACAAGTAACAGGAAGACTTTCTTCCTATCACCTGGAATGTTTTTCCACATGACGTCCGAATAGAAAGTCCTAAGATCCTGCTTGTTCATGTTCGCTGTTTTACCTGCAAATGAGATTAAGATTATATTAGCCGGATCAGCTGGTTTTACTGCAGAGAATCTATTGTTAGGTTCAACCACCAGGACATACATGGGACGCAGAATTTCTCCGTCCATAGATTAAATCGGTATTATCATATAGGAATGAGATATTGCACTCACATATATTATTGTTGTTCTGATCTTTACTAATCCTTTCTCCCTCAACGTCCGGTACGAATGCGATTCCCCCTCGAAGCGACTTTGATCCGCATTGAAGATATTAGCAGCTGGAATGTTATCAGTGATCATAAGATCGTACAGAAATAGAATATAACATGCACTTCCATGTGACGTTCTAGTGCAGGGCGCAAACTTTCCGGTCGCCATTGGCGACTAGAAATTCAGACCTGGTGACCAGTGTTCAGTAGGAATGGTTTCTGCCTAAACTCACAGGGCTGCGCAGTTTCTGTTTTGCACGAAAATACTTGTAACTGAGTGAGATAAAACACTGAATGTGAAGTCTTCACAACATTGTAATTCTTATCGTAAAGTATTTTTTTTAACATGTGTATGAATTGTCCAATTCAAAATTGATTATCCTGAATCTATTATCCGGTTTTCAAATTTTATACCCTGATGTAATCTATTTCTTTGCCAAACCAAAGGCCGGGGGCGAACCTCTCATAATTTGTACGTGAGAGGTGCTGGCGACCATCTTTTTTGGGTTGGGGACTGTGTCTGACTGAAATTTTGCTCCCTGTTCTAGTGGCTCTATCTTCTAAACCCTTTGAGCTCTGCACCTAAAACTTACCTGACATATTGAACACACTTAGTACTACTCTATTACATATGTCTCGGGCCACTGGCGGATCCAAGGGGGGGGCGGAGGGGGCGACCGCCCCCCCCAAAGGTCTGGATTTTACTTCCAGCATTTATCGTTGAAAAATACAAATATGGTCTTTTCCCGACCGATTCAATCTGTGTGACAAGCCTAGCAAAGTAATCAAAATGTGTGGTACTTAGTAGTACTTAATACAGACAAATTTGAAGTGTGAATACTTATGTCCCTAGTTCCTTGAGGCGGTCACTATAAGCCCCAAAGGAGTGAGAATATGATTCATTCGTTGGACCTGCAGCTGTAGGAAGGAGGGTAAGACGCCTCACTCTTTGAACTAAAAAGATATATTTTAAAATTGTGTCCTACAAAAAGGATATGGAAATGGAATTCGTATCCCGAAACTTCAAGTACCTCTACCTTGAATAAAGAGAAATGTAGAATCTTACCTAAAAGCACTCTGAATCTGAGACTTTTCGGTTGGTTGATTGGTTGATATGTATTTACTTCGTTTGTTAAAAGCGATGCTTTACAGAACGAGAACTAGAGTTTAAAGTTGGATCTGAACCACCATAGTGCGTTCTATGCTCATTCACCGAGAATCAAATCATAGAACCTCATGCATCAAAGATACGTTCGCTAGCTACTAGATCAACGAAGAGAGCCGTGACTTTTGGTGTTCAAACACGGAAACATTAGGAAGGGACCAGGGATTTATTGTGACTTTTAATGGCATTTCATCTCTTCTTGGGAAAAAAACACAAGCTGTTATATAAAAGAAGTCCTGTGTGAGTAACTGATCGCACAGGCCAAACCGCTCAAGCTAGAACTTGGAATTCGGACTGTAGATAAGATTTCTGGCGTAGGGTATCACTAAGGAAGGATTTCTTGGAAATTCGAAGGGAAGGGGTGGCCATGGATTTCACATTTTAAATAATTTGACACGCGTTTCAACGTTTTTTGATACTTTAGTAAAATGTGGAAAAAAGGGAGGGGAAGAAAAGGGGGCGTGGTTTGCAATTATAAAAATTAGATATCAATATCTAAGAATCTTCGAAGGTTAGAAACATGAAATTTGGTGTATGGACTTCTCATTCAAAATAATACAATATGTATTTCAGCGTTTTTGATATTATACCTAGAAGGAAAGAAAAGGGACGGTTATTATTATTATTAATAATATTATTATACTTGATATTATTATTATTATTATTATTATTATTATTATTATTATTATTATTATTATAAGATGCTCATATCTCGGGATCCTTTACTGTTAGAGGCATGAAAGTTGGTAGTTTAATTTTTCATTTAAAATAATTAAACATATTTGAGCGTTTTTTGCCACTTAACGTAGAAGAGAAGGAAAAGAGGTGGGTTTGGTTCACTAAAATGCCTTACGAGGTGTTTGGATTTCGAGACAGAGATTTAGCTTAATGCAATGCTATATGAAAGAGATACGTAGAAGGAAGAACGCGAAAATTGTGCCACGGTAAAACGTAGGAGCATTTACTATACTGTGTGAGGCCGTATGCAGAGCAAATTGGGAGTCTGGGGGCGAAGCCCTACCTAGGTGAAGGCTAGTATAATATAATTTTATTGTTGTAAGCATAGCTATAATTATATTATGTTTCTAATAACTGCATTTAAGAAATTACCTAATAGAGCCAATTTCCAACCCCGTATTCCTAATCTGGTATAATGCTTTTCTTTCTTTACATATTTAATTATATCGCTGCAAAAGAGGGGGTGTATTCGTACAAAATACCCTATACAAAACATCAACCGAAAGGACATTTCAACACTAAAGAGATTGAAGACATGGCTACGGTTCTGGATGGGTGCAGATCGACTTAGCGACCTGGCAATACTATATACGCACCAAGACAAACGTAGATTACGCTCGTGTCATCGGCAGATTTGCCAGGAACAAGATAGGGCGTAGATTTGAGTTTGTGCTGTAACTTTCCCAGAGGTGAACTGCAAGGTGACTAAGGCTGTTGTTTGGTTTTCGCCCGTCGTGGTGTTTGGTCGTAATTATTTTCAACTCGTGGGTACTCCACAAAAATCATGAGCCTGAGTATAAGTTGAACTCCTTGGATGTATCTGAATCGCAAACGAACTCGAAAAATTTTCTGAAATTGCTTTGCTAAAATCTTTAACTGAAACAAAAGGGCACAACCACAATCGCAAAAGATGTGTACCGGTATATAGGCTATATTATATTTTTAATAAACAGTTATATATTATACATATGATATTTGTTTGTGTAACATCCCACGTGTGTGCCAGAACGGCTAAAAAAACGTGGACCTACTGATTATAGTGGAATCCGAACCACTTTTTCGTTCAACTGTATCCCCACCGGGAATCGAATCCGGGATCACGCGCACAAAAGGCAAGCGTGTTAGCCTTTAGACCAAACGGGGTCCATATTATATCTGAGATGAAAGAAAAACAAGTTATACGTACATTATTCTCTATTGGTAATTTCGTTTAAAGGTGATATTTTTTTTTCAAAATTAAATTTTAATTTGCATTTTTAAAAAATATGTGATATTGTCAAATAATATCGCCAGTCGGTATGTTTTAGGAAATATAGTGTGTGCTGTAATGAACGGAAACATCACTTTGGTTTTACATTTCTGATCTTCTTTCGTTCATTTTGTTGTAGACTTTGCTAATCTTTCAGAGTATTTTTTTACTAGTTATACATTATAATAGCTTATATTGTAATTCTATATAATTTTAATTCGTGTAAAATTTATACACATTTCGTGCTAGATACGACAAAATTTCTGTTGAGTTCGTGTAAGAGAAAGTTTAGTATTGATATTTTGTTGTTACATTATTTGCAGTATTTTATTGAATAATTGTGCATTTACCTTCGTAGTGATTTATATTGTTAAGGAGTACTGCAATATATTATATTTATATAGGATTTATCTTCACAATTCATTTCTTTGTATGTTAATGCTGTAGGTTAACTTCAAATCGTCGCTCTGGATTCCTGTTAGTAGTACAGTACAATGCTTAAATGCAGCTATGATTACTATTATGTATTAGAAAGTGTATCCATTTCATTCTCCTGTACTTGATCTGTGCCCTTGAAAGCGCAAGCCATAGTTCTTTTAAGGCAGAAACCATAACATCCTTATTTCAGGGGAAAGCCACGAAATTCAAGTTCGGACAATCACTAGATACTACGAGGAATAATCACGGAGCCACTAAACATCCTTGGAGTTCAGTTTGAATATTATATTTCTTCTTTTTCAATTTTCGATTTGCTGAATTATATCTGATATAAACAGAAATGAAAGCAATATGTAAAGATTGCTCCCCTATATTTTGGCCCATTTGAACACTGTGTACCATATACTATTAAACATTAATTATTAATTATAAACTTTAATGTATTTTTTAAGCTACCAAGAAACGTATACAGAAATATCATAATGTATTTTGTTATTTGTTGACATTTTGTATTATTCTTTATGCATGTATACATTTGATATTGATTTTTGCGTACACCGAATCTGTCGTTTTTTTTTTTCAACTGCTGTTCCGCAATTGTTATTCAAAATATAAACAATTAGAGCAAATTGTACATTTTTCCGCTAAAATGAATGCCATAGTCAATACAGTATTTTCTTTTGTACAAGTATTGTGCAAGACAGCGCATCTGATATATTGCGTTGACTAGTAAATCATGACGCCGCCATGTCTCCGAAATGAAAGTGCGTATTTAATTTAAATCTTCTGAATACTTTCATTAAAAAAAAAAAAAAAAAAACTTACAAATTCGGGTCTCAAAATGGAATCAGAGAATCAGATTTAACTGAATCAGGTTTAGATACCCCCCCTTCAAGTCCCGCATTCATATGCGTCCGATTTTTTCAAAGTAAAATTCTGGTTACCTTGAGGCTACGCTCATCTTCCAGGGAGCAAACCGCCCCCCCCAAACGATCCTTCTGGATCCGCTAGTGTCTCGGGCAGCAACTCGATTCACTCAACTCGTGACCTTTACTTGTTAGACTCAATGAGACAGGTTATGTTCGGATCTCATTACAAACTATAAAACACAAACGCAACATCTACAATGTAGAGAAATCTTTTCACAACAGTAAAGCTAAGCTACGATCTCATGTGTAGACAATCGTTCATGTGCTCTCGCTAGAGTTGAATGTAATAAAGTTATTATTCAATAAGAACATAATTCGAAATTTTAGAACATTGGTGTTATATTATCAATCTTTCTTTCTTTCTCTTAGTGCCACACACAAACATGCAATGGTCAGGGCTGTTGATGGTAGTATGTCAGGGCAAAGTCCGTACTACCTAAGGAGGAGTAGCACGTCAGTGTGTATTGAGCGTGCAGAAGGTGATACAGTACAACCCCTCAAATCCGAACCCCGGAAATCCGAAAACCTGGCATATCCGAACACGTTCTCAGGAGAAAAAATAATTACAGCTGGAAAATGAAAAAAAAATAGATTTAATCACACAAATTTAGTTCTTTTTAAGGTTTTAACATTTTTAGACTTAAGTTAATGCTTATTCAAAATCATTATCTAATTATATTCTTACAAGAAGACAGTTATAGGTATGCGACAATCATTTTGGATATGAGTGTACACTCGCCAGTTAAGGTCACTGCCCTTTCGACCACTGGGTCACCCTGTCTAACCTCAGTCGTTGTTTTACCGCCAATTCAGTGACGAAATAAGTACGTAATATTATTTCCCGGGTAATCCGGAACCCCCCCCCCCGAAATACGAACAGGCTTCAGCCCCAATTAGTTCGGATTTGAGGGGTTGTACTGTAAAATGGACGACCTCTCAAATTTCCAAGGCCGTCTGGCAGACCTAGAAACCCATTTACATTTGTGTTGGGGTTGGTGCGCTGACCACACATCACTCAACTAAAGGCAATCTAGTAGGAGGCCTAGAAATCCAGTGACAATCGTGTTGGGGTTTGATGTGGTAACACCATACATCACTTAACTATAAGCGTCTGGCGGGATCAGAAACACATCACTGAACTTAAAAAAAAAAAAAAAAAAGGAGCTGTCAGGAAGGCCTAGAAACCTCAGTAACAATTGCGCTGAGGTCGATGTGATGACCGCACATTATTCAACTGAAAACCGTCTGGTAGGCTTAGAAATCCAGTGATGATTTCAGTATTGCGACTTTGCTGATCATACCTCACTCAACTAGAAATTCAGTAACAATCGTATTTAAGTCAATGTGGTGACCACACAAAACTCAACTGAAAGCAAATAACGCGTGCTGTGATGTATTTTGGCATGGTATATTCCACATTATTTTCATGTATAAGTGTCAAACAAAATATTGGAGCACGCGATATTCTGAACACGAGGGATCACGGTGATGGTGACCACTAAACTTCGACTTCCTGCTGAATACATTCCGTGTTCAGTGCTGTAAAGATATATTACATGTTGCGTATTTTGGACCCACTTTGAAATCGGATTATATCTGAGAATTCTGTTGAGAGCATGTTTGAGACGTGTAGGGAATACCTTGTACATTATTTGCACATTGATAAAATAAGCATTTTTGGTTTGCCTGTACATGATTTCTTTTATGCTGACATTGACAGCGACTTCACAGTTTAAAGAACTCAAATAGCGCGTGTTAAAATTGAGTTTTTTTACGATTTTGGATACCCATAGACCTGACACTATAGACTTTCCGCACAGGTTCATATAAAGTTTTTGCCTTATTTTGATGTGAAGAATCACTTCTTTCAGTTTTTCGGTATAGTTCATTACACCCTGTACATAGGGGGGGATAATTTATTAATACGTACTCTGTGGCGTAAGAAGCTCGAAGACAAAACTTCTCCATAGAATCCTACCCTCTGCGAGATCAATCTAATCGGGATTATTATTAATTACCTCTGTCTAAGATCGTAATCCATTTGTTTCCGGACTACGTAAAAAGCATTGAGAGTCTTTCAGCTAATAATAATGCATTCTACAAGTATTTCTCGTTCTACGGATATCACGATCACCATAATATATCTCAAAGTGATTATTCGTACAACATTTGGTAGGGAATGCATTCTGTGCATTCCCGCATTTCGTAGCTTGCTCCATTCACGACCTAGTTGTTTCAGCAACGAACGCATCCATGATTTTTCTTCGTAAGCTTGAATATCTATAACATTTTTAACGTTCACAATATGAAACAGATAATATTTTTTTAAAAAAAAAAAAAGAAAAGAAACGGCTTTTTAGTCTTAGTACAAGACACGAATTGATCTTCCACTGAATTGCAAACCATGAGTAGTGACGTCACTTACGCTATCCACGTGGGCGTGGTACTAGATTCATTGATCGGAAGAGGGACCAACAGCCATTCATAGGTATATGCATTGGATGGGGAAGAACAAGAAACGATGGATTTTCTGCAAGAAATGAAGAGAAATCAGAAATTGGTTAATCCTACAGTTCTGGAAATAATAGGTCACTGAGCACTCGATATTTAAAGAAAATCCCGTTTATTAACTGATATATCGAAATATTTTTGTAAATAAAAATGAATTGAAATTTTTCAGAATTAAGTTTTACCATTATGCTCTTTAGGCTAAGGGAGACGGATGATTAAGAGAAGTGAATGGTGATGGAAGAATCTCTGGAATGAGAATCTGGAAGGAAACATTATTATCCCGAGAAAACCTCATAAATACGATGTTGTCCACCAGAAACTTATCTGGCTGAGTCCCTATTAATCGTTTCTTCCCATTTTTTTTCATTTCATCATTTCTCTTATTATCGTTAGCTTTCTTTTATTCATAGTCATCTTCTTTAGAATTCAACAGAGCATAGTTGTGGGTCGTTAAATTGGTTGTTGTGTTCGTGTTTTGTCTTACTTTTAACTTTATTACATATTATTCAACAGAGCTCCTTCGTGGCTAAGCGGTTAGCGTACTCACCTTTGGCGTGGGAGACCCGGGTTCGACTCCCGGCGGGCCCGTATCCACGTGTATTTTAGGGGGATGGCACCCCCGAAATTTTTATTTGACCCCGTAAAATTTTCACGATAGGGTTGCAAACGAACTATAATATGCTGATGAACTATAATATGGTTGGATCGGGACCCCCTACATTTTTGGGCTGGCTAGCGGCCTGGTTCGGATCCCACGTTAATCAATAGGTCCCGTCTCATATAGCCTCGCTGCTGAAACAGACGTTAAACTCAAAATCAACTCAACAACATATTAGTAATTATATTTTTATCGTTTTTATTATCAACCAATTAAACTTAATACTAACTTAATTAAGTTATTAAGTAATTAAACTAGTTTTATTAAGTTAAACATTTAATTCAGTGAAAAATCATTAAAATAATTAAGTGTCATTCATAATAGTTATGCCACATACTATGTATACGTGTGTGCGCTTCTTCGACTTTGCAATTATTATTAACCTCCTCCTGGTGCTTTTCTGACTGCATTACTGTTATAAAGTGAAAATAAATGCAACAAAACTTTGATATAAATAAGCAAAATTTATTGTGCTTTAAGATTAAATGACATACAAGAAATTTGCAGTTCATAATGTTATATCTAGTCCTAAGGGAAAAGTCTCAGTCTGTTAGTAACGCGAATTCCTCATAGTTAACAGTCAGCTCTCTGCTACGTTCACTGCATCCCTCCCTTTATTTGAAAGTCAATAGTAATGAGGGGTACAATTTGGGATTTCAGGGAGGGGAGGCAATTGCCACCCCAAGGTATTTGAAATTTATATATGAGTACAATTAATTGAAAAAGAATAATAAAATATAAATGAAAAACTTGAACATCTAATTACATCGTTTATTTTTCCCCAACAAAATCTGAAATGGCGTGCTAGCTGATGACGCTGAACATGAATGTGCTTTGCTGTTTATGATTAACTCAAAAGCCGTATTCAATGCAAATAAGGTCCACAAGTATTTATTCCACAAGTGTTAAATCCACAAGTATTTATTCCATGTCAAGCACAGTATAATTTAGTAACCAAGCAACATTAGTGTAGTATATAAACTACGAACTTCAGATATTTGTTAGAGTTTACAGTGCAGTATTTAACAACCTTTATCGTTAATCCGCATGAAGTATACTATCATTAACAGGCCGTCATCATATTTAGATATGAGCATTAATATCAAGTGACGTATATTATAGGCAAACGAAGATACCGGCTGTAGCACTGCAAACATAGAAAAAAGAATATTAATATAACACATATACATTAGTAAGTTAACTTCTTTTAATAATACAACTTATTCTAAATTTCTCACAAACGTGAGTATGTACTAAGACACAAACCTTATCAGCTTGAATTCGATTCGTCTCGCTGTCTTACGTGATTCGGCATGTTGCAACAATGTAGAAACCAATGGCTCATTTCTGCGGCAAGAACAATATCACTTGTGCATTGAACGACAAAAGTAAGTGGAGGTTGGAGTTATAAGAAATAATAGTTCTTTCCTCTATGAGAATTCTTTCCTTATACCCTAATAGTTAGACAACCAACCTGACAGTAAATACAAGCGCCAAAACATGACATCAGTGTTGAATTCAGACATTTTCACCCAGGGGAGAATGTGAACTCCTCGGGGAGAGGGTTGTTTTTCTGTCATTTTGCAAGAAAGTAGCATATTTAACAATTCCATTCACATGCACATCTTACCTAATATTAAGACTAATTGCTGATAAATAGTCAATGTGAGATTATAATTTAAAATAAAAAAAATCTAATTTTATCTAAAACATTAAATCAAGACTGGCAAAAATAGTTAACACTAAATTTTAACTGCTATTTACAGTAGCTATTTTTGTTATTATTTCCTATATTCAATAGTTACTGTTTGTTACTACTGTAGAAGTTTTTTTTAAAAGATTTAAATTAACTCAAATATTTTTTGTTCTAAAACAAACATACATAGGAATATCTTAACAAAATGTTATCATTCTTTCTCACACTTCTGATTCTAAATCAAGCATATTAGCCTTGGTTTCTTCACTGCATGCACATCAATAGTTTAGTTTACAAAATCCTCAGTAGGATTAGTGCCGTGCCGTGGAAAATCAGCGCTTGAGGCGAGAGTATACGATGGCACCCCCGTACATATGAATGAGGTCGACAGACCAGCCGCGAAAGGTGAGAAAATTTTAAAAAGTAAACCCTCCTTTTCCTTGATTTTGAGCACTTTTATTACTTTTTCCTTTCATTTTATATATGTGCACATGCCCACATGTGTTTCATTTATTTCTTTTTTCTTTCCTTCTTTTCTTTTCTTTTCCCTCCCGAATTTTGCGCCCCTTATTTCGGCGCCTGGACCGTCGCCCCGCTTGCCCCTCCCCCATGGCACGGCACTGAGCAGGATCTTCGTCACTTCAATAGCAATCTTTCACTTATATATTACTATTATATTGATAAATTCTATAAAAATCTCTAACCCAGGAGTGATAACTGTTCCTCCCTGATCTCTCTAAATGACGCCCTCTGAATCTCACTCTTTAACTGACTTATTTTTAGTTAAAGAAAGGTGTGTTTAACAATCGTAAAACACATTTACGTCTGTTACTTCCGATGCGAGAAATGGAATTTAGGAGCTCAATTTCAAATAATGCAAGAACTATACATTTCCAAGAACTGAAGTCTGCTGACATCAGAGATAATATGGAATGATCGGTCTTCCCTATCTTTCCTTTTCTATCTCAATCTGTGCTAGTGCTACCTACTAATATATAATATAGGGCGAGAGTATAGTACCTACTAAAATACAAACCTTTCTTCAACAGTTGACAATTTCATATTCTGCCAAACTCGGTCATAGCGTTAAGAAATACAGGTTTTATTGACTATTTGATATTCTATCTTACAAGTTAGATGTTACATGTTTAATATTTATATAGAATGGGTCTGCGTCATTTATATATATATTGAGAGATCGGATTTCGTCTGCATGTGCACGGAAAGAAAAGCAAACAATTGAGTGAAGTAATTTCTACATTTTGTGACTGAAATTTTGGGAGTTTCTCCGAGGGGAATGAATTTTCTTCGGGGGAAGATTCCCCCGGGCTACCCCCTGAACTTATCCTTGCATGACATGTCGGGATACTTTTCCATTTGGAGCAAAAAAGAATGAATAGTTGAGCTGCTCATCACTTACAGAACTGCGAGATAGATAGGCAGAAAGTCCATTCACGTTAAGTTCTTGAAGATAGAAATTAAGGCAAAGGAAAAAAAAGTAATAATATCAGGGACGTACGCAGGAGTTTATTTCGGGAGAGACCTAAAGCTTTTTTTCGGGGGGGGGGGGGTCCAAATACAATTTGAGGCTAAATTATATGAAAGTTTCTAAAGTTGCCCCTGAAAGTAGACTACATATACAAAAAAGTCAGGATTTCGGGGGGGGCGTCCGGACTCCCAGAACCCACCCCCTGCGTACGCCTCTGAATAATGTGGACATCATGAAAGAATCGTCTTTATGCAATGCAACAAACTTGACTTTTTCAAACACAAACACACACACTGAAAGCATGGAAGAAGACGAGGAAAAAATGAAAAAAGAGGAGAAAAGAAGGAAAGAAAATAGTGGAAGACATGGGAAATGAAATTTTAACACAGTCTGCATCTTTTCTTCCTGTCCTCATGGTCTTTGTGTTTTACTCCCTTTGTGGGATAAATCTCTTTCAATAGCAATCGCGAACATCATTTCAGGGCTCCTAGACTGTCGAAGTTAAATTGAATTCTGAAGCCTTTCTGAGCTTGATCAAACCCTTAATTTAAACTCTATTAAGTATCTATGGTCAGTAATAGAGCACTAAGTCGAACGTAAACTTACTCCTCTATCACAGCTGACGCAACAGACTGCTGCATTCACAAGGGAGGGTCACGAAGTGGCTCAGCTGAGATCCCAAGGAGACAATTGTGTTTGCATTTGATATGTTATAACTAAACGAATCCCAAAGTAGTACGTGCCACCGGGCGGAATGTCGTGAGTTACAGCATATTTTGTAATGTAAAAGCTAAAAAAAAAAAAAAAAAAAAAAAAAAAAAAAAAAAAAAAAAAAAACTGGCAGAATAGTTTGAACTGGGTCATTTGTTCGGAAACGGTTGGGTAAATGGAAAGCTCGGTCAACAGATATTACATCATTATCAAGGACAAACTTTTTAGGATAAAATATTTTCCTCAGGGTATCAAATATATACAAAATATTCTTTTACGAGACTGGCCAGCAGTACCAAACCACGTGCAAGTCATTTCAGTGCATCGAGCTGTGCAAACTTTGTTGGTTTCTCACAATATTTAAAGAAATAGCATATGTATATACAAAACTTATTTTTTACGCTGGCAGCTTTATTGAATTACACATGATACTCTTTGATATTTTATGGATATCTGCTATAAACCGTAACCGTAAATACCACATTTCGCTTCTGCAACACCAGTGGTTTAAGCTGGACATGCGTTCGATACATAGTGCGGCATTTTGAACTCAAGATGTCTCGTTTTTGAGCATTTCACATCTTTTCGTTAGCTACTGAACAACATTCGTGCCAAATTTGGTTTTCCTAGCTTCAGCAGTTTGGTATGCCTATCCGTTTGATATAGGTTTTAAACGGCCATCTTGGATTCTAGGTGGCCATAGATTTTCAATTAACCTTCTGTTTATATTTTGACCCGCCGCCATTTTGACAGGGTTGTCGTAGAAAGTTGAGACTTGCTCCATCTTTCATTTAACAACAGCTTTCAAACGATGTGCTACTTAACTCCTCTTGACATTTGAAACTTTTTTGTTGGACCGCACCTGGGACCCTGTGAGGGAACTGGGACAAGACGCTTTAACTTAAATCGTTGTACTTTGAAAATAATACCACACTTCCTTTCCTGTTTTGACATTTGTCTAATCGTTTTCGATTTATAGGCGTGCCCATGGACTTTTCAATTAAGTTTTTGAATACATTTTGACCCGCTGTCATTTTAAATGTTAAATAGAATGCTAGTGGTGAAATGATATGGGGTAATGTGTAGTAATTATTTGATTTTCATAGCAGCAAGGGGCAAGATAATATCCTGCAGAAAACATGCATTTATTTATTTGACAGACAATACATATGATACTACTGCATATAGTATAGAATATGTATATAAGACAAGTCAGCTGATAAGGTAATGCCGAAAAAGGAGTTGTGATGTAGAACATTAACATCTTTCTTAATAGTCGCCTTATGCACTCTCTTGCATTGTTTACTTAATATAAGGCCAAACATGCCTTGAGGATGTGAACTGTGGCAAATTTTATGTACTGCGACTCTTGGCATGTTAGAGATGAACTATTGAAAAGTGAATAAAATCTTGATATTAAATAATTTGATATTATACCGAATTAAGTTTATTTTATGTTCGTTTCAGTTACAATGTCAAACGGCTTTCTTGCAACTGAGTCAATCAATTTTCCATTTGCCCGCAGGAATTTTTAAAAAATGACATTCATCTTTACCAAAGTAGATGGGAATAACACTGCTAATAAAGAACTGTATCCTCGTCATTTTTCCGAGAAGAACTACGAGAATAACGTCTAAAATTTATGATGAAACTTGAAGAAATAGTTATTTTTTACAGCCTCTGTTATAATTACCAAACAGATTATTACGAATGCAGGACAAAATTCAAGAGGTCAAACCCCAAGGAAAATTCAGATAAAACGGACTAAATTCAAGCTTATAGAATCATAGGCACAGATTAATAAAGGAATGATTATTTTTCTTCAACTGTTATGCATCTAAAATGTTATCTGAAATTCTTCACTTTACGGAAATAACATTTAAAAAATGCTGAAAACCCAATCAAAGATCTAAAACTGTTATAGTAAGTATATATATTTCACATTTTGATCTTTGCTAAAAAAAATCTTGATCGGTATTTCAGAATTAAAATAAATGTTTATACATTACCCAATATAAAAGACTGCTATATGCTACCCACAAGAACAACTTTTTTAAAATCAAATAGCATCACAGTTACTTTTCGTAAGTAAAATGAATGGTCTTACTGTAATATACTAAACGTGTTTCAAATGTAATAAAGATATAATAAATAGGAATACCCAGAACTTTTCATATGAATGTGTGTGAAAATAATTAAAGCTAATCTGCTCTTTTATTATAACATTTTTAGGTTTTATTGAGTTTTCAGCATTTTAAAAGAAAGAAAAGTTATTTCAGTTAAAAAATATAGATAACATTTTAGAATATATGAGGATTGAAAGGAAAAAAGAATCATATTGGATGTGCACTGGTACATCCAATAAATAATCCTGTGATTTTGTCCTCGTCAGAATTTTCCTTGCATTTTGACCGCTTGGATTTAGTTCCCGCCCTCGTTATTACAGCCATTTTATACATGAGTTCCAATCTGCATACAAACACGCTAGGAGTCAAGCTTTTCGTTGCTGCATTTCCCTAAACAATTTCTCCTCGCATAGAATTTCCTGTCTCCAAACATTAGGCAGAACGGAAATTCCCGTTCTGCTTAAAAATAAAATCGATTAAAATACTTTCTACAAAGTCCTGGAGGACTTTATGCGGAACTAGAATGAATCTTTTTAATATTGCATCCCCTAGTTGCAGGGGTGTAAGGAGTTTATTTCCGGGGGTGTCCGAAAATTTTAGTGGGGTTCTGGGAGGGTGTTAGGGGGTGTAGATATACCTCTGACGAATAGTACTTAAAAGAAGAAAATCTTTTTTCACATTTTGGATGATCCATCTTGAATTTATAATGGTGATGAAACCAATTTCCAATTGAGCCCAAAAGAACAAAATGTTATTGCTCCAGGAGGTTTATAGATGTGTATGAAGGTGCTATAGAAAATGAAAAGGAATACGACCCTTTCGACAGCCCTTTCAGGAGAGTAATACTCTCGGATGTATTTTTTTCTTGCGCTACCCTATCCAGCTGTTTTCAATTGGTCCCAAGGAAGCAGCTGATGTTAAATTTATATAATGTGGGTCAAGGTGGAACAAAACGAGTCCTGCGGGGCTCAAAACTGTTCCTCCTACTACTACTACTTATACTATAGATCTGTATACCAAAACTGCACGAGTAACGTAAGTAAATCGCTTTTTGAGTATTATTTGAAAATTAAAAAAAAAAAAACTTTCCTTTGGTCAGGTATGAACTCAAGCTAAAAAGATTGTCATTACACGCTCGGCCAAGAGAACCAACAGCAGCAAGCGTTTGATTTCTGCTATATGCACACTACACGGCGAGAAACGGATAACGCCAACTCATCAGATACAGGTATTTATTTCCTACTTTCGAGAGCATTACTTCTCTGAAGGAGTCTTCCCTTTCTGGAGACTAACACACCCGGAAGTATTGTTTTTCGCGCCCTACCCTAGCTAGCTGTTTTAAGTTGGTCACAAGAAAGCAGCTGAGGTTAAATTTATATCATGGGGAACAAAACGAGCCCTGCGGGGCTTCTAACCTGTACCTTCTCCTCCTCTTTTTCCTCCTCCTCCTCCTACTATTACTACTCCTACACCTACTACTATTACTTTACTATAGATCTATATAGTAAAACTGCACGCGTAACGCAAGTAAATCTCTTTTTTGAGTATTATTTTCATCTTATTTTAATGGAAAAAGCGTTATAAAATTTTAAAAACTTTCCTTGGGCAGGGTTTGAACCCACACCAAAAGATATTTACATTACTGGTCCGTTGCAGTAGCACGATCGGCCACCAGGATCGACAGCAGCAAACATTTGATTTCTGCTATATGTTAAGAGTTAACTAAGCTGGTGATATATCGATGTTTCTCTGAAACTTCTTCTTACGCATCAAGAACTAGCTCCCATAAATCGTCAGTTCTCCTTGGTGAATTGAAATGAAATCTTTAAGTTTTACGTTCCATGGTTATGCTGGTTAGGCTAAAGGAAACGGTGACGAGAAATGAATGGAATGGTGGAATGAAGAAAGTGGGAAGAAACGGAAGAACTCCGAGAAACCCACGCACACAGTGTTTGTCCACCACAAAGCTCACTTGACACGAGCTGGGATCGAACGAAGAACCTCATACACCAGAGGTAAATGCTCTACCGCGGTCCCTCCTTGGTAGATTACCAGGTCAAATGTCTTACACTGTTCTCATAACTTCTGCCCATAGATTTTCCATCGGATTCAGGCCAGATGCTCTAGGCACACAATCGACTAATATCAGTGATGTAATGCTAATTTTTTAGGTGGGTATACGCTCCATCCCTTGTCACACACTCACACACAAGCACACACACACACACACACACACACACACACACACACATATATATATATATATATATATATATATATATATATATATATATATATCGGGTGTTTCAATACTGTTAGTATTTGCACTATTATGATTTAAAGTTCAAAGTTCATAAGAAAGTTATGAAATATCCTTGCTTATAGGAAACTCACACTGGCTCTGCGCGTAACGGTTGCATAACAAGCAAGATATGTATATGAAGTAACAAGAGAAGTCTGAATGGAGAGCTGTTTTGGAGAACAGTTACCGAACCACTTAACCTATCAACCAAAGACTAAGAAAAGCATTACCTATAATGTTATAGATTAATTAAGACCTTAATTAGCTCTCTGCGTTAAGTAGATCAGGATGTAGAAGTGGTTGTACTTGTATAACTGATAACTATAAGAAGATAAAAATGACTTGGACCAATGTTGTTTCCGCCACCTTGCTCATTCCTTGGTTCTATCTATCACTATGACACTTTCCTGTTGAATCTAGGCTTGAACCAAATGGAAATCGTGAACTGAAGTATGATCTCTTTGAACTTCTACAATGCAATCTTGAAATGCATTTCTTACAACTGGGAGCAATCCATTTCCAAAGTATCCAGATACTTCTGGCTATTTAATCAACCCCCTATACGGTGTAAGGCTAGTTTCAGACAGAAGCATTTATCGTAGCATTTCTCGTACCAAAAATCGTATCATCGATATCCTACCGTGTAAAGTGGCCAATGCTATAGCATTTCACATGCCATGACATATCCTATGGCGTTTCTCGTCTATAGAACCTGCTCTATTTCATAACATTTTTGGTCCGATTGTAGCGCCGTGGTGTGTTAAAAGGAAGCGAAAGCTTTTCTGCCAAATATCCTGCTCTTTGTTATCTGTGGGATTTTGAATTGTAGTAAAGAAAAATGAGTTGGAGTAGGAATGCTCTTTGCCCACATACTTCTTTGTGGTTTTCGTTTTTTAATATAACCGGGGGAAACTGTTGTTAGGCTAGTTTAAACGGAAGCATTTCTCGTAACATATGTGCTGCCAAAAATCTTGTATAATATTCTACGGCATCAAAAGAATATGGTGTTTTTACACGGTAGCATTTTGATAAGCATTTTGTCGTGACGTAGCAAACAAATCACTGGAGAAGAGCGCAATTATCGCTCCGAAACTAGAGCGTCAAGTAGCTAAAGCTATAGTGGTTGTAACAATAGTTCTCGCCGGTTATATTTTAAAAAAACGAAAACCACAAAGAAGTATATGGGCAAAAAATTGGTTTTGCGGAGGGATGATGATATTTCAGTTCTTTCTATGGTAGAGAAAGAACTGAAGCCTGAAAATCCTATTCCATTCAAGAACTTTCTGCGTATGGATAATGAAGCCTTCGAAAAGTTCTTTGTGCAAACAAGGATACTGCAACTCATTTTTCATTAATACAATTCAATTTCCCACAGAAAACAAGAGCATGCATATTTGGCACACAATCTTTCGCTTCCTTTTAACACACCACGGCGCTGCAATCGGACCAGAAATGCTTGGGAAAATGCTACTAGAAAGAGCAGGTTTTATCGACAAGAAATGCCATAGGATATGCCATGGCATGTGAAATGCTATAGCATTTGTTGCTTTACACAGTAGGATATCGATGATACGATTTTTGGTACGATAAATGCTTCCGTCTATAACTAGCCTTACAACCACTATAGTTTTAGCTACCTCACGCTTTAGTTTCGGAGCCATAATTGCGCTCATCTCCAGTGATTTGTTTGATACGTCACGACAAGATGCTTATCAAAATGCTACCGTGTAAAAGCAACATATACTTTTGATGCCATAGAATATTATACGAGATTTTTGGCAGTACATCTGATACGAGAAAGGCTGCGATAAATGCTTCCGTCTAAAACTAGTATAACTCACCTACTGCAACATTACATTAACCATTCCCAGCAGTGAACAATGATATACCCCATTCGATATATGCCAAGCATGTACTGCAGATCATATCTTTTCCCTACAGGTCTATAAGCGATTATTCGATCTTGAGTCTATCATTCGATTAAGCAAATATCTTCTCGTCTGTAAATATGACTCTATTCCAGTCACGATTGGTTTGGCTCAGCAAATGCTAGTCGGCCGATTTTGGATGTCTGTCAACTGCTCCGTACATACAGCTCGATAGGCCTGGTGACCGGCATTCTTAAGGCGTCGTCGAGCAGTATGAAAGAAATCAAGGAAACGAGATACCAACTCTAACTGTCGGGAAGTAATGAAAGGGTTTTGACGGCTGACATTAATCAAGGCCTGTTCTTGGTCCTGAGTTGAGGCCCTTTGAGGTCCGTGCCGTCCTTTAGAGCCACGTTACCTGTTTCTCTATACTTCCTCCACCACGTGTATGTAGTAGCACGGGGAACACAAAGTTGTTTACAACCTCCAGTTATACTCATATCAGCGTATTCAATCAGAGCAATGAATTGTCGCGAATCGTTTGACAATGATGTTCCATGGCTTATGGGGGTCTGACTAGTAAACTGCAAAGAGGTTCTTTTCTTAGCAACTAGATATTTGTGATGAATCGTCTGCTAGCAGCTTTTCCTCAGGGCAGAAAACATGGCTATCGATTTTGGAGATGATTGGGACGGAATGCCTAAAGGCTTTTGTTAAAAGCATTTATTCAGGGCCAGTTCGTCCATATAGACAACTTAGACGGCTGCCTAGGGCGGAATAACAGGCATTTATTTTTACGTGCGGTTTAGCAACATTAGCCAAAACGTACGTGCGCTAGCGCAATATACATTTATAACGAGGAAGTTACTGAAAAGTTGGATCACCCAAGATTGATTACTGTTCACCTATATGTAGCAGGGGAACATCTATCTGGCCATAATACGTTTCCGTGTTACCGCTGTTCATTCTATGACTAAAGAAGATCTGCATTAACTGAATATCCAGACACCGGATGCTTCCAGAAATGTCACTAACCTAAAGTTTCTACATAATATAGTCAAAGGAAACTTAAGGTGTGAAACCCTACTTTAAGATTATCCCTCCACATTCCTACCCGTGTAGCACCAAATACCCACCTTTCTCGCCCTAGACTGTCGATTATCCACAGTTATTTCATTCGCAGGGCACCAAATTTATATAATCAGATAACAACTGACGTGGACATTTTTAAAAGCTACTTAGCTTTTGACGGAATAATTACACAAATTCAAAATAACTAAAAATGAATAAGAAACTTCATCTTTGCTTTGTCGTTTTTATTGCTTTAATGTCCTTTTTTATCACTAATACACGTTTGTTATGATTCATTGTATAAATAAAAAAATCACTCTGAGTATCGATCTGAATTTAATCAAGTTCTGGAGAAAGAGGACTTTTTGGGATTTACGCCCCTGCAAGAAAGTACTGAAGCGTCTATGACTGAGGAAATTCTGGAAAAGTTAAAAGGTATCTCATTACCTCTTACGAATATTTGAGGACAAGGTTACGACAATGGAAGTAATATGAAAGGAAAGGAAAGTGGTGTTCAGAAAAGGATTTGGGATATTAATCTACGTGCACTCTATGTTCCATGTTGCTCGAATACTCTAAATCTCGTGGTCAATGACGCAGCTTCATGCTGCTTGGAAGCAACCATACTTTTTGATGTGGTCCAACTAATTTATGTGTTCTTTTCAGCATTGACACATCGATGGGAGATTTTACACCGACACGTACCATCTTTGACTGTAAAACTCATGAGTGATACACGATGTTCAGTCGAGTTGATGCACTGATGCCTCTGCGTTATCAGTTGTCAAGTATATGTGATGCTTTGGAAGAAATATCTGAAGATACCTCTCTTACAGGCTCCAGGGTCACTAGAGCAACGACAGAAGCATTTGGATTACTTAAAAACCTCTCAAACTTCATGTTTGTAGTTGCTCTTGTCACATGGTCCAATATTTTGTTTCATATCAATTTAGCAAGAGAATGATTTTCGCTCCAAAGAGCAGTTAGTCACTTGAAAAAAAACAGAACAGTATTTAATCAGTGTTAGAAGTGATTTGGAATTCTAGAGAACTCTAATTGATGCTTGTGAAGTAGCAGAAGTTCGAATACAACCATTTTTTTTTTTAAGAAAGAGAAGGTCCACATTCGAAATAAGAAGACAATGTTTGACCATGAATCAATAGATGAATTTGCAAATGTAGCTGACCCAGGGGGGCGATCGCCTCCCTCCAGAAGGAAACTTTCTTATTTTATATATATATATATAAAACCCATCTCAGAGTTTGGAGCTCTTAAAAGTAGCTCTAAGTAGCAGTATTACAACCCCCGCCCTCCCTAGAAGTCCGTTCTGGATCAGCCCCTGAGCTGACCCCGCGGAAAATTTCAAGATCCATTTTAATTTTGCTCTTTTAGACACGGCTATAAACACAAAGAAAGATTTTCCCAGTTAAATGATGTATGTGTTATCTTCGGATTTTTGTACAACATTCATGATCTCAAAAACAAAAACGCAGCAGAGATCAAACTGGTGTGTGAAAACTTGGGAAAGACCTTAACAGTTGAAAATAAAGAAGGTTGTGGAGGAATGGGATATTGGCTCTTTAGGACTGTGTTCTGAGTTCAGGGGAATTTGTCATCATCTTAATGACTCAGTATCAACCCCTGAAGAAGCCCTAAGCTACATTTACCACCATGATCTTGAAAATGGATTTCCTAACGTATGTGTAGCTCTTCGTATTTTACTCACATTGCCAGCGTCCGTTTCTAGAGCAGAACAAACTTTTTCCAAATTAAAATTTATTAATGTTGAAGTGAGTCAGTAATACAAACAGACTCGACAGTCCTAATGAAAAAGTTTGCAAGCATGAAAGCAAGGAAAGTACCGTTAAGGTTATGAACGCTGTTGCTCAATTTATCTCAAACAGTGAGTGAGAGACTTATGGAAATATTTAAAAAAATGTACTATCCCAACATCACGATTTTTTTACACTGGTGCAAACAGGACTAATTTTTCTGTAATACTTGTTGAATGTAGATAAAGCTACTCCAATAAAAAAAATATATTTACCTAGTTATATCATAAATACTGTTACAAAGTTTGGAGTGGCGCTGTAGGCATCCGAAGTGGCACAGTGCTGCCATCTGTGTATAAAGCTGAATATGCATGTAGTGTGTTAGACTGTTCATGACATACGTTGATATTGTACTGAGTTCTGATGGAGTGGGGCGATTACGAAAATAGTGTAGCAGTAATTGCACTACACAAGGTCGGGAAGACAGCAGGTGAGATTTTCAATCTCCTGAAACTCCTACAAATCAGCAAGAGATTCGTGTATCGCACCACACAGCGATACACCGAGACTGGAACGGCAGCTGAGCGCGCAAGGAGTGGCAGACCATGAACTGTTCGAAGCCCGCAGGTCCAGAAAGCAGTCACAGCAAGAATTCGAATAATCCTGTTCGAACACAAAGTTTAATGGCTGCTGAGATGAACATCAGCAGAAATTCCATATGTCGTGTGCTCAGGAGTGACTTACATCTACGGGCGTATAAGAGGCGGACTGGTCACTTTCTGACCCAAACATTAATGTCGCAGAGGGTCCTTAAATCAAAGAGACTGTTGCGGCGTTGCGCCAACAATCTGCACAGAAAGATTCTGTTCACTGACGAAAAGGTGTTCACAATTGGGCAGGCCTACCACGACCAAAATGACCGTGTGTATGCCACGTCATCTACTGCAGCTGCTGAGGCAGCTCCAAGTGTTCAGAGGGCACATCATCCTGCCTCAGTGATGGTTTGGTGGGAAGTGAGCTACTCAGGCACAACTCAGCTGCATTTTTGCAAACAAGGTGTTAAAACATCTACCAAGGTGTACCAGGACACAGTGCTAACACCTATAGTGAAACCACTGCCTGCTACCATGTTCCCTGGAGAAAGGTGGACCTTCCAGCAGGATTCCGCTCCAGGCCACAAAGCGAAAACAACCCAGGACTGGCTGGCACGGAACGTCCCCGACTTCATTTCTACCGCTGATTGGCCTTCTAGCAGCCCGGACCTTAACCCGTTGGACTACAACCTTTGGGCAGTCCTTCAGGCAAAGGTCTACCATAAACGGTATCCATCTGTCGACAGTTTGAAACAATCCTTCACCCGAACAGTGAACAATTTTCCCATGGACGTGGTGCGTAATGCCATTGACCAGTGTCCGGACAGACTTCGTGCCTGCATCAAGATCAAGGGGGGACATTTCGAAAAATGATTTGTGCGTCAGGTGTACAAATATTAATGTAAAACATGACCAAAATAAATTGCCTTGGTGTTAATACTCTCTTTGTTATTCGCATTCAAACTTGTGACAGTATTTATGATATAACTAGATAAATATGAACTTTCAGTTACTTTCGACTAACTATTAACGTATAAATTGTTCAAAACACCAAACTGTTTATAGTATACCTCTGAACTTTTAATTTCCTTAAACAGGCATAAAAATAAGTTTTGGAAACATTGCTATCACAAATCACGTTCTCTATGGAACCTTTTTAGAAAGAATTACAACCATCTTTTGTATTATATTTGTAATGGACATCGACATGGTTTACATTACAATAAAACTTTTATTTCCTGTTACCCTGTGGTTATATTAGTAAAATTTCATTCCAAATGCTACAATATTTTTTTTTAAAATAATTGGCTTATAGATTATTTATTGATAACAGAGAGAAAGGCATTGGGAGTGTTTTATTTTATTTAATGCTTAGACAAATGGTAACAGTGTGATGATGTGGAGGAAATGTCAGGAGTGACAAGCAGAAGTGGCGTTAGGCATAGGTGAAGTAGACAACCGCCTAGGGCCCCGCATCAACACTTGTAAGAAAAAAAATACCCTTATTCTTAATTTTAAAGGAAGATGTGTTAAAGCTCTCTTTAAGATTTCGCTCTCTTTACAGCGAAAAATAAGTTAGGAAAAGTGTATCCTAATTTAAAGGTGGCTTTGCGGGTTACTCTGACTATGCCTGTGTCGGTAGCATCAGCAGAAAGAAGATTTTTGCGTTTGAAACTGATTAAAACATACTTGCGGTCGACAATGAGTCAGGACAGACTTTCTTCATTCATACAGCTATATTATCTATCAAAAACGATATACACGTGTATCTAGCAGTATTGATATGACATAAGCGATCCAGGTGTTCAGCAGCAGAAAATTTCGTAAAGTTCCCATTTAGATAAGTTTAGCAATTTTTAAATATCCTTTATGAATCTAATTTGAAGAATCTCTCTGTAGACAGAATCAAAGGTGTTCTCCCAACTTTTTTTTTTTTTTTTTAACATATTGTCGTTATAATTCAAAGTATGCTCAAAAACTGCCGAAGAAATTCTCCACAATAGAAAAGTCAAAAAAGAAAAATCGAACGATTATAACCAGCTCTATGAGGTGAAGCTAACAACCAAATGATGATGCTTGCATGAATGGAAAATGATCTAGTTTTGTTGAAATTACGATGTAAATATTTCTTCGTGATTACTGTATATATATATTAGGGTGGGCCGAAAACGGCCGAAAATTTTTTTTTTAGAAATTTAAGATTGAGTACCGTGCAAAAGTTGTATAATGTTATATTATGTTTCCTCACCAAAACAGAGCCGGATTAAAAGATATTTAACCGGGCCCCGGGGGCCCCAAAGAACGTTAATTTTGAAAAAAAAAAGTAGCCAGCAATGAAAACATTATTAAAATATATTTCTTAGAAAGTTAAGTTTGAGTACCATGCAAAAGTGTATAATATTACGTTATGTTTCTTCACCAAAATAGAGCCGGATAAAAAGATATTTAACCGGGCCCCGGGGGCCCGAAAGAACGCTAATTTTCAAAAAAAAAAAAAAAAAAGTAGCCAGCAATGAAAATATTATTAAAATATATTTTTAGAAAGTTAGGTTTCAGTACCGTGCAAAAGTTGTATAATGTTATATTATGTTTCCTAACCAAAACAGAGCCGGATTAAAAGATATTTAACCGGGCCCCAGGGGCCCCAAAAAACGTTAATTTTTTTAAAAAAATAGTTGCGAGTAGTGAAAATATTGAAATATGTTTTTAGAAAGTTAAGTTTGAGTACCATGCAAAAGTTGTATAATATTATGTTTCTTCACTAAAATATAGCCGATTAAAAAGATATTTAACCGGGCCCTGGGGGCCCGAATGAACGGTAATTTTGAAAAAAAAAAAGTAGCCAGCAATGAAAATATTAATAAAATATATTTTTAGAAAGTTAAGTTTCAGTACCGTGCAAAAGTTGTATAATGTTATATTATGTTTCCTCACCAAAACAGCCTTATTAAAAGATATTTAACCGGGCCCCCGGGGCCCCAAAGAACGTTAATTTTGAAAAAAAAAAGTAGTTGTGAATAGTGAAAATATCATTGAAATATATTTTTTTTTAGAAAGTTAAGTTTGAGTACCGTGCAAAATTTATAATGTCATGTTTCCTCACCAAAACAGAGCCGGATAAAAAGATATTTAACCGGGCCCCGGGAGCCCAAAAGAACGTTAATGCTGAAAAAATATGATTGTGAGTAGTGAAAATATTATTGAAATATTTGTTTTCAGAAAATTAAGTTTGAGTATCGTGCAAAAGTTGTATAATGTTATGTTTCTTCCCCAAAACAGAAGCAGATAAAAATATTTAACCAGGCCCTGCGGGTCCGAAAAGTGTTATTATTTTTTTTAAATATATATACCATTATTTTAAGTATGTATAGAAAATTGATTAAGATTTCTAATACTTTAACTTGACCCCAGGATTTTAAATGTTCTGATCTGATGTGCAGCTCTTCGCCTGATTGGTGTTTAGTAGATATAATAGTACGGACACAAATACATAAGGTAAGGTTGAAAAATTAACCAACAAACACCAAACCAGCGCAGAACTCACCACGTGGAGATGGCTACACAGCGAGTTCCTCCCACCCACGCTCCTTAGCGGAATCTTTAACAAAATATTGAGATTTATGTCCGAAGCTTGGTAGATACTTTCGTGCTTCCAGTTTTGCGCGAATATAACCGTCTCGTGCAACACTACCGCATACTTCTGAAGAAGTTTCTGTTACTACTCTTAGACACTTCTCCAAATCCTGTGTGTGGAAAGGGAACGTGACAAACTGTGAAACCTCTTTTCCACAATCATTTCGGTTAGTTCTTCTGTTGATACTTTAGCCGAAATTGGAGGTTTCGTTACTGTTACTTCTGACCAATCGGTCAAATCGATATAATCCGCATATTCTTCAGTGCTTTGCCTATTGCAATTGTCAATTAGAACTATAGTTTGGTATTATCGGCCATCAAAATAGAGACCCTTAAAATTAGTAGCTTTACACTGTAGACGGTTTCTTTTTTCATTTTCTTTTTCTTTTTTGCTAGTTTCGTACGGATTTTGTTTTTATCTACTACCTTGTCTTAGTTAGTTTTGTTCAGTAAATTCATATCTTTTAAAACAGCGGATACAATTTTAGTAGCTGACCTATTCGATATACCTGTTAAATCTTTGGCGGTACTCATTTGTTTAGGGCTCACTATTGTTTATTTACGTTTACTTTAGATTTTATTCTCTAAACGATTGCTCCATGCGAACTCTTCATCGTCTGAATTCGGGGTGGAAGCGCTTAATGTATGTTCCAAGTACGGGATTGAGGCTAACGATTGTAACCCTCTTGTAATTGGTACCGCAGCATCATAATCGATCTGTGTGTCATGCTTTCTTTTGAGCCTATGGGTTTCTGCTTCATCTACATTGCGACTCGTCATTTGTCTTTGATTTCTCTGATCTAATATGAGCTCCCAGTCCAAAAGCGGTATATAATTTGATTTACCACACTTACAGGTTAATCTATCACAGCATTTGCAAGAGAAAATATCACATAACTTCTGAGCACCGTTCTTACATTTCTTTAATTTGGCTCTTAATGGGGTATACCTCATTTCTTAATGGGGTTAATGATCGTTTTGCATTTTGAGTTGTAATTCAAAATCATATGCTTAATTCGAAGTCAAGACAATACAGGAAGGGAGGCTCGCAGCCATATTGTTTCTAGTTTATTTGAATTTAGCAATGTAAGCGCCGCCTTCGGAAAGCCAGCGTTATGTATTTTGCATCCAGATGCGAAAAAGTGATATTCTCTTAAAGTTTGAGAGTTCTGAGCTGGGATCAACACAAAGGTTTTTCGTGTGTTAATATGGTAATTATGAAAGTTAGTTAAGCTCTTAATAGTTATTTGCGTATATTGAAACCATGTATTTCATGTTTTATGTATTAATAGTATTGTCTAGTAAAATGTTATTGTTACCTAAAACCATTTTATTTGAACAAAAAATTAGGAACTTTAGGGCCACGGGGGCCCGGTTAAATATTGTTTTCAAAATAAACATATTTGACATGGCTTCATTTCGTACCAATGCACAACTTTTGATAACTACTCAATCCTGAATATCTGAAAAAAAATTTTTCGGCCCACCCTAATATATATATATATATATATATATATATATATATTCTGGATTAGTGTCTGCAATATTATATTTATTTTTGAATATATAAGTGGAAAAACACAACTCCGTACACCTTAACCCTAAAGTACATATTCGAAAGTAATTTTGCCATCTTATTAAAATAATATTTAAAAAGTCTTCCTTTTTAAAATAAAGTTATGATATACAAGTGAATGGAATATTTTGGAAAACAACAAGAAATGAAAGACTTTTAAGAAAAAAACTGCTTTCTATATATATTATTCGTAAAAAAGGACTAGGAAGATCTTGGCTGACAACGTTTCTCTAGGACAGTAGGAAGAGAGACAACAAGATGAATGATTAAATAGAATAAAGGTAAGTTTTTACTTAAGTGTATTTGTATGTATAAACACATGTTAGTGGCTTTATTTAAATATTGCGTGTTATTATTAAGAACATGTTGGGTTTCGCCTAGAACTTATACAACCCGAACAGATCCTTCCGAAATCAAAACTTGTGGGTACGCAACTGTTGTTAAACACATGCCGTCTTATGCAGAGTCGTTTTGACGTACCATTAGCATCATAGTAAAGGCCTGACTACTGCAGAAAACATATGTTAGTCGATCCCTTTAGTATGGCACCAATCATGCGTCAGAACGACTTTGCATAAGGCCCATGTTCTCCATCGCCTGGAACTTATTTAACCAGTACCGTTTTCGCCTGGAACTTATGCAACCAGGGCCGGTTTTAGGGGGCCTCGCTTTAGGGTCTCGCCTAGGCCTCGCGAAACTAGGGATGCGCACGAGACAAAATTTGAGACTGTCTCGTCTCGAAAATGTGCTGTAAAAGTGATGTCTCGACTCGAAAAATATATACTTTTCTATTGGAAGAGCTGTGTCTCGACTCGAATTTTGTCAGGAATATTCTGTCTCGACTCGACTCGAATGCATCCCTACGCGAAACCTAACGCCGCCTCTGGTGACAGGGTTTCTCTTTGGTTTTGGTTTGGGGAAAAAGGAGATTATGAGGGCGCAGACATGTTTTTCGCCTAGGATGTAAAATATCCTTGAGCCGCCTCTTCATTTCAAGAAACTACAATGCAGATATTTACAATTATGTTACAAATTATTTTCTGAAATCATAATTATTTATAGGTTATATATTTTGATTGGCACCTTCTCAGTAAGTCCCGTCTGCTCTTCAAGGGGACGTTAAACTCCAACACAATCGATCAGCATGTTCACGTTTGATATAGTTTCAGTGATGATTTATAAGTAACATTATGAACATCCAGAAGCTTTATTAACGTAAAATGAAAATCATACTTATTGGTCAGAAATACGATCAAGCTCTAAACATTACAGGTATGTGAAACAGAAGCAAAAGAAGAAAATAGAAATTGGAGTGGCTGGCTTCGCGCAAATATAACACCTTTCGTTATTGAGGGGAGGTGTAACAGTTAACTTCAATCAAATTCTCCAACGTGTTGAAAATAATGACTTGTCTACTGTTGTAACTCAATGTGTGTATTCGACTTCGATTTTTTTTTTTTTTTTTTGGATGGTGGGAATTTAGTATGCCTTTTCAGCACCGAGGTTATACGAGATGAAAACCTACAGTTTTAGGTAGAAACAGAACCAGAACCACCGTAATGGATCCAAATTTCAAAACTCTCATGCCAGAAAGTAAACCCAGAACCTTGTGCAACAAAGACGCGCGTCCAAGCTAATATAATAGTGGGAAGGCATGACTGAAATTGTATTTAATGACGTCTTCCGGTTATATTCTGAGAACGAGTGAGCCATCTACATATTTCGACGTGTTATGTATCGCTTCGTGTATGCGACAAAATCCGAAACTAATAAATTAAAATGTTAAACTGTAGTATACCTTATTCTTTAAAAGTTTATTAGTTTTCATTATTGATTCTAGAATAACCTGATGTTACTTGATTACAGTTCTACTCATAAGTTAGTACATTTTCAGACTGAACAATGTTAAATCAAAAGTAACTTCATTATGACAATAGAAATGTACCGCCTTATGCACAGTCGTCTTGAAGTATGATTAGCGTCATACTAAAGGCCTGACTGCTGCAGGAAACATGTTAGTCGAACTCTTTAGTATGGCAGGGCTGTCTTATGGGGTGTTTACACTTAGTCGATTTAGTCGCACGACTAAATCGACTCGCTGCATTTGCCACTAAATCGAAGCAACTAGGCCGAATCAGATTGATGGATGTTCAATTATTTCAACCACAGAAAATAGAACGTCTTTTAATTCAGTTGCCAGTCGATTAGTCGCCTTCGATCAACAAGCGATTAAGTTGAAGTCCCGTTTACACGGTCGATTAAGTTGAAAGTGACGTCAATTCAACTGAATCGAACGCAAATCGACTAAGTGTAAACGCCCCATTAAGCCCGTTATAGACAAACAAATATTCCGTCATATATTGTATCAAATATTTCATCAAAGTGGAATTTGAACGTGTACGATACCAAGTTGTATGCAAATTTTGGGTTGGTTACAACATTTGATACAACTGTTCTAAATTAGAACTTGTTCTATTTCTATCCAACATTGTATCAAAGGAAACAGACGAAAATCGCTATGCGGTTGCACTAAAATCGAGTATGATGTGGACACGGAAAGCAGTTGACATTCTTTCGATGCATACTAGCAGTAATCTCTTTTGTATAACTATAAAATTAAAGAATATTAGGACTAAGTACCGCAGGTGACTTCCCAAAATTGGTGTAGATTGAGAATATTCCGTGAAATTAAAAAAAAAAAAAACATTTTCTTTCACTTTTCTTCATTTAAATGATTTCTTAAGACGTTCTGGTATGTTATTAGTTTATCGTATGCTCAGATTATTGCGTACAGAATGACAATATCCATGCATATGATGTCTGGAATGATTATGTGATATCTTACTATGTACATGTAGGCCTAATTATTTCTTCAAGAAATTCATTCGTAATGTCTTAAAAATTATTTCTTAGGGTATTAATTGCATTCATGAGTGCAGATTCACTTTAGGAGGACTTTCTTTAAGTTATAAATATGCGTCGGACAAATACCATTTTAAAAAAAACTGCAAGAAAAGCAACTTACGTTAGGTGGCCATTAAAAGGGGGAATGATATTTAACCTAGGGTGACCAACCGTCCCGTAAAAACGGGATTGTCCCGTTTTTCACTACCATTCCCGGTGTCCCGAAAAATTTTCCCGGGACGCTAAAATGTCCCGTATTTACGTTCATTATTCACAAAATACTTTCTAATCTAAAATTTCCTAATTTATATTATTATTTTCTAAGCTATGTGATTACATTGGAATGTGTCTAATTACTGAGCAACGTCATTACAACGTTTGCGATATTGGATGTGTTGGTTGCACTGTTTTCCCTCCTAGGCCTCCCCATCCAAGACTCCCGCTCCGCAGACGACAGTACAAGGGGCTCAAAGTCTTATGAAAAACAAATTGTTTCGGGCGGTGGAAGACAGGCGCTACAGTAGAGTACAGTGTTTCCGTGATTTGACTTAGATGTAACATACTGTCATTTACGAAAGGGGAACAAAAGTATAGAAATATAAAAGTGAAAGCAAAAAGAAAACTAGCTGTAAGTGAAATAATATTTGAAAGTAAGAAAAAGCAAATAAAGTGAGTTGGAATCCGATGCTGAGAGTAGTTTGTTATAAATTCTGCCGATGATCGATTTTATTGATTGACAGATATTGATTAATTTCTCAAATATAGTAATGTTTTCAAAATTTCATTTTTCGTTAGTTGCTGGTAGTTACTTGTTATTTAATTAATTCCACAACCTTTTCAATAAGTTTTAAAACGAAAAAGTGTAAATTTGCCGCCCTTTGTTTGTTTGTTTGTGTGTGTGTGTGTGTGTGTGTGTTAGAGAGAGAGAGAGAGAGAGAGAACGAAGAGACAAAAATATATATTTAGGGGAGCAACCTATCCAAAAGTAAAAAGTTGTCCCGTTTTTTCTAGTTGACAATTTGGTCACCCTAATTTAACCGGTTCAAAGCAGGAGACCCACGACTTGGCACAGAGTTGTGTTCCCAAGAGGCAGGAGCATGAGGGACAAAGTGGGCGCGTAAATGAGGATAGTGTGAGAAACACTTGATGATGCATAAAATCATATAGGTCAGAGCATTAATATCTTCGCATTTCTAAATATAAATTAATAGTTTCCTACACTGTGAAAAAATCCTCCGGAATTTAATGTCATGCAGAATCCTCTTTAATATGTACTCTCTCATTTTAACTGTAAAATCTAATATTTTTATGACTGACTATTTATTCTTAATCAGTATCCCAAAGCTACAAAAGTTACTCGGAAATTAACTGAGATGAAATTTAAGCATCAGACTAGCAAATACAATATAAATTCATACGTATTTAGTGAACAAGTACGAAAGCATGAAGGTAAGATATATTTGGGAATAGAAATAAAGGAGGGAAATGAGACAAGTAGGGGAGAGAGGGGTACATTTGAACATCTGTTTTCGAATATTCGTTTTTGCTTCCAAACACTCAGTAAATTTCCTCCTAGAACTGTAGCAAAAACTAAATATTATATACATTATATTTGCCATAAAATAAAGTACTTTGTTTGATCTTCTCATTCTGTGCAAGGGCGCAGGGGGTGTCGTTCAAATGTACCCCCTTGGGGGGTAGATTTAAACAAGCATGGGGTAGATTTGAACATACGTGGGGCAGTTTTGAACAAACCATTATTTTACTAGAATAATCGTTATTTTCAGGATGAATTCGTTTACGAACAACAAGGCTAATGTAACAAAGCACCATTAACGGTTTAAGGCACAACAATTAACCAATCGCGTATGGCAAGGAAATAATAATAATAGTAATAATTGCTCAAACATATATGCAGGCCCATATTTGTATATTGTGCGCCTCTGTGCTCTAAATAATTTGCCTCCCCTTCGGAAACACATCTGAATTGAGTTGAATTCATAGTTTTTGGGGTCACTGAGATGAATAGTGACAGTTTTAATCCAATTCAACTTCAAGGTCATACTCAACTCCCGAGTGAGGCGGGCGAAAGTTTAAAAGTAATCGAAAACGACAGATATTAGTGTTGAATTCATTGTTTTCGAGGTCGCTGAGTTTAAGGGTATCAGTTTTCATGACGTTCAAGTTCATCCTCACCCCTTGGGGTGGGAGTAGGAGAGAATGACTTTTTAAAAAATAATCAGATAAGCTAGCTAATTAATAACTACTGTAATTAGAACGAATTAAACATTTTCTCGCTCTTGCGCGGGACTCTGAGTGTGATAGTATTAAATATAATTTTATTGTGAATCTTTTTTTTTAAATCCAAAATTTTGCCCCCCCCCCTAAATTGTGACGTCCTGTGTTCGAGCACAGAATAGTAGTTACCTAAATACGGGCCTGCATATATACTGTACGTTACACACACACACACAAAAGGATATGTGGACAACATATCTATAGGCGTAGGTGTGATCTGAAGAAAAATTTAAAAGAATACGATCATCGTAGCATATCTGTGAAAATATGATTATGATTCACTTTTTAATTTAGCTCGTCATACCTGATAGGCTTAATGGAAAACCTCTTACTACTAGCAATCTAAGAGATCTAAGAAATTACATTTTTTCACCACTAACCGGGTACTGGACACAAAATTTATCCTACCCTAAAATTCTGCAAATCAACATGAAATGTCAGAATTTTTGCAGTACGCTTTGTCTATCCAGAAGTTGTGGGATTAGAAAGTCTACACACAATATCAGCAGTTGGCACTGAACATTTGTCTTCCTTGTCTGAGAACACAAACATGTTGGTGGTACTTATTAGTTTCAGAAAAGTAGAGGTAGAACAATGTTCAAATGTGCCCCCTAATTTTTGTTCAAAACTGCCCCAACCGGCATGACCAAGCGGAATTTGGTAATACCCAGATAGTACAAACTATTGTGAAATACAAAGGGCAACATTAGATAAGTAAATTAATGTACTTGCTTCTGCAATGAATGACAGATAATATCAAAACACAGGCTTCTGTCAAAAATCTTACAAAACTTCACAAAAATTCCAACTTTCCACTCCACAAATGTAACAAAATACTGCTGTTCATCAACAGTTACACTAAAATGGCAGATAACAGTTGACCGTCACGCAACGCAGTTTTGCCAAACTAAAAATTTTGAAACCACCAGATATGCTATTATTTCTAGCCTGTTATCTTAAATGTTCAAAGGTACCCCCTGTTCAAATGTACCCCCCTCTCCCCTAATTGTGAATAGTCATTCCATTCATTTCTACAACCTTATTGATTATAGTTACACCAACAGGTGCCACCATAAAACTCATATAAGGTTTAAGAACCTGACAACTAAATCAAAAAAATATAAACTATAGAGCAATGATATTCACCTTTATATTTGATCATTTATAATGGGTGCGAAAGTTTTAGCCAATTTATTTGACCAAATTACCTTCAAAGAAAAGTTTGATACAATATTTGATGGAAAAGTATGACAATGTATAATTCGCTTTATGCAGAGACTCGTACGGTCTCGTGCAGAGTTGTTCTGACGCGTGACTAGTGCCATACTAAAGAGTTCGACTAACGTTTCCTGCAGTAGTCAGGCCTTTAGAATGACATTAATTATGTCAAAAGGACATAAGGCCCACGAATAAAGCTTGCAGTTCGTCTAAATCTAGTTCCATTTTTACTTACTTGATTTATTTCTAAATACATGCTTTAATGGAACTACTGATTCTGCAATGTACGAGGATAAATCAATAAGTAAATGCAATATTTTCTATTTCTCTTCAGGTTGGCTCCACAGTATGTGCTTACCAGACGCTAGGTGTCTCCGTTCGCTTCGCCTGTGGTATGTTGCAGCGTTATCACATCAATCTACTTTACGCTGTTGCGAAGTAAAGATGAAGCGCCACTGTGTATACACCAAACAGCGTTGTCATACTTTTTTGTGTGTGTGTGTGTGTGTGGACTGAAGATGTACCCAGAGCGAAATTCATGGAAGACTTTTAGCACAATACGGGGACAATGTTGCCACAGCGAAGTGTTTACCAGTGTTATCGGCTAAAAACATTGGTGACTGCAAAGCAAATAGCCATGAGGAAATGACAGCACAGATCTTCGAAAATTTTATTAAAGATCTAAATAAGAAGTCCGCCATTATCATGGACAATGCCAACTATCATTCTTGTGAAAACTCCCATCAATGAAGAGCAAATTCCAGGATATTGTTTCCTTCATGAAACAAAACGCCGGTACCGAAAACTGACCCATAAAAGCTGTACTGTTAGAAACAAAATCGAAAAATTTATATATACGTAGTGGATGAACTTGCAGCCTCATATGGAGTGTTACTCCTCCTTCCCACACTATGCATTGAACTCGTATGGGCTCGATGAAATAGAATATGTTCCCTACGATGAGTGTCAATGTATCAACTTATTGCAGGACGGAACAGCTTTGGTCTTCGTGCGTTACCCATACGATGAATATCGAAGGAAAACGCATGAACCACAATACAGTACTCAGGAGAGGCTCGTAATCCAAGTAATGGACAGTGGATAATTAAAGGCACGTGTTTATTTCTATGTGTAACGCAATTCGTGGCGAAAAACACCAATTTATAACATGACTTTTAGCGTTACACTATAGCCCACAGCTCGAATATATCTAACATCTAGTCTAATATTTTTACCAAAATCCTCTTAAACACACCATCTTGATTTACCTTTTATTATAATACGTAATGAAGGAAAAATTTACACCCTTTAAATAACATACATGTAGATTATACAAAATGGATCCTTGTTATATTTTTCATTTCTATGACGACCAATAACATATCGTCTGATTGCTATATTAACAGAACATCAATTATAATATCAGAAAAAAATAATTCTATTTCTTTTTATATTTAGTCCAGTGTAGACAAAAAAATGGCCCAAACCCGGAATTTTATAATAACAAGCTGAAAATTGGTGGAGATGTTCACATTGTTGTTCTGAAGAACACATCCCAAAAAATCCCACTTGGGGAAACCAAGATATGACGTCATCAAGATGGCCGACGACAGAATTTATCCCTTAAATTTTAAAACGTCGTATCTTCTCGACATTTCAAGGTAGAAACTTCGTTCTTGCTTCATTTCACTCAGAAGAGATTCAACATTATTATTTATAACGACTTCTTGTCATAAACAATTGTTGTCTTTAAATATGGCACCTTAAAGTGAAAGGAATGTATTTTCAATTAGTATTTCAATTTTTAACTGTGAATAACTTTGAAATGGAATTATATACGGGAAAATCTTCTAAAGTAATCGTTATTCGCTGTTTTAAGATCTTTCCAACGAGCCCAAAACCATTGTTTTGCCTCTAAAAATAACAGAGCTAGCCAATTTAATGTAGAACTCGCAATAAAGATAGTAACCGACTACCGGTATCTTTAAAAATAAGCGCATCAAAATCACTTATGACGTTGTAAACAGAAGTAAACGAAATTTGAATTGCAAATAATAGTTGCAATATTCTGGATGACTTCTGTTGTATTTCTACCATAAATAAGTGTGAAACATACAGCTTACGGAATGTTCTTAAGAGGCAGATGTACGTTATAACTTTTCTAAAACTTAATTTTTCAATACTGAAATATTCCTCTATTTAATGATTCAACTGATCCATAGTGTTTTCTTTTGAAACAATTCCTTTTTAAAATAAATATTCAAAGCATAAATTATATTTTCGGTTCAATTCTTTCTGGATGTGTTTTATGCAAAATACTAGCAGAACTGCTATGATATCTTCTGATGTATAGGTTATATCTTATAAAAACAAGATATATGTATGATTGCCTTGTGAAACAAGATGTTTATGATTATAAAGTGAAACAAGTTAACCTTCAGCCATGAAAATTATCACATAACAAACAATAATTGTTAGACAGAAAAATAATAAGCGTGGAACTGCTCATGTCAATGGAATATGGAACTGTCCATGTCACTGCTTATAGTTCAAGCTCTTCCGTGTCATCAACCTCATCTAAAATGTGTGAATGGTTTTCACAGCCAAGACCAGCACAATAACCACACGTTGTCGAACAATTTAAGCCACTTATTCGGCATTCGCAATTTCGTTCGCAACCAGACTTACAATTACAAGATATTTTCAGATGCAGGGGCATTTTCACTTGGAATAGGTTTGTAATTACCATCTATTAACATCCATCCCCAATCCGTTGGTGATAAATTCACCCCGTTCCACTGCTGAACCTGGTGATAAACTAGATAGGCATGTTTCTTTTAGTGAAGATAAGTCAAATGCTGACTTAACAGACTATTGCCACAGTTCACATGTATTGACGGTACCTTGCTTTATCCAGGTTACCATTTATATCGAAGCCACATAAATCTAGAAAGCATTCCCCAGCATTGGCAATTTCTTCGTGAGTTGCATCTGATCTGTTAAATACGCTTACACGGTTTCTTAAGAGAGAGTTCTCTCGAAAATTCCTAAAAGCTATATTTTTCCTCTCCTATACGGCGTAGAAGTTTTATCATACCCAGTTGTGGCATGGAGAAAAAGAATATTAGAAAGAAGTTTTCCGAGGTCAGCTTCAAGTTTCCTACTACTGTAAACTTTGTGAGAATTCTCTTTTTCCTGGTATTAGCATCCAAACTTCGAAATCTACATCAGCATGTGCAGCCAAAAGAACTAACAAATCAGTATCTTCTCCTACAAGAACTGAAGATACTCCTGTTCTTGCTAGGGTGACTGATGTTGAAACCGTCAAGAAGTCTGCGTCGGCGGAAGCTTGAAGTACCTTAATACCCGCTGATTAAAGATGCTCTGTTAAAAGTTCTGTAAATCTTCTTTTGTTGGAGACGTTTGCCAACAACAGTTTTTGGGATGCAATCGATGGTTTGAAATCGTTAATTATTGTCTCTGTTGCTGATTCTTTACACCTTCGTCTCTAGTGCTCTTCATCTTTCGTGCTTGGACCTGAGTAGCCATCAAAAACGACATTAACTCTGTGTCCGTAGTGTTGCTTAATATATTTAACATACTGGAGACATATCTGACGGAAATTGGTAGCGCGCATCCACGTTACACAGTGCAATAGAAAACCTCCGTCAATTGTATATACGGGATCTGATGGTAATATGTTCTCGGAAGGAGCAGGTTCGTTCAAAACAGTGATCAATGCTGATTTCTTGCCTTTTCGTATTGGAACACCATCAAAAGAGCAGATGGTCTTGCGGCCAACTTGTACCTCAAGTATTAGGCTAACTCCTCATGCTTCGCACGACACATAGAATACGATGAGGTTTAGCGTCCCTTTCAGCAGCAAGGCTATATGCGACATGGACCTACTGATTAACGTGGAATCCGAACCACATGAGCCCCCGCCGGGAATCGAACCCAGGTCTACCCCAATTGATTTAATCGCAGCTACACCTCGATCTTGGCTCCATCATAATTCACACTTTCATCGCCCACCAAGCCATTAGATAGGAAACCAAAAGATTTGACGGGATTTTAAAAGGATTGTGCGAGTGCAGCCAGGTCATCATTTCCTGAAGATCCTTATTGTCTCTGGCTTTCCGAGATTCTCTCAGTTCCACGTGTTGTTCGGACATTGTGATGAAAACATCGGTGAAGATTTCGACGGCGTCTATAAAATTGCTGATGCAGGCATTGCACAGACCCAGCGCGCAACATTTTCCTCGACCATGTGTTAATCCGCCTGCGGTCTTCATCGTACGCATTAACATTGGTTCGATTGTCATATCTGTCCATATTCCTTACCAAAATTTTCCAGTTGTTCTAACTGAGAAATAACTAT
Source organism: Thermobia domestica (assembly GCF_964235325.1). Lineage (NCBI taxonomy): Eukaryota > Metazoa > Arthropoda > Insecta > Zygentoma > Lepismatidae > Thermobia > Thermobia domestica. The sequence goes on along the minus strand of NC_137455.1, from coordinate 145,552,683 downwards.
GCTTCACGAATTTGTCAAATTCTTCAGGATTGTTTCTAGTTTCAGCATTTGTTGCAAGTAAATGTGGGCAGACTGCATAATTGGAGTGGCCTGCAGCATGCAAGAAAGGGATTATACATTGGACGCTATAAAGTTGAAGGTTCCAATCACCTGAATGTTGTGCTCTAATGAAGAGACGCATAATGTTAATCGTTTCGAAATATTGCGTCCATAGTATTCCGGTTCGATTTGGGACAGATACATTGTGTAATGTTTCGTGTAACATACTTTGAATGTCCAGTAGACATTGAGACGTGCTTACATTTTCCTGTGACAATGTACCTCGAACTACAACTAGAGCTTGACGTTTCTTTCATCATGTACCCAAACATCCAGCATAAATCAACTAGTGGAGCATTTTTGATATATTCTGATTCTGGGAAAGCTGCGCTGGTATCTTTCACCTGAAGAAGGTACGTTCCTGCCTTCAAAGGTCGATGGTAAGTCTTTAGAATCTCCTCTTTTCTTTTTCTATTCGTAATAGAACCTCTATTAAATAGATTTTATGTCACCAAATGTTAATAATAATTTGAACTGTAGCGCCATCTACTGATCAACTAATATAGCGTAATAGTAAATTGTGGTATGCGATCACTGCTAGCTCAACATAAAACTGATTAGTTGCGTTAATTTTAGAGATAGAACAATGGTTTTGGGCTCGTTGGAAAGATCTTAAAACAGCGAATAACGATTACTTCAGAACATTTTCCCGTATATAATTCAAAGTTACTTACAGTTAAAGACTTAAATACTAATTGAAAATACACATCCTTTTCACTTTAAGGCGCCAATATTTAAAGACAACAATAGTGTATGACAAGAAGGCGTTATAAATAGTAATTTTGAATCTGAGTGAAATGAAGCAAGAACGGAGTTTCTACCTTGAAATGTCAAGATACGACGTTTTAAAATTTAAGGAATATATTCTGCCGTCGGCCATCTTGATGACGTCATATCTTGGTTTCCCCAAGTGGGATTTTTTGGGACTGAGTGTTGTTCATAACAATAATGCGAACATCTTGTCTTCTACACCCTTATTGGTGTTTTATGAACGATCACTTTGCACCCACCAAGTTTTGTGCAACAAATGTATGATAAGGCATGATGTTTAGTTGATTACACCTGTGAAAATAAGGGAAAAACATTTTTTTATTAAATTAACATGTAATTATGTTGATTTTTTTAATATGTTAATGCCAGATTTTATTAAGTATTGAACCATTGCTTTTATTGCTTTCCAGTTGTTAGTACCAAGAATAAATTTATAGGAAAATGGGGAATGTCCCAAAGTCGAAATCAGTTGATGAAGTAATGTTGATCTGATGTCTCTATATAGATCGCACTCAAATAATATATGATTCAATGTTCCAATGCCCTTGTCACACCAACAATGGTATGTGTTCTTTTTCTTGATTTGGTATAATTTTGTTGGTATTAAGGCCGTGTTGAATAATATGCGATAATATATTATGACTTCACGTCTCGACCATGTAGATAATTGCTGTACTCGACTTGAGTTGTTATGATCCTTGATTTCCCAATATGATTTACCAGGAAGATCATTGTTATTAATTCTCCATTGTGTGAAATCAGAATTAATGAGGTGGTTAATTACATTTTTAAAGTTGCGTGGTGCCAATTTAATATAAGAAGCAAGACCTTCCTTACATGCATGTTTAGCAACTAAGTCAATAATGGCCATATTCGGATCCAGGTCAACATGAGCTTTTCCAAATATTAAAGTTATATTAAAATTATTGTTCTTCATTTTTGTATATAAATATTTAATATTTAGTATGGTCCAAGAGGTATGTTTCGTCCAATGAGTTGAGTTCAATGCTAATAGCACACTTAATGAATCCGTACATATTGCTGTTTTAGGTAGATTATGTCTTTGAATATAGAGAAAAGCTTGACGAATTGCAAATGCTTCTCCTTCATAAATTGAGGTAAATTTCGGTAATTTATATTTTATGATTTTTGATTTGTCAGGTATGTATATTGCGGCTCCAACATGAGAATTAGGGAATTTCGAAGCATCCGTGTAAACTAAAGTTGTGCCTTCTTCCAATGATTGAAGTGTCGTTTGCCAAATATTTTTATAGATTCCTTTTCTTAGTTCTGGGTGATATATCTTCAAGAAATTTGGAAGGTTGGGCGTAATCTGTGTTAAATTGACTTGATAGTTCCAGACAAAACAGTTGATGGACTTAACCTTTTGTATGTGAGCGTTGATGTGTCTCAACCTCTTGAAAGCCTGAAAGAACCAGGGTTGTTTCTTTTTATATGGAACCCGGGTTCGATTCCCGGCGGGAGCTCATGTAGTTCGGATTCCACGTTAATCAGTAGGTCCACGTCTCATATAGCCTCGCTGCTGAAAGGGACGCTAAACTAAAATCAACTCAACTCTTTTTATATGGAGTTTTTCCCAATATGTCATTGATATAATCTAGATTTTTAATTATTTGAGAAGAAGATTTTCCCATTATATTTAAGATGAAACTGTAGGCTTGCTTCATGATGATGGAGTGGATTGGGTTACATCCAAGTTCTGTTAGTAAGGCTTTTTTGGGGCAAAAAGAAGGCTGTGAGAATATTAGTTTCGCCAGCGAGTAAATAACTTGTTCCAGTTTGTTGAGTTGTGTTTGATTATGCGTCATAAAGATGCTACCGTAAGAGATTTTTGCTATATATCCTTGTTTTAAAATGGTATTTAAGGAGATTGGATTGATACCCCATTTTTTTGATGATAAGCATCTTAATAATTTTTGGTATTTCACTGCTTCAGCCAGTAAGTATTGTACATGATGGTCCCAGGTTAATTTCTTGTCTAAAATTATTCCAAGATATTTAAGTGAGTTTTCCGAAGTAATTGTTACATTATCTATGTTTAAATTAAAATGGTTTGAAGACTTCTTCCTTGTGAAAATTACGAACTTTGTTTTATTCCAGTTAAAATCCAAACCGTTATGAAACATCCAAGAATTAATTTGTTTTAGATTTTGTTCTAACTTTGGGATACTTGGTTTGATGTTAATAGATGGTAACGTTACTAGTATATCATCCGCAAAGCTTATTAATTTACATGGAGACCATTTTTTTCCCATTAAGTCCAATATGTAAATATTAAATAAAATTGGACTGAGTTTGCTTCCTTGAAGGAGCCCAAGAGAAGTTTGTCTTGGCGATGAATAAGAATTATTCAGCTTGATATAAACTTTTCTGTTAATTAGTGAATTATGGATTATTCGGATCATCTTCCCAGGGATTTGTATTTGATGTAACTTTTGCAGTAGTAAGTCTAAGTTCACATTGTCGTAAGCTCCTTGAATATCCAGTGACAACTAAAATATTTTGTCTTAAGTAAAAGGATTTGTAAATGTCTGCCGTAAGGAGAGATAAGGCATCATATGTTGAGGTTTTTTTCCTGAATCCAGTAATATTTGATGGAAAAATTTGATTGTGTTCTAGGAACCAAACTAGACGATTCAATAATAAATTTTCGAAGATTTTTAATGAACATGTCAGTAGTGCTATTGGCCGAAAATTATTGGAGTTTTGAGATGCTTTTACTTTCGGAATGGGAATTATCAAAATTTTTTTCCACTGTGCTGGTATCTTGCCTGAATTCCATATATTGTTAAAGTAGTTGAGCAATATAGTGAGTCCGGAGGGAGGTAAGTTTTTATAATGATTAAAGCATATCCCATCAATCCCAGGTGTTGTATTTTTCCTTAGGTTATTAATTACTATTTCTAATTCAGTCAAAGTGAAGTTTTTGTCCAGTAAAGTATTTGTGTTACCAAATAAGTATTTTGTTAATAATAATCTATCATTATTTACTGTACATGGAGTTAATTTATTATGAAACTGGTCATACCATAATGTATCAAACATTGATATATTATTTGTGTCATTGGATTGATTATTTTTAAATTTCTTCCAAAAATTCCATATTTTAAACGATGAAGTTCTTTCAGACAAGGAGTTGCAAAAATTCTGCCAATGTTGACGTTTCACATTGTTAATTACAAGTTTTGAGATAGCTTTCTGTTCCTGGAATAGTCTGAAGTTGTTTGGAGATTTTGTAGTAATAAAATTTTTGAAGAGTAAAATACATTTATTAATATTTCGCTGGCATTCTGTATTCCACCATATAGGTTTAGGAGAGTATTGCTGTATATTGGTATTCTTACTTGACGTAGTTCTTCTGCGAAGGTGATTTTTTGGTGTTGACTGAGATGCTGACCGTTTGATGATTGTAAAGATGTCCGAATCGTTCCTGAGATTATGAAGATTGTCTTGATCTTGAGAGAATTTTTCTGAGCTCTAGTAGGAGCACCATTGTTTAGAAAAAGAAAAGGAGAGTCATTGAGGATGTTGAGAAATTTCCGACCAGCAGTGTCCGTTCTGTTCGCTCCCCAGATCTTATGAGAGACATTGAGATCACCACATATATAATCAATTTTTAAATTATTGATTAGTAAAGCTTTCCAAAAATCGATATCAACCTTAATTTTGGGTGGAATATATATATTTACTATACGTGTATCTTGAATTTGAATACCCATATATTGAATAGAGTTACGATGATGTGGCAATTGTAGATTAAAAGTTTGAAATTTTATATTATTTTTTATGCAAATAGCGATCCCTCCATGTGAATCATATCTAATTTGGTTTAAACAATTGTAGCCTTTGAGTTTTAGAGGTATTTTTGGTGTACACCACGTTTCTTGAAGGAGTAACAGATCTGGAGAAAATATATTTATTAAGAGTTTTAAATAATAGATTTTCCCATAAATGCTCTGAGCATTCCATTGTAATATGGTTAACTTCCTATTTATAATATGTTCTATCAGATTGATTTGAAAAATAACACAGAAAGAGAAGAAAATTAGATTTTTTGTGGAAAAATCGTGACTTAAAAGTAGAGATATCAGATATTATTATTATTATTATTATGGATTGATTGCATATCATGTAATAAAAATAGTAGCGTTTCTTTCTCTGTCTTTTGACCAGTATTGGTTTGAACCAACAACGTGCATTGTTGTATTAGTTGATTTAGTTTGTCAGAATTATAGTTATTTAATTCCTGAAGATTACTTCCGTGCTCTGAATCTGAAGTAAGTCTTTTTAAGTCTATGAGTTTTGGCTTAAGAGGTAAATTTTTGTTTTCCATTGACGACTGAGTTAGGGCTTTATAGTCTTGAGTCTTGTTAATTGTTTCCCTATGTTGTTGTTTGAATCTCGGAGAGGATCTTCGTGGTACTGTGTAGGCTTCCTCTTTATGGAGAGAAGGAATTGAACTATCATTAGATATAGGGAGAGTTTTTTTTTTCATCCAATTTGTGGATGACGATGCTTGATCTAATTGGATGCTAGGGTTCGTTCTGAATTGCAAATTAAAGTCCAAGGTCTTCTTAAACAGTGGAGAGTTAATTTTATTTGTAGTTCGGTTTTCGTTAATGTTTTTCCGCTTTTTCCCAGGTGGACTTCGTAGGAGATCTTCTCGCGGATTTGCAAAATGGTCTGCTGGTTTATTGGAAATGATACCAGAGTACGTACACCCTCCATTCCAAAAGAAACAGAACGTTTTAAAAAAACAAAAAAGCAATGTACATTTTGGAACAAATCATTTTTATTAATCAATGTATTCCCCTTCTGCATCGATACACATATTTGCACGCTCCAACAAGTTGTCAAACGACTTATCCATGTCCTTTATTGGAATGGTCTTTAGGACGGCGGTCGTCGCCTTCTCAATGGCATCAATCGATGCGTGCCACTTTCCTTTCATCGCCAAATGCAGTTTCGGGAACAGATAGAAATCGCACGGAGCGAGGTCTGGTGAATAGGGCGGATGATGCAACCGAATAATGTGATTTTTGACCAAAAATTCAGTTACAAGTCGCGAACGATGTGATGGTGCATTATCGTCCAAAAGAGTCCAACTGCCGATTTCGCGATATTCGGGTCGAATACGACGAATTCTTGCCAGCAAACGCTTCATGACGCCCAAGTAAAACTCTCCAGTGACTGTCTGGCCGGGCTGAACAAATTCTTTGTGGATAATTCCTTTTGAATCGTAAAAACAAATCAGCATCACCTTAACTTTTGACTTCACCAAGCGACTTTTTTGGGTGTTCCTTCATCCGGCGCTCTCCATTCAGCACTTTGCCGCGGGCTCATATTCAAAACACCACGTCTCGTCACCAGTTACAATCGATTTCAAGAAGTTTCGATCCTGCCGAGCACTTTTAACAATGTCTTTGCAATGCGCAATTCGATCAACTTTTTGGTCTTCGGTGAGTTTGTGTGGTACAATCAGCGGCAAAAAAACTGCAACATAATCATGTAAGTTTATTGTGAAATGACGAAGTCTTTTGCTCCAAAATAAGTGTTTACGGGAGAACGCCCAGGTTTATCCTGGCGTGATTCGTGCCACTTAGACGTTATGTTGATTCCTTGTGCTGTTAGGCGTAGTATCACAATAAACTTACCTTCTCATGTTGCAGGTTTTTTGCCGCGGATTGTACAAACCGCGAATTAACCTTCTTAAGGCCCAAAACTTCGGTCAAAATGCGGTATGCGGTTGTTTGAGGAATGCCTAATTCCATTTCAATAACTTTCACCGACGATTTTTTGTTATGTTTGATGAATTCACGCACTTTTTCGATGTTTTCTTCCGATAATCCGGTTCTGGGACGGCCTGATCTTTCGTCATCATCCAGCGTCTCTCTACCCGATTTGAATCGCCTGAACCACTCGTAAACTTGTGTACGGGATAGACACTCATCACCATATGCATTTTGTAGCATTTGGTGCGTTTCACTAAAAGTTTTACCCAGTTTAACACAAAACTCAATTGCAGCTCGTTGTTTGAAACTCATTTTCCGACCGATGTACACAACACACTGACAGTTGAAACGCAATAACTTTGTTACCGTGCATCCAAATGTCATGACATTTATACCAGTTGTCAATGAGGGACTACGCCATCTACCGGTAAAATATTACAACAGATGGCACTAGTGGTACTATTTTTTTTTTCAAAAGTTCGGTTTCTTTTGGAATGGAGGGTGTATATACTTTGCCTCCAGAATTTGGGGATGTGGAAGGCTTGGATGATGGATGATCATTGGGAGTCTGAAACGTTCCAGTACTGATTTTGATTTGTTCCAAAGCTGGCGGCCTTTTAATTACTGAATTGGCTTCATTGAATGAAATTCTTTCTTTGGCCATAAGAATCATGATTTGATCTTGTCTTATTCGTTCTGGGCATTTTTTGAAGTCCGCCCTGTGATCTCCTCCACAGTTGAGGCATTTGGTTGGGTTATTGCAAGAGTCAACTGCATGGGACTGACCACAATTAACACAAGCTGACTTCTTCGAATTACAGTTATTTTTCCTGTGTTCGTATTTGTAACAACCCATAATGCACTGCTTTGTTGTTGGTATGTACAGATGTACATCCCGTTTCATGTAATATAACTTTACATCAGTTGGTAAGTTCTGGGAATCAAAGGTAAGGATAATTGTGGAATTTGGTTGAACATTATTATTGTCTTCTATAAATTCTACGAGCTGATGTTATTTGTATGTCGCTTTGGATATCTGACAATAGGTCATTCATTGGAATGTCTGTGTCCACTCCATACATAACTCCCGTTGAATATAGTAAATGGTTGGGAACGAAAGCTCCCATTTATTTTCTGCCAGAATGGGATGATTCAAAAAAACTATTAGCTTCGGTTCCTGAGCGAAATTTTACTTTGATAAGGTTACGCCCTATCTTATCTATGAGCTCCACACCAGGAATATCCGCGTAAAAAATCTTCCTGCTAATCGCCATGATTTTTTTTTTTTCCCAAGTCTTCTGAATCGGATCGTAAAAATACAAAATATGGTGCAAGGTGATGAGATTGGTATTTATTTTTCCCAAAATGAGTGGCACGCGTTTGAGGATTTTGAACAGTATTATCAACTTTGACAGATGAGTGATTGTCATTCTTAGTACTCGTATTTACATTAAGATTTGCAGTAGTAGTAGTAGGGGTTGTACTTTTATTTGGTGTTTCAATGTCCATATTTGAATTTTCAGTAGAATTAACAATTCCTAATGAATTGTTGACTGAGGTATCCATTTTATCCCTTGTGGACATGGTATACCATAACGAATATGTAGTTAGTCTTAATTTCACACCACAAGAACGAGTATAACACAGAGAAAAAAATAAATATTTACAATAATAATTATATACAAATAACAGTAATAGAGTTGACTTAGTTTGATAGACGAAGCAAATAATTAAAGTTGATCTCACCTAGAATATTGAGTCCCGATAACGATGAATTACGAATGTTCCAGATGCACAAAGATCACGACACACCACACACTGTAGCGTATCAGTTTGTGATCAATTGTTCTCAATTTTCTCTCTCGTTTTTTCTTTAACTTTACACCACACTTATGTTTACTTGTTAAACTCCGCTTCTCTCTTCCTTGTTTATAAAACGTCCCAAAAACACAATCTTAACCAGTAAGAGAATTCAACCAGTCCAACAGATTGGACACCGCACCTATGACTATCCACCCACATTTTCTCTCAATGCGAACATCTCGACCGATTTTCAGCTTATAAAATTTCGGGTCAAAACCTAATTTTCTAATTTTCTTCTTTTAGCTAGCTTGTGCATATTTTAATAGCACATATTGCCCGTAAATACAAGTAAAGATATTAAGAATACACAATATCGTTATATATGCATGTTAGAAGTTCAGTGTCAGTGCCTTTGACAGTTATTGTCCCTACGTTTCAACTTGCATATGAAGTCATGAAGAAAGAAAAACCAACCAATCATGTGAGCTCCCTCCCTCCACAACGAAACATGTATCAGAGCTGCAAAAGTCCGGAAAAGAAAAATCTTCCATTGCCATGGGGGCATGCTGGCTCAGTGTAGAGCGCTTACCTCTGGTGCAAGGGGTCTAGTTCGAAATCGGCAACGTAAGCTTGCAACATTTTTTTTTCGGGGTACCCCATTTTCATTCCACCAATTCTTCCATCATTCACTTCCTTATCCGTCTTCCTTAGCCTTACAGGCATAATTGTGAGACTAATACATATTCGTCTCAGTCTGCCTTGGATTTCTTTCTTGTCCCTGATATTTTAGAATAAATTATGTTCTATTTTTATAATGTAGGCAAGGTGCAACCGAAGTCTACAAGAAACGGGAAAAAGATAAATTAGGCTTTGAGTTTTCAAATTATATATTATAGTGAAGCTAAATAAGTCAAAAATTAATGGTTTAACTAGTATGGAAGTCAGTTTTCATAGTAGTAATATCGAGACTAAGTCCAGAAGATAAACCTAGATCGTTACGAATTCCATACAGGGAAATATGGTAAGGTTAAGTCGCAAATTTAATGATCTATATTCGTAATTCAAAAGACGACATATAGTAGATGTAGAGGCAATATAACTATAAATAGACTACAATTATTGATCTATTTCACTCGACTTTTTTTAAAAAAAAAGAAAAAATAAAGAAACACCTCACTCCCAATACACCCCGAAAACATCTTGTTCACTTAACTTCACTGAAAATGAAATCTAAGTTCAACGTCCCACGGTTATGCCGGTTAGGCTAAAGGAGACTGTGATAATGAGAAATGAGTGAAATGAAGAAAGTAGGAGGAAACGGGAGAACCCCGAGAAAACCCACGAGCACGGTTTGTCCACCACAAAGTCCACACGGCGCGAGCTGGAATCGAACCAGGGACCTCAAGCACCGGAGGTGAACGCTCTACCACTGAGCCACCGCGCCCCCCTTTAACTTCATTGAATCCAAAGGAGCAATTTATGAAAAACCTGTCGAAATCAATAGGATAAAAGAATATTTGGAAAAATTCTGCATTTTGCTTGTAACACGTGATTCACTCTATGCAGGGACGTACCTAGACTTTCATGGGGATCGTAAGCTCCAGTAGGACCAAATTCAATGAGAAACTGTATTAAACTTTGTAAAATATCTTACGAGTAGGCAAAATTTTCCAGAAAAAGGAGTTTCGGGGTTTTTAGAGGTCCCATGGGATTTACGGGCACTTAACTGGTTTAAACGATTCTCTCCGAGGCCGTCGATTCAGCTCCGATCAGTAGGTGAAGGAAGCATTATATTCGTGGCTTGCGGCGCAACCAGAAACCTTTTCTGTAGAGGGTACCGGAAACTGAAGCAGGTGCACTGAAAAACAGGGTGACATGAATAAAAACATCGTACTCTTGTGGTAATCGATTTCAGATACTTCTTGACTTACCCTCGTATATTATTTGAGAAAGAATAAATGTAAGAAGTCATGAATGTTAAAATGTTTTTCCGACGATCTATGACCCACAGGGTTGGAAATTAAATTTCATACAGAAAAATAGATTGTATTAATGCAATATAGTTTTAACATGGTGTCCACAGAAAATTCCATCTCAATTTCCCTGACTTTCCCTGACTGCATTTCCAATTTTTCCCTGACTTTTTCTGGCTTCCACCATCCCCATAGCCAGCCAACTCTCACCTTATTTACTGTCGTATTATTACATTTTATTACACATTATGCACACAAGATTACAAAGATACAGAAAGATTTTTTAACGTACATTTACAAGTTTACAAAATGTATTATATTAGCACATGTTGACATAAAACTGAAAAATATCATGGTTTAAAATAAAAAATAATAATGATAATAATAATAATAAAGCGTCTTCTGTACAATATGGAGAATGTGTTCACATGAAAATTTCTCACTTATGATTGCACAACTATCCATAAAAGTGGGGAATAAAAGAGTTTATATTTTTAATAAGTGTTCCATATTACAAACTGCCTTTCTTCTTTTCCAGCTCATCGATTCTTGCTTGAAGAGCACTTTCTTCTGATTCCAAAATATAGGAAAACAGGACAAGTGGGAGCCCTGTTTATATAAAAAAAACATTGTGTTCAAAGGAATAGTTAACTGATAAGGACTTTGGACTGACAGCTAGGCCAAGTTTGTTTACGGGAAGCAAGCGCTCACGGAATAAGCAAGCCCATTATGCCTGCATTATTGACTCACAATCACATGTTCACGGATGTAGTTTATGGTGCAAGTCTTTTGAATCATCCTGTTGCTTTTCATCATTGGGTACAGGCCATGCGAAACAATCTATTAAGTATCTAGACAAGCCCTCAGTTTTGGTATGTTTCATTATTGGGCTCAGGTCGTGCGAAACATTTCAACTGATACTAACAACTGAATTTTTTTTCGCTTAACCTACCAAAGCAAAGAGCCTGAAATATTGACTTGGTATTCCTATAGTACAGGTGTTAGAAAAAGATGAAAATAAAGTATGTATGAAACCAAGAAGAGATTCAAAATACTCTACTGTCAAGTAAAAAGCAAACAAACAAAACAAAACAAACAAACAAAAAAAAAAAAAAAAAAACGGAAGAAAAAAATGAGCCGCTAGGAAGGTGGGAAAGTACCTTCTGATAAGCATCAGAAGGTGAATACAAAAATACTTGTACATTTCCATCAACATATGGTGTTTGTCCCTCCAGGAATCAACTGCAAAACATACAAGAAATCTTTCTAATTGTAATGTTTGTAATTGATCGTACAATTTCTTGTGCATTTTCCCTGACTTGGCAAGCTTTTCTTGTGATTTCCCTGACTAAAATCCATTTCCCTGACTATCCCTGATTTTCCAGAATGTGGACACCATGTTTAAGTGGACCAAACATAGTAATCCGACGAAGCGAGATCAGGACTATGGAGGACGCTCTAACACCTTAATTAGCAACTGAAGAGTGACCATTTTCGGACTTCTCTCTCCTTAGTTCCTGCATGGAGCACCACGATGCGTTTCCCTCACGCTGACGGACATTTTAAAATACAACTATAGGTGCAGTGATCCCAGTCCTTCTGTACGTCATAGGTGTAATACCAGGTCTCATCCAGGAAAACAATACCATAACCTCTTAAGTTCATGTAGTCTGTGCAGGTACCGGTATCGTCAAGCAACAATCCTAGCCAATTCCATCACCAGATTCCTTTCTAAGACTGCGAAAGAAAAATCAGTTTCTTGAGAAGCTCTCGAGCGAGATTCCCTCGTAAGGAAATCTAGATACTGCTTTCAGATGTTTCACCCACAATTAGCGATTGTCCCTTGCTATAAAATCTATATATGTTAATTAAACCACACGAAAAATTCCAACTTTTGTTCCATTTCTTTTTTGGCCTGACTGAAATTAATTTTTTGCACTGTTCCTAATTCCGAAACTAGCTTTCTGAAACTGGTCCTTCTCCCAAATTATATTCTATGACAATATGTATAATGCACACAAATACTTGACTGTTTATTTCAAGTTTGTGTTATTCTTTTGTTCGACTCTCCGAAGTCCTGGTGCTGGGCCGTTCAGGATCTGAATGATCATGCACAGGAAAATTTGCGGGAGGAATTATTTCATGTATATCCCAGGTCTACGTTTTCTAAAGTAACAATCAACTATCAACAAAATAAGGAAAAATAGAAAATCAAAGCAAACGCGTACTGTCTTTCTGCTTAGTCTACACTGAAGAATCAGTAAGCAAGAGGGTGATTTTTTTTTTTTTTTTTTTTCAGGTCAACTGGAAGATTGGTTAAAATATCCCTCTGATGTAAAAAAGAAACATGTTTTCAACAGTGTTCCGTTTCCTTGAAGCCACCTGAAGACTTTGGCCAGGCCAATAATACCTCGGGAGGTGTTCATACAATGTTGTGCGACGTTAAGTCTTGAAAATGTTTGGTGTAGTATTGAAATCTGCAGTCCGTAATTCCCCCCTATCACCATACACTTCTATAGTTGCTCGAGGTACTAAAACGGAGAGATTTTAGGCGTTCAAAAGCATGTAATTATTTCATTAAAAAAATACCGCTCTTTGTTGTCCCCCCAGTAATGCTTTCCCGAACAAGCAAGTTGAAACAAAAGAAAAATCCCCGTCTTAAAATATACAATCATTTAATAAAACTTTATTAAATTCAATAATTAATATACATGTTTCTGTATCACGAATGCTCTAAAAGGACAGGTATAACAAACAACAAAGAATTGAAAAACCAGTTTTCATATATTATTTATATATATTCTTTATTTATCTTAATTTCGCATATCCATTTTGATGTTACTCTTAGAGACATTTCTCTATTTCCGTTTATCACCCAAATAAATTTCTAGTATGCCATGGTATTCATTTGAGTTTAAAGATGTCTTCAATAAACTTTTTTTTACGATCTTCTCAATAACAGTCTTCCTTCACAAAACTTAAATAATATTCCTAGGTTCTGGCTTTTCTTACAACTTATCCAGATATTGAGTCAGATCAGGTAGGCCTTCTTTCAAACCCTTACGTTTTCTAGTTTCCTGAAAAATAAAGGCATTTCAATACAGTATGGTACTTAATGTATCTTAAAATATACAAATAATGCTAAGTATTCCTAGAAGAACAAAGTCAGGTCCTACTGTCAGGTACTCAGCCTAAGAAAAAACTTAGTTTTAAAAGCACTGGTATTCATGTGATCAAACCCATTCACTCATAAAATCTTTTACAATGAAGAGAAAATATCAGTTTGACATAGCATTAGAAGTATTAAAAAAATTGAATCTAGAATCGAATACCAGCGAATTGCGACAGAATAAAGAAATTTATATAAGAAACTCGATTTACAAATTTAAATGTTTAAACAAACTTTCTCTAGTAAAGACATTAAACATGGAATTTCTAGCAAGAATTTTAATTCTGAATATATTAATGCAGTACTTCATCACTTTCACATGTGCAATCTACAGTTTGGAGTACGAGTAATTTAATTTTTTCAAGTTTTTGTTTCTTCAAGTAAACTTTCTTTGGTTACTAAATTCAGAATGGAGTGAGAGAAACTATCTGCTCCAAGTTTCTTCGCTGTAAGTTCCTCCTCACGTCTTAAGTTTCCACTAACTCTTCAACTTCCACTCAGATAATTCTATGACCATCATTATACACATCTGGTAGAAACCGCGAATGCATTTAGAATAAAAATCATCACTGTGGAAGAAAAGAGTGACTAATACTGATCTGAAACACCTAGGCGTAACTTACTAATAAAGGTATTCACTTGACATTCGTTAACGCCAGCTTTCCTACTGACTATATCACCAATAATATAGCTTTTAGTGCGGGATATCCATTAGTGTTCAGGCAATACGTTAAACCCTAAATAACTAACAGTTGCTGAGCTAGACGAAGTACATGACTATAACAAACGCACCCCGGGAAAAATTATGTAATCCTGATATGAATTAGTAGTTACCAAAAGCTGAACCTGAGTTCCGTCAAGATTAGTCAGAAAGCCAATTACGTTCCTCGGTCAAACTACAAGTACACACTTACCTGTACAATATTGTATGGTCTGCTGTTAAGTTCCATAGGGTCACCAGGAAGAATTTGCCAGTGATCGAATACGCACTGTGGGAATGCTTGGCCACCAGTATTACTTCTCAAATCTGCTGTGAATCCTGAAATTAAGATATAAAAATAACAATGAACTCTACTTTATAGGTAACAAAAGAAATTAGGTCTATGGAATCTAGAGAATCAATTCTGCAGTTAAAAAAGCTCTCCACTGACTTCTTTCCTGTTTCCTCTTTGTATTCCTCATTCTGCAATATCTTAATTTTGTCCTATCTGAGCCTACTTCCTAATGGTCTTTTCCCGATTGGATTTCCACCTGAAATTTTGAAAGTGTTCCTACTTTTGTCCGTTCTGGCTATATGATTTTAACACCCGAGGCTCTCAAGATTTAATTGAAGCAAGAAAGATTTGGTAAACCGTATAAATTATGCAAGTTTCTCGTTATGAAGTTTCCGATTCGCCTTAACATTTTATTCTCAAATACGTTTATTTTGCATCAATTCCAAAAAATATTCAAAAATTCTGAATTTTTTCTACTCCAACTTCCACTAAGGAAATTCTATGGCCATCATTACATATCTGATGGAAACTGCGGTAAAAAGATCCACACAATTATAACGGTTCCTAAATGCATTCGACACAATATGCAATCTAAAACTGAACATCAAAGCTTAAAAGCTGGCATAGTTATTCACTATTATTCATGAAATATGCGACCAACATCAAAAATACAAATTTCGAACAAATTCTGATTTTGTTGCGCTTCATTACATTCTTCCTAACCAAACATCTGAAGACAGGTAAGAACTCACGTTGGTATGGTTAAAACAAGTAGTAAAAACAAATAATTACTCTAGTGCACAAAAGCTTGTAGTTACACAATACACAGTTCAACGACTGAAGATTTCTACAATGTCTGGCGACAACAGTTGTGTTCTCTAATTTCTCTAATTTGCTAATCTTAAACCTTTTCTTATGTCTTGACAATGGTGACAGATGCAGGCAAATTTCAAAATTTAAACATTTTGTTTCACGTAAAAGATACGACAGAGTAAGTACTAAGAATGCTCTTCAATCAGTTTATACAACTAGCTATAAACTATTACAAATCACTCCATATTTTTCTTTATGAACAAATAAAACTGGATGAAGATGCCGCGGCGGCTAAGTGAGTGCTCAGATCTGGCATTATGGTCCCTGGTTCGATCCCACTCCTAGTGGGCTTTGTGGTGGATAAACAGCGTGTGACTGGGTTTTGTCGGAGTCTCCAGTTTTCTCCCACTTTCGTTATTCTACCATTCACTCACTGGTCTCCCTCAGCCGAGATGCATAATCGCAGACGTTAAAAAAGATTATTTTGTTCTGATTCACTGCATACTTCTTAATTTTACAAGTGTAAATTTTTCTATTGCGGAAAAAAATCGCCACTAAGTAAATTTTAATTAAAACTGTTTAGTGAAAAAATTAACCATAACTAACCAGATTTAAGTTTACCACCACGCTGATCCAGATCGTGTAAGTTTGGTTGTGAACTCGTACCATGTACATTTTTTAGGAAAATATCACTGAAGGATGAAAATATTTTTTTTTCTTTCTTTCTTCAGTAGCCACTACCTCCATTTAAAACCTTTGATCAATAAGTTTATCCACTACGCAATGAAACATACACTGGTGATTTTCTAGCTACTATCGCATGCACATTTAACTTAACATTCCCTTGAGCAGCGAGACTATGTGAGACGTGGACCTGCATCTTAATATGGAATCCAAACGACACGATCTCCCGCCGGAAATTAACCCGGGACTCCCATGTCAAAGGCACCTTCGGTATCTACGAGGGAGCACATTATTGCAAGCAATCAATCAATCAATACCATCTCATGCTTCCATTTTTAGTATTTCTTATATTTCATGCGATTTACATTACAAAAAGTTGTGTTAATCCCTCAAATCTGGGAGAAAAGTATTCAATAATATTAATCTTTTCCTACTCCAGCTTCCACTCAGAAAATTCTATGGCCATCATTACAAATCTGGTGAAAACCGCGAACGTATTAGAAGAATTCATCATTGTGGAAGAACGGAGTAGAATGCTAATATTGATAATGAAATAAATGTTCACTTAAGGTAAGTCGGTAAGTAATAAATATTTAGCTGTTAAATATTTAAGTTCCTTTACACTGAATGTTGTTCAAAGATATAGCTGCCAATTTGAATATCATCTGTAGCCACTATTACCATACTACACCTGTAATGGAAAAATTTAATGCGGCAATACGAAATTTGATCAAGCATTCATTATACAATTTTTACGAGAAATCGACGGCGCAAATAGTTTCAACTGCTAAGAATACTTTTCCTTATTCTAAACAGCATCCACAATTACAACTGCACCTACCTACATTCCGCACAATCCAATCTAAAAATTGACTTTTAGTGCTTAGAAGTTAGCGAATGGTTATTCACAAATACTCATTGTGACCAATAGTCAAGTTGAAATTTTGAGATTTTAACATTTTGCGTATATATAAAGCAGTATGTCGTGAACCGTAAACATATCAACAAATACAGAAAAAAAATGAACACCTTCCTTACGATGGCATGGGAGTAAAACTTTTAAAGAATCCACGCACCAATTCTTTCGCTCAATGTTTACATTACCAAGGTATGTACAACTCATGAAATAACATGAATTTGGAAAGGTGTGAACTGCAAAAGCATGTATGCGATACGAACAAAAACTAGGAACAACATCCTATTTGTAATGCACATTATAAAAGGTTTCCAATACGATTATAATTTTGAAATGAAATGGTCATTAAAAATTTGATGCTACGTGGCAGTTGTGAGTATACTGTGACAAGTCACCATGGTTAAATACACGCTTCAAGTAGGTTTCATTTAGTATCCAAATGATGCATGAAAAAAGAAGTTTATGAATACTCTGTAACGGACCGTTTCAGCGTTGTTCATTTTATTTCAATGTTGACGGTTGAATGTTTGGTTTATGTTTATTCAAAATGCTGACGTTATGTCTATCTGCGCTGTTGGTTTAGGTTTTCTACTGCTTTGTTCATTTTATTTCAATGTTAATGTCAATATGCAGACGTTATGTATATCTTCGCTGTTGGATTTAAGTTTACTACGTGTTAATGTTATAAAATTGTCTCTGACATAAATAATCTTTGAAAATTTTGTAATTAAGTTTAAAGAAGAAAAAAAATGTGTGTAATATATAGTGTATTGTCGTAAAACAAGACTATTAAAAAAAAAAAAAAAATGATGGATCTGTAAATCAATATTCTCCGGAATCTACAGGTAACATTAGCTGTACGAAAATACATTGGATGTAAGATTCATTCACTTATGAATATCCAAGTTTTTTTTTTTTTATTGGTATTTAGATTAGCGTAAATGTCTACGATATCTATCAAATTCGTTATCTACATCCAATCAGACACTTCTTATGAGGGCACACCGTCTTGTTTCCGAACCTGTAACTTAGAAGGAGTACAACAACTTGCACTTCGTGAAAACTACGGAGTTCATAATCGCCCTTGTGAGCTCGCTATTCGTCGAACCGTGGGTTTCAGATGCGACAAGAGAATGAACACATCGAAATGAAGGAAGTGCAAAGAGCATCACCGCTATGCGTAAGAGATGCAGGGGTGCCAAATTTATGAATTCGGCGTTGTGCTCAAGAATTAGGGTTTACCAGAACGATAAAGAACTGAAACCCCTGGATCACCACCGTAAGCACCTTGCTACTTGAAATTGATCACAACATTGGGCAGTAACTGGACAAATTAACACCAAGCGCCAAGCCCGACAAATGAGATATTTCACCCCGTGGCCAGCAGCCTTCATTGGCATATTGAATAACGTGCAGTGTGCGTATTATATCCACATAGCCCCCAGTACAGGCTAAGTGTGGATAAAGTATGTACACATGATGCGTAATGTTAATTATTGTTATTGGTGAAGAATGCAATCCAGAAGAATGCAATCCAAGTTCTTGCATCCTTAAAACTTCACAGTACGTCGCACTGCCCATCCCACTATTGACATATTGCTAGAAATTTGTAGCAAGGACAATTTCAAGAAATGCAACAGTTATTTGACCTACTACAAGTTGCGATGTAACTTCTTTAAATTACTTTTATGCAGTCATTTGAAATTATGATCTATGGGAAATAACCAAGAACGTTTCGAGTTAACGCTGCATTCGTAACATTAGGCCAGAATTATTGCACAATCATCTAAATTTTGACTTCACCGAATTCATTCGTGTGCACGGAGTCGAAATTGACACTTAAATTATGTTATTCAAACAATGTCACCAAAGTAACAATGCAACTAACTACGCTTTAACGTAAGTGTGCTTGTTATCTGCATTTTATTGCAATGTCGAATCACTGATGTATTGCATTGCCATATTCTTACTTGAAAACCCTTATGTTCGAATTTTTTTTTTTTTTCCGGTACTGTATCCATAGGAACACAAATTACAAAAATTTACTAGATTTAAACCTAATCCTTAAGTGTTTGAGCACTCTAGATTCTTGAGAATTCCTTGCACTTTCAAGCTTTCGGCTCTCCCTGGTCTTGTTTACTGGGATAAATGAGTAATAATTTAATGCAATAACATATTTAAAATGTTAGCGAAGTATAACTTCTTCTTGATCTTCGTTTGTCTTACCCAGTGAGTCCATTTCTTCATTTTGTAGTTGCATTTCCATTTTCTATGTAACTCATACTTCTGTGAAGACGACTCCAGGGAAGAACCGAAAACTTGAAAGTGCAAGAAGTGGAAGGAACTTTTAGGAACTGAAATTTGGATTGAGATGAATTCCTAAAATTCCTATGCGTGTTAGCATATTGTCCCAATCATTTTCAAATTATCACCTGTTTAGTCCTCACTGTGATAGCAAATAAACTGACAGTTTCTTTTACGGAAGTTTTTCGTACCTTTCTAGTTTGATACTCAACAGCTTATAGCTTCAAGGTTTCAGCACATAAAATACGATATTTAGTTACTCGTACCGTTAAAATACCGGTAATAAGGCTTTTTAGTTTTATTTTAACTGTAAAGATCATTACAATTAAAATTTCATATAATGCATTAAATTTTTCGTGAATGCAATAAATGAGAATGGAAAAAGATCCTGAAATCGCGAAAACTTGTTAATCAACGCTGAAAACTGCTAAATATTGTTTCCTATACCTATTTATAAATGCATACAAGCACAGCTTAAATTACAGTATAACAGGAAAAAACAGCCTACCTACGCCACGAATATTTCCTAATAAGCTAGAGTGTAGATTTTATTTTAGTTATTTCTTTTTATCATCATGTAGCCGACAATACGTGAGTTCTACCTTCCAGAAATACTACCAGCAGCTGACGTGAATATTTAATATGAACGAACTGTATCAATATCTTTACTTACCAAAGGATTCGTTTACTGGAAGATAAGCTTTTACAACGAACATAGGAGTGCCTGCCACTTGCATTTCTTCAAAAACGTGACCTCTACGACGATTCAATACACCATAAATACCTCCGACAGCTATTTCTGGGCACTAAAAATATGAAATTAGCCTTTTGTAAATATTGAATATCTAAATAAATATTAATACTACAGACCAAAATTCACAATGCTAGTGATTTTCTACATTAGAGATCGTTTTCAGGATATTTGACGTACATCCTTAAATTTCAACTACTGAACAACATATCACTCTCGTACACAGCATGTAGTCTTGTTCAAGAAAGTCTTTGCCACTTACTTTGAAGTCATGCTTTGACAATGGTACACCGGATATCCCATTACTTCGGTTCTAATTAATGATCACAATTGACGAAAGAAATTTTATTTCTTGAGTTCCCACTGTACGCGAGAGTGCAGATATTTCAGCCAGGATTTTTTGAACAAGACTGTACATTCACTAAAATTTCAATCTTAGATAGCATTAGTTCACAAATCTACCATAATTTCACAATATGTGAAATGAAAACAGCTTATTCCAAATTCATGCTTTTCAACAAAGTCTACGGATAGCACTGAATATTTTATTAGCAAATGAAAAGCAAAAATAAATAAATAAAGTACCTGGATTTCACAAAGATACACTGGTTCCATAAGTCGTGGTTGCGCTGTAAGGGCACAAGCATACAAACAACGCCTAGTAGTTGGAATGATCTGGCCACCACCTCTATGAATTGCATCAGCATGAAGTGTTACATCATAGATGTTAAACCGCACACCTCGCATGTTTTCTTCACATAGAACACCCTGGAAGCATTTTGAAGTCATTGTAAAATCTACTTTATGAAGTATAAAACATCTGATCGCTATTAAAAATGGATCTAGAAACTAAATGCATTTTGAATTCATGGTGAAATACACTTTACAAAGTGTAACAAACATTTGATCACTTAAAACCCACAATTTGTTACAGCAAAATTTTACGGTGTGTATTCTTTTTCCTTTCTTCACTTCTGGAAATATTTCAAGTTTTTCTTTTAAAGAACTACTTTGTATTTCTACTTTTCATGGATTTCTTTATAAATGTGTTTCAAATTTACGAATGAGAACACTGAACATTATAATTCCAGTATAAATCAATACAATTCTTAATTTTGTTTCTATGGAAAACTTTTCAATTTCAAGCACTTTTTAACAATGTGTAATACCTTTCACCTTGAATACGTACTTAGAAAACAAAGATTATCATGGTACCTATTTTTTAGAACACTAAATAGATCCCAAGGAAACTCTTCTCGCTATAGTTTTGTGTTCTTTAGTTCTATTTCAAGAAAGTTTGCAACTATTTCTGAAAATCAAAAGCTCCCCTCCGATGTCGGTGAAACTTGGCATGACAGACCTTTTGCTAAATACTACTTTCGAGTTGGCGTGTTTTCAGCTGTCGAAAGAGATGCTAATTCATAGATTCAAAAACTATCAAATTTGGGATATGGAATTTTGAAAAGGAAAACATTATTTGTAACTGCTTTATCGAAAAATCTGAAGTTTAAAATTTGGTCTCCATACGTCGTACGGTGGTCGTTATTCGTTAATATGCAAATGGAATGCCTTTTCACGTAAGTACGAATGGTAATCTCCAAATTCCCGCAATTTTAATTTGCCTTGCAAAAATTTAATTCTCGGGTTCCAGGTGCGGAAAATTTCCCTGAATCGATTTACGTCCTAATCCAACTATCTCAGTTGATGATAGATCCGAAATCTCATGTTAACACGCCTATGTTATGCAAGGTACTCCTGTACTACCATTTTTTTTTTTTTTTTTTTTTTAAAAATTAAATTTTAACAGAAATTTTACATTCCAAGAAGAAAGTGCCAATTTAGAATCAACTCATCTATCAATACGATCAACTAGAACGATTTTAGTGATCATGATCAACTTTAAAAAAAATCAAATTATAAAAATTGTTGGATGATGAGGAGGTATATATGAAAATGCTTACCTCTTTTGTAGCCCACTGGAATCCAGCAACAACCGAATCCTTGATTTCATTGAGATATTGTACACCTTTAGTACAATCGATTAGGATGTTAGGTCCTGTACCATCAGGACCAAAGGCCCAGATCTTACGTGCTTCTGTTACATCGTATTCGTATTTCTCACCTAGATAACGTGCTCGCACTTTGAAATCGTCTCGTGGATTAACATCTCCCTGAAATATGGAAACACTTTATTAAACCTGCGCAAGGAAAGTCCTCCAGTTTCGAATGAGAACTGACTCATAATATAGCAAGAATAATTATTTTTACTGTTACTGTATAACTTTATTAACTACATGAAAATCCCAGATCGTAGTCTCCCAGTTCTTGAAGGTTCAATCTACTGACGTATTAGAAAATAATCAAAATTCTAAAGTACCTGATTTCTAAATTGTATTTAAATGCTCCTTGCTTGCAAATTACTTCTATTACGCAATGTACATTGGGGCACAAAACATTTATGCACAAAAATTCATTTACGATGAGAAAGATTCCTGATCCACATATGGCTGCATGAAGTTCGAGTGTCAACTTCCATTCGTCGACTTGGAACTAATTCTGTATGCGATGGTGATGTGCACTGAAGCAGCAAGAATAATAGTTCTTAAACTGGGTATAAGATAGTTCAAACCTTGTCCTTAGCAGGTCACTCCTAATAATAAAAGACTGAAGGACAAAAATTTTATGAAAACTTCGAATTTTAACGCGGGACATTTTAACCTTCCTATGGCCCCCAGGTCAGCACACAGACTATTTAATCTTAATTATTCAACCTCTAAAAACAGTATGCAAAGGATAGATTTTATCTATTATCCTGTAACCATAATCGAATGTTACTACATTAGATAAATGCTTGTATTACTTGTAAACATATTTCAGCTGAATTCTATTTGTAGGCTTTCTAACATCTGAGGATCAGGGTGAGATTGATTTGACAAATGAGTATAAATTCAAATTTATCGAAAACTGCATTTAAAATTTGTTTTCATTCAACGTTTTAATAGTAATGATAATTTTTCTTTTTCAACGTATCTAGTATCTCGCAAGCTAAAACAACTCAGTATACTATACTTCTTCATTCTTCCACGCAGATAAAAAAAAAAAAAAAAAAAAAAGTATCTGTGCTGGTGTTTCCTATCTTTCTCCCTTGGATAGAACTTACATCCTGCACGCATGGGAACTTGCTGTGATGGCGGAGTACCACTTGCCAAGAGAATTACTTTCTTTAGATCTGGCTGATCTGCACGCTTCCCCCCCCCCCCCTTCAGAAAGGTGGTCAGCTTTCTTTAATGAAGATTTGATGTTTAGTCAGTTGCTCTACTTGTCAGGATTCACATGAAAAATAATGGCAGTGAGGCCAAGTGTTATGGAACAAATGTTGCCGTAAGTTTGTCAGTGCGTTGTAGTGCAAAATTATCTCTGGTTTCTTATGCTTTACTGAGGATATAGAACAATCATAGCGCATTGCTGACAGCCTTGTTTACTTTAGAAATGTATGACACCAATTTAACCCATCACAAACAACTTTTCAACTGAAAACTAATTGGTGTCCTGACAGCTAAGACTCCTCGCGTACTTTTGCGGATTGTTCCAACAGTCGTCAGCTTCATTTTTAGCAACTCTGCCAAAATGCGATTGCGATCAATAAGAAATTCGTCCGAGGTAACGCTTCGGCTAGTTCAGCCTTTAGAAGCTTGTTCAATCTCAAAACACTGCAACTCTGATTTACGTCTGACCACCAGTTGTCTTTCTGTATACATTTCGCCATTCAAAATGTACAGTACAGTCCATCAGTTACAGGAAAACCACACCATGATTTCGTGTTTTTTCTTGAGATCAGTCTTCATAAATTGCAGAAATGGGAATCGCCCTGTAAATGGAACAAATTCGTTATCTACCGTAACATCACTGTATGGAACGAGATATTTTCCTGCTTCATCAATTAACATTTCTTAGACATTACAAAGAGTCTTTCCCCCTCGTTTGAATTTCTTGAGGGGTATTGTTACACAGATCGGAAGATCTATCTTCACTTCATAGTTCTTTTAACGTCTCACCATTAGTGAAACACCTGCAAGAGATGGCAGTCCAATACATGCTTCCATTCCCTCACGTGTAATAACCATCCATTCATTTTTTTTTGTTAGACTCTTTAGCCTTCTTTGTTTGGGCAAGCAGCTCAAGCTAGTTTGTCAAGAACAATTGAAAACTAGACAACTCAGTATCTTCAACTCGCTGGATAGCATAACGAGTCGGTTCAAAAATCGTCACATGTTTTCTTTGCTTGAGACGGCGGTTCAAAATTCCACTGGGATATTTCTGATGGGATTACACCCATCAAAATCTAACGTCGGATTCGGACAGATGGTTGTCTTCTGATTTGTGAATTCTAAGACACACTGCTCTTACTTTCCTCGACGAGTAACACTTGTTTCATTTCATCATATTGGAGGACGGTATTGAGAACTCATTTCTTGCTAATTAACAGTGTTTATTATGTTCAAACTATTAGTTTCCGCGAACGGAACTCATTTTCTCTCTGTCAAACCTGAACTTACAATTACTATTCCTTGAAAAACAAAATACCGTAAATTTGCAAACTCGAGAGGCAAGATAAAAGAAAATTTATGTATTGTAAATGCAGATGTCAATTAGCTAACAATCGTGGTGGCAGTAACCATCTATTGGTAAGAAATTCAATACAAAAATAGCCTAGTTTGATAAAAATATTTTTATTGAGTCAAATTGACCCTAAGATCTGATGAGTTACCTTTTAATTTTACGACCTTATTTAAAACAATTTTTATTATGGAATGTATAAGGTACTAACTACGACAAAATATACATCAAATACCATAATTCATAACATGAAACATCCCCCTGAGAGATTATTTAACACAATATACCCCTTGGAATTACTGACTCAGTCTCACTAGAGTTAAAAGTTTAACGGGGTAGGGTGGAAGAATTATTATTATTGATAAAATATACTACAATCTCTACATCGTATCTTCCTTCCCCACGTAGCACAATAAAATGAATACCCCTGAGATTCATACAGAAATAATAAGCCATATTTAAAATAAACAATATTTTTAAATCAAAAGTTTTCCTTCCTTTAACTAACCTTATCTATATCTTCTGGCAGACCATCAGGCATTGGTACAGCCTTCATGAAAAGACGGTTGTGTTTGTTTGGTGATTTCGACAGGCACATTTGATCAGATTCTTCTGATACTGTCTCTCTGTATGAAACCACTGGGTCTGACTTCTTGATTGGAATGCACGCATGATCCTCCTCCAAGTCCTTGAAGCAAACAGCATAAGTTAGGGATAATACAGCTACAATGAACAATTGTAAATAAACTACTATAATAAACGTTACTATAAGAAAATCTATAACCATCCTCAGTTGCTACAGGTTTCAATAAAATTTAATTTCTTACTAGTTAAAATAAAGAGTGAAAGTGGTGTGTGGAACATAACAGAACTACAAGTGTGTTCAGCTTTTCGTTTAATTTTTGCCAGAACTTCCCATATACTTCTTTAAGCTGTGGACTGATTAATGTCATCGTCTGCAACGCTAGTTTGAAAGCCAAAGTCCTCAATATAACACAAGAAAACTTCATCTCATTATTCAGAGCCTCTTTCCCAGTAAATCGACAAATGCTGTGCCACTCATTGTACAGTCAGCGACGAAATTTCTTTCCATTTGATGAAATTAATTTCGTAAATAACTTCAGAATGCAAGGACAATTTTAGTAGTTTTCACTAAATTAAACAGAATAATTTTTTAAGTTCAAGCGTTAACACCTTTATTTAAAATAAATAAATAAATAAATAAAATAAAAAAAACCCGCCAAACTGAAAGAACTTTTGTTGCTGACTATGCATTTTGTTTTTCAAAATCTATATAGACCTTTAGTCATGCACGTGTCTTTCCGAACTTTGTCTCAATTCCGCACCTATAAATTCAGCCATTTCGATCCACTCACACCCAGACAGGTCCTGAGGTAGTTCACGAAATTTGTAGATTAATCTCAACTAGTTGAGATTATACTCAACTTTACGCATACGGAAAGTGGGAAATCAGTGTGACTCGTAAGTTCTCAAGTATTTACTCAGGTGACTGAGTAAACTCAAATGACGCCACGTTGTCTTGAATTTTATGCATACAAACTTGAGCAAAGAGTCAGTTTTATGCATATCGCCCCATATATTCAAGAATTTGAAGCGGAAACTTCGAAATTAAGTTTGGCAGCACAGCAAATAAACAACTGAATTTTGTGTAGCTAAGATACACTTCCTTTAAGGATAAGATACCCGACTGCATACAATATGTGGTGAAAATGAGTTACGAGGAAGTATTAACTTTCCGAGACATGTCAGTTCTTTTACACCAACAATACTTTACTACTCCGCAGTTTCAATTCTTGTACACAAGATGTGTTATGTTATATTTAAAAACATTTATAACTAGTGTTCAGCAGTAAAATGGGTAAGATTTATTTCCAGTGCATATGATCTTTTGTTTAATTCTTCAGTTGGAGGCTCAAAACCTTGTGAAAAATTGGAGAAATTTTTCACAATACGTCAATATCGAACACTACATTAATTCACTGTATGTGTGCATATTATATATATATATATATATAAATAAATGGATAGATAGATAAATAAATATGAGAGAATCAACGTGAGGAACGAAATGTAACTACCGGTATTCAATTTCTTTTACTGCCTTGAGCAAGTGATACTGCATACTTATGGAGCATACAAGAACGAAGGATTACTCGCCTACTAACATTCCTGTAATTTCTCAGTATTTTCAGCGTCACATTCGAGACTCTCAGAGACGGAACGGCTTAAGTCTCTTTCACTATAGTCTTTAAATAACATTGTGGGTGTAAAAATTACGTGGAGATCATATGAGAAAGCACTTAAGCCATTGTGTCGTTAATAAAATGTGAATGTGGCTTCAAAATATTGGGAGAAAAATTGAAGAAACATTACTAAGTACTCAGTTACATTAGGACATACAATGTATGTAGTGAATTACATAATTCATGTGAGATATTTTAGTTCACTAATCTGGTATCTGTCAGATCCCCTATTCCGGCGAACTACTACAACTTAGTAGCACCAAAACTAAAGATCTGCTCTCGTCTTCCACAGGCAAAAACCACCGACTGTAACGTTCACCAGTTTCATGCCACTGTGGATCATCCTTATCGCACAATTTCTAGTTTATTGAATATCAAAATGTACAGTAGCTAAAATACATATTCATTGCTTTTATCATTGAAAATACTGCTTCGTTTCGAAATTACTGGTATTCTACATAGTGAGCAGATATGCACTTACTTCCAACTAATCTCAACTCAAATGAAAGGAACTGGAAATTACGAGGGCTATCCAGAAAGTAGATTACGTTTTCGTCTGTGTCCGCTAGGGGCGGGGCTAGCGCGGCCATCTTGGGGTCAGAGCGTTGCGCAGCTCAGTCGGCATCTAGCCGTGCTAGTGAGAGGTTCGTGCTGTGCTCCGTTAAGATACTGTGACGGTTTGAAATGTCTGCGTTAATTGAAAACCCTGCGAGCTGCGAGGTGCGTGCAGTAATAAGGTTTCTGACAGCAAAAAACTGTAAACCGATAGAAATCTATCGGCAGCTGTGTGAAGTGTATGGGGAAAACATTATCACTGAAGGTGGAGTGCGACAGTGGGTCATAAGATTTAAAAATGGCCGAACCAATGTTCACGACGAAGATCGAAGTGGAAGACCCAGCAAAGTGACTGCCGAACTTGTCGAAAAAGTCGATGTTAAAGTCCGTGAAAATCGAAAGTTCACAATAACGGAACTTTACTGGTGACGAAACATGGGTGAAACACGTGAACTGTGAAACGAAATTGCAATCAATGCAGTGGGGGCACACAGGTTCTCCCCAAAAACCCAAGAAATGCATGCAAACAATGTCGGCAAGGAAGATGATGGCGACTGTTTTTTGGGACAGAAAAGGTGTGATTTTGATGGACTTCCTGGAAAGAGGCACTACAATAAACGCTCAAAGGTATTGCCAAACTCTGCAAAACCTCAGAAGAGCAATTCAAAACAAGCGCAGAGGAATGTTGAGCTCTAAGATCTTGTTGATTCACGACAACGCCCGGCCCCACACGGCAAATGTCACGCGTGAAGTTCTTGAATCTTTTCAGTGGGAGTTGTTTCCTCATCCGCCGTACAGTCCCGACCTGGCACCGAGCGACTTCCACCTATTCCCAGCAATGAAGAAGTGGCTGGCTATGCAGCGTTTTGATGACGACGAACAGCTGCAAGAAGAGGTAACGAAGTGGTTGAAGTCGCAGGCGGCCGAATTTTTCGACGAAGGAATTTCCAAGCTCGTACATCGCTACGATAAATGCCTTAATTTGAATGGTGACTATGTCGAAAAGTAGTATTTGTGTGTGGCTTTCATCTGTATATAATAAAATTTGTTTCCTATACTTTGTTGATTTTTTATTCCAAAACGTAATCTACTTTCTGGATAGCCCTCGTAAAAAAACAACGTACAAAATAATCCATCAACTGAGGAGCTTAAGTCCTTATTAAAGCGATACATATTTTGAGACTAACCTTGAGACAGATTTCCAGATGCAATTCACCAGCACCAGCAATGATGTGTTCCCCAGACTCTTCTATGATACACTGTACCATAGGATCAGATTTGGCCAATCGCTTCAATCCTGAAACGCAATGAAATTTCTGATTATGTTACTACATCATTTAAAGTATTACAAAATTTTCCTTACATACATTCCTGTTAATACTACAAAACTAAAGTGGAAAGTCATTCCTTCTCATGAGGATTTTTCTTTTATCATTCTCTTTTTGAAACTCATTAACAAAATCTTTTTCATTGTACGAATACTGAAATTCCTATCTATTCTTGCGCCATCTTCTGCTAAAATATACTCAACATAGCAATAAAAGTAAACATGATTGTGTTGCCTACACAGAAGACGGGATTGAATGACGAACTTAGTTACATGACATTTTGTATAATTAGTATTCTAACACGGAAAATTCTTACCTTCCACTAACTTTGGTAAATCTGCAGGATTCTTTGGTTCTACAGCAACTCGTACTACAGGTGACACACTGAACTTCATTACACGCATGTTGTGGGCATCCTTAAATGTTGTAATTGTTCCTGTCTTTACTAAGAATTGATCAACGCCAACAAGTCCGCAGATATTTCCTACATAAATAGAAAGTACATAACTTAAGAACCTGCTGTCATAAAACCATTTTAATAGTATACAGCTTTGACAATTGAATTTTTTGATTCACAAAACTGATTTGAAATAATACTTCTCATCCGGCCTTTCTCTTCTACACTAATGTTGTAAGTAGCAAACAGCATTCCTGCAATTACGTTTGCTCCTAACTACATGCGACACGATGCAATCAAAATCTAAACCTCAATACTTCAAGTATTGGAAATTGGTTATTCACTAATACTCATTAAGTGCGTGAGACTATTAAAAATCCTAATTTTGAATGCTGTTTCACATCTCATTCCTATATAAATATATTTTAAAACTAGTATAGAAAAAAAAGTGACCAATTTGCTCTTTTGTATCTTAGTTAAGTTCAAATAAAACATGAAGTCGAATTTTCGCTGAGAGTTACCAGCATTGTAAGGCAAGAAAAAATTAGAGGAGATAGGATTTATGGGAATTCAAAATCCTTTCTTTCCTGTCTTGACAATGCTGACAACTATCAGCAAAAATCCGAAATTTAACAAGTTTTTTCAACTATAATAGACTCCAGGATAGCAAGGTGGCTTTATGAATAAGATTACTTGTCAAAAGGTTTATACAGCAACTATTACTTTTACATGACTTGCCATAATTAAAAATGTAGTTGATTTTAATTCGATTCACTAGTTACTGCAAAACATTATATAGCTCCCACTACCTGTTATTTTAAAACTAACTGCCACTAAAAATTAACTTATCCAACACAAAGTGATTGAAATAGATGACTTTTCTTTCCAGTTTACTGCACATCAAATAGTATCTTAAGCTTTCTGTAAACAGTCAATTACTTCATATCCTATTTTTATGCTTATACGATTTCTATTATAAAACCTTACACTTGTATTAAATCATACAACTTGAGGGAAACATATTTGATTTTTTCTTTTAAACTTCAACTCAGAAAATTCTATGACTATAGTTACAAACATATCTGGTTGAAATCGGAATGTATTAGTAGATGAACTGAGAATTAGAACATATAAATAGGTAGGAGGGCACTTGACCATCGTTGGAGAAAAAAGAAAAAAAAAAAAACTATCAAAAGAAAATGTCCCAGTCGACTTATTTGTCAATACTGCGAAAAATTAAAGACTTTCCATAACTCATTAATCTCTACATCGTTTTTGAAGGATAACATCCATACACTTACCACATGGAACGTCTTCAATAGCTTCAACGTAACGGCCCATCATTAAAATAGTTCTCTGAATAGCCTTTTCATACAAATCTTCCTTCTTTCCTGGTACATAGTTGGGACCCATAATACGTGCCTTTTGACCTGTTGCAACCTGTAAACGAAGCGACAAATTAACATTTGTACATGAAATGAAGGTATTTCTTACCTCAAAAAACTGAACAGGATTCAGAAGAATGCTCCTTTTATTTAGTCAAAGATGTGTATGAAGAATATTTTACAAAACCAGATTCTGACTGGACATTTATTCTTTAATTATAGTATGCGGGAAAGGCAGTTTAAAAAATAGAACAGAATAAATAAACTATTAGGACGCATACAAAAGTACAGTTGTGGTAGTATACACAAAGCTGACTGGGACTTTCAGACAGTTTTGCTTTCTTCTTCTTTAATTCATCACACGACTGACTGAAATAAACCTGAAGCTCAGGTTTGCTTTCAGTCAGTTATACTGCACCATCATTAAAAATCTGGCAGAAAATGAGAATATCAAACAAACAAAATCATTGTGGAAGTATCTTACATGACCTCAAATATAAAAAATTCAAATGTTCGTCTACAAACATTTAAAATTCAATCAAAAATTCTGAACAGTATCACATGCAAGAATTGTAGTCTCGTTATAGAAAACAATGTAAATGCCACCTTGAAATTGCTTCACCTATTTTTTCAATATGTTCATGCCTTAAATGTTCATACTTCGTTATATGCTAGATTGTACAGTATTTTCTACTTTGTGACATTTGCGCACAATTTACTATCTTGTCTACTATTCGAATAACTTGGTTTTGGCACTTACGTTGTTTTCTATAGCGAGTCTTCAATTATTGGCTGATTTTGTTGAACCATATTTTTACCTATACTGAAAAGAAACACTACTATTCGAAAAGGAATACTTATAGTTTCATACTCGAAAATGAATTACAGCATCACCCCACGTGTAACAATACAGTCTAGGGGATTCGCATTCCAGTTAAATTCAGGCATATTTCGTGTGACGTTTCTAATGGCGGCATTCGAAAATGGAAAATTATAACTGTTCTCGAAATACCACGTGAACCTGGTTCCTCAAAATGAACATTAGTGGTTGGCAGTGCCGGACCTTGCACAGTAACAATGGATACAGCAAAATACAATACGGCTGCTCATCTGACGGAAATCGCGCTGTTTCATGCGTGGTAGGAAACAATCTGGATTGTAAGTTCGAGACTGTGTTCGATCAGACGTCGAAAATAATGTAAATGTCGACTCATCTGACCTAAGGACCTTCTGCCAGTGCTACAGCATCCAGGTTTTATAACTGGCATCAACTGATCCTCTCCGTAATGAGAGATTTGGAGATAACGCCTTCTCCATAAATATTTTGCTTGTGAAGATTCCTTCGCAGTTTTGGTGCTGACAGGATTTTAAAGCACCATATTCACTTCATCTGCCATTTCTGCTATTTTTTTTTTTTTTTTAATCTTGCGCAATGTTCGTCACTTATCAAAAAAAACTAGTTACATAAAAAAAAGAAGAAACTCGTACACGCTTGTACTTTTCCGATGCTGTTTTCTTCCATCTCGCTTCCATCGCCATGTAGTCTTGGATACTGTGCCTCATGATACACAAAACAACCACTACCTTGTTTACCGAGGCACCCACCATTCGAGCTTCAACTATTTGGCGTCGGAACTCTCACGTGATTCCCTGGCAAACGCACAGAACATTGTCTCGTCTACAAATAAACTCATTCACGTGTTAAGGAGACCATACACCGATAGGCAAACACCGCATCGTCACTTACACACTGCACTGAGAAAACAGTATAAGGTATGCATTACACGGGATGTTTCCATATTTTGGTCCACCTCCTGTAGTAGAACTTGGGTTTTCTTGGTAAATCAAATCTTTTCCCTTAGCATCTACGAGGTAAACAAGCCCGTAACATTACTCGAAGAAAGTGTGTTCTGGAAACAACATCAATTGAGAACTGTTAGGTTCACCATAGCATAAAATTCCGCGATCTCCATATCTGATTTTTGGTCGAATGATCAGGAACATACTATCATCCTTCTGCTTCGTCTTGCAACTTCAACTTAGACGAGACTGGAATTTGTGTCAGCTGCAATTTATGTGGATAGTTCGGTTTCTGCAATTTTCGACTGATGCAGTGGATAAGGTTAACAGCAAACTTTTTCACGCACTGTAGACTACTCCGCGAAGTTCAACATCTCCATGCGAATCACCTCCACTTTTAACATCCTATCGCGAAAACAGTACCTGCATTACCTTTGCTTTGACGACGCGACGAGATAACGTTGATAACTCCTGGACAATCAATTACCCTCAATTGGTAAGAAACTATATTTTGCTGCAGTCACAGTAAGAGCTAAGTACACTTCATGTATACGTTTACTATTATAGTACAACGAAAATCAAGAATTTAAGAAAAACTGGAAACTACTCACCTTTCCGGAAAACACTCGACCGAATGCGTAAAATCTTCCCTTGTCAGATGTCGGTACCATTTTGGATACATACATCATTAGTGGAGCATTTGGATCACAGTTCTAAAAATAAAAGTTTCATTACTTTTCCAAATAAATCTTTAAAAGCATAGTATGAATTATAAGCAGTCACAAAAAGACTTAACTAAACTTCGCTTCCACTCAGTTGTATTGGACCATCATTATGTATCTGGTAGAAACCGCGAATGCCCAAGTAATAAAATCATCATTGTGGAAGCTGACCGTGCTTTCAAATTACAAACTTAAATATTTAAAATCCAATAAATAAATAAAATAAAAAAATGCAAGTATAACAAGTGCAGGAATTATTGACCCCCGAACAGGTTAAACTTTATGCAGTAGTAACAAACATGCATTCAGAGAACTTGTTTTATCGTGACAGTAATTATAAATGTTTTATAATAAAAGTATGCATATCCTAATCACATTATTTATACTAAGAAATTTTATCTTAAAATTACATAAATACTGTTTTTAATTGCTTATAGCTTCACAGTTCGACTCGTAAAGTATCTTGAAGGGCAGCCATATGCAAGAGTCAGCCCCGGGTCCTTCTCCTGAATGCAGTGATTCTGTGTAGAAAGCGAACTTGGCTATTGTGAACAGTACTCCTGATAATTTGCAATAGAAGAACAACTTTGAAAGGAGTATTTAAAGATTTTTTTTTTTTTTAATCCATGCAAGTAGTACCCAAACTTAGAACTTTCAACATGAGGATGGCATTGTATCTATGTTAACTGTTCTCGTGGATTAAATTGAAAGTGGGTAAGGATAACAGATGTCTACCTTGAAAAGTCTCCGCGTTAGAACATTCAGTGTACCACCAAACACAAACTTGTTCAGATCAAGTTTCACATTAAATGGCAAAACTATATTTGCTTTTCTCAAATTGCGCATGCCTGTTTCGGGGTAAGAAATGTGGCTTACCTTGTAGCTGTTTTCTTCCATTAATTGAATATTTGACCTACGCGAAGATCAGCATCGGTTTATGCTGTGTCCAGGACCCTTTGTTGCACATCTTATGTGTTTTCGAGCTTCATTTTACGGTTTTCTGTAAACTCTGATTTATGCTTATCACCTATTCATACATTAATTTTCCCTGACCACTCATCATGTACAGCGGGGGCCACTTCTAAATGGTACACCTTAGCCGTAAATCTCCATATGGCTGTACCATTTAGAAGTGTTCCCCGCTGTACAAGCTGGCAGATCAGACTACAACATTATGGAAAAAGACTGTCTTACGTTTGTCACTGATGAAATTATTTTCACTTAAATTCACTTTTTGTGACATGTGTTCAACTCATATGAATATATACACTTTTGTTATACAAGATTAAACTACTATCATTGCTGCATGTGCAGGTTAAATGTTGAATTTTTCTTTTGAAATTAGAAGTTCTTGTCGCTAAATCCAACCTTTTGCTGATTTTCCAAAACTCATTAATGTGGACTCGCGTTTCTTGAATTGAGGAAGACTGACGAAATTACATTTTTTTTTTTCTTTCCAGCTATCACTTAACAAAAATTCTTTTCAGGCCAAAGTTGCCGAAGATCACAACGTAGGTCGAAATATCCAATTTAATGGAAGGAAAGAGATGCAAGGTAAGAAGCCACTTTTATATTATATATATATATATATATATATATATATATATATATATATATATATATATATATATATATATATATATATATAAAATGTAACCTATAACTTCGGTAAGTAGATGCGTCTTAACCCTTTCGGACCCAGGTCATTTTCGGCGTTTTCCTGCATTTTCAATTAGTGACTTATTGCTCAAAAACTATTTACCCGATTAATATGGTTAAGGCATTGTTTTTTGGAAGAGGAATTTCTTGGTGTAAGTTACATTGCAGTGTTCCCAATGAGAGAGAAATTGAACATTTAAGGGTGAAAGTTTACAAAACCCTAACCGAATTTCAAACCGGTGTGTAGCTGCCACCACTGTTGCCACATGGGTCCAAGTCACCTAAAAAATTCTTTGGTGTGTTGACAAGGTACAGTGAAAAAATGAAATTGCTGGCTGCCATACAAAGGAAGAGGACAAAAATCCTCCCTCACACACATGAAATTGACACTTTTTACGCCTCAGAAGCGAAAATCAAAATATGCCGAGGCTACAGCTTCCCTAATTATCCTATTGAAACCTTTTATGGTGCGTTCTGTATGCCAAAGAGGAGGCTTTCAGACAGTGGTACGTTTGTTCCAATGTAGCCAACAAGAGGGAAATAAGAGACAAAAAGGGAACTTCTCCAAAAATCTCCCCCTAAAATCGGGAATTAATTTTTTGGACTGGCAACAATGCTACCAGACAGACGCAAACTATCTGAAAAACCTTGGTACTCCACTAATATATACTACAAGTATCATAGCGATATTTAAGAAACAAATCTTCTAATTACAAAAAATAGATTACGGTAAACAAAAGTTGGGAAAATTAGAAAAATCACGGGTTAGGACCTAAATACGAATTTTTCGTACGCACCCTAATTACCTCATTGTAACAATCTGTGCCCGCTTTGTTTAGCAAGGATTCATGTTTGACTGGCGTAAGTTCACCTGCGCTCAGACGTATAGGTACGGATTTATAAACAAAATTTCCAATTTTTTGCCCAAATTTAGGGAAATTTTAATTTCCCTAGTTGGCAACACTGCGCACGGGCCGCTCCAATTGATGTCAACAATTAGGTATCCATCCATGGTATCTACCTGACAAGTCTTAAGGAGATGTGTCTACAACGAAGGAAGCTACAGGGGGGAAAAATCCAAAATTATAGAATTTTTGACTTCGGGCTGAAATTTGAGAAGGGAATTCGACACCCAGAAAAAAAAAATAGTATAATAAACTATGGTCCAACCATAATTAGAAGAAAAGAAAAAATTAACAATGTTTACACAGGAGCAGATTGAAGAAGTGACACTTTGGCCACCTGGGTCAGAAAGGTCTTGTAGAAAACACTGGTGAACATACGTGGCTGTTACTAACAAACAGTATCTACTAATACGATTAGTTTTCCAAAGTATGCTATGCATGTGTCAGATGTCTTACAGAATGGCTTTGTTCGTCCGTCCATGTGTCTACAGGTTACCAGAGCAAAAACCGTAATAGATTTCGAGATGTGGCTTTTTGCAATAGATTCAGCGTCCAAAGAATAGGTTCCATCTTCATTAACACCATTCAAACTAAGTGGTAATATTTAATTACTTCCGGTTTCAACACTGATTTTCATAGAGCAAAACTTCGAGATACAGTTTTTGCAACTGATTCAGCGTCTTAGAGGATAGAAGAAAAACAGTAAGGCATAGCGAATAGTGTTTTTTTAGTATGGATTCAGCGTCCGAGAAATGGGTTCTACCTTTGATCTCAATCTATCGCAACCAGTAGCTATAGATGTACTACAAGCCTGAATATTCAATTCCTATAGTTTGAAAGTCTAGAATAGTTTCATACTGTGAAACGAAACTCGCTTCTATATAAATGCCTTTCATCTACACTCAAAAGGATCTCCAATCTGTTTTAATCCAATTTCCGTGTACTACTAGAATTATCAAACACTAGAAAACTGTCGATAAACTATAGGTACTCATGCCAAAATTTAGGTAGTAACTAATTCATCTACCTTCTCTTGTAAAGTCGCACTTTACTAGCAGCGAGACTATGGAAGTGGTCTTTAGACCAAAACTTAGTATCTTTAGTGTAACTAAGAATAGGGCACAATTTTACATGATTCACATTGTAATCTTAACTACCAACAGTAGCTAAAGCGAACGGCGCATTTTGTAACACTCGCACAATTTCCACTCTCTCAGAATCCGCCATACACTCAACCAGAGCAGCTGCTTTAGTTTTACACAAATACTTCTGGATATGGCGGAATCGGAAAACTGATCGAAACCAAGAAATCGGTAGCACATGCAATTGGAATAGATGGGAATAAAATCTCGAAGCAAAAAACTGTAGGTTATTTTTCTTCTTTAAATGAAAAATGACACTACCTTCAAAGTGAATCTTACTTTCATTTAGTCTGTGCTTATTAGATAGCACCAACCGCCTGCAATCGTCGCAACCTTTACGAGCGACAAAGATAACAATTGCACACATTTTCTGAAAAACGTCACTTTCCTTTACTTAAAAAAAAAAAAACTTTTTCCCCTCTGACAGCGATAAGGTTAAGTATATTAATTACATGTTTTCAATTTAACGGTTTCAACAGAACCCACTGAAGCCTATGTGCATGGCATCGCTTGTGACGTTAACACGATCATGCGTGTTTATCTTTCACTTATGCTCATTCGCATATTGTCAAGTGATTCAAACGTCATTCTCTAAGTCCTTGTCACATTCGTAATTTCGTAAGTATAAGAATCAGTATTAAGAGAAATCTATTATTCTTTTAGAGGTGCCAACTATTATCACATTCATACCAGACAGCGCTATCTTTCATGTCAAGCAATTTCTGCAGCATGTTAACTTTCCTGCATTTAGGGTGAAGACTAGTTTCATGTAATACTTCTGGAATTCTCCGGTAAAACCTGTATTTCTTTTATATTAAAGACCTATGCATCTTAACACTGAAACACGGACAAATAAAATATACATCTGACTAACAAACAGGTCTTGCACATGTTAGGATTATACATTCTTAAAATGAATGCATAAAAAAGGAAGTTTTCTAATTTTCATTAAAGCAAATAAATTCAAAACTAAGATAAAATATAGGTATCCACTATACAATACGTGCTGCATAAGAGTTACACGAAAACAAGAACAACAGCTGATGCTGGATATCTTTCCATTTCATAGAGCTCTTCTTGTGATCAGTTACAGATTTTCAGTTAAAATATTGAACTAGTACCTCAGTTCACTAGCACCTCTTTGCTAGAGACACGATTTTGTGGTAAGTAAGAATTCGTAATTTAGTTATTAAAATACGTGTAAAGTGGGATAAAATCGGTGAATCGGTAATGTAAGAACACTATTTTCCTTCGCAATTATTAATTAGTTAACTTTTATTTCACCTTAATTTCCATTTATCATAATGACATGAGCTTATGACTATATTAAACAATATTTAAAGTTTTTTAAAAAATAACACTAAACATCCTCATTGAATAAACGTATCATTTAAAGAAGAAAAAACAGAACATTAATAGAAAAATAATTTTATAGTGTTTACAGTTTACTTATACAAATAACATAAGCATTCTGTCAATGTTTTCCGGTGTTAAATTTGTTTTTGTCTGCATGTCATAAGAGAGCCCTCTCCACAACATTCGAAACTGATATATACACTTCTCCAAAATATATCTGCACACCCGATTTTTTCTAAGTCCCTTAAAATTGTAGGTTTGGCAACATCGCAGTCGACGTAATGGTAGGGGAAGTGAAAAGAAAAAAAATAACGAGACTTTCCAACACAGCTCACAGTTCGCTGTTTGAAATACACATTTGTCTTTTCATAACAATATAATGATACATTTAGAACATCATAGTACTTGATAAACGCAGAAAACTTGGTTGTAAATAAAGCGCACACTCTTTTCGACCACAATATTCGTTAGAAAAGGGGAGGGGGAGTTAACCCTTTGGGGATCTTATGGTACATTTTGTACCATACGCATTTTTCATGGTACATTGCGTTATTTCTCTTCTATTTGAGCTTTCTCGTCCGGTTTTTTTTTTTTTTTTTTTTTTTTGTTTGTTTTTCAAGTCCAGAGACATTGTAGAAGACACAACGTATAGTTTCAGACCGTCCTGCGTCCAGACATGGGAGGTGATGACGTAAAAAGTCAAAAATGTATTTTCTCATTTTCTAAGCCTATGTTCAATATTTTTTGGCGGGCTTATTTTTCTACGTAGAAGATTGAAATTTTGCACAAACATTCAGCCCACCGAGTAGTATTTACCAGATTTTTTGTTCCGATGTCAGTGCTAAAACAGGGGGGAACCAGAGGGGAAAAGGGGTAAAAACAGGGATTTTTAAACCCCCAAAATCACGTATTTCGTCATTTTCCCGCCTCACATACATGATAGGACCACGTGAGTCATACCGTCTGAAAGGCCGTTCCATTCTGAAGAGAATGACGGTCGAATTATTATTCTAGGGTAATTAGGGACGACTCAGATTTTTTGAAAAATATACTTCTATATAGGGAAATATGGGGCATTGTCGGTATATATATTTTTTGGCGGGCTTATTTTTGAACGTAGAAGATTGAAATTTTGCACAAACATTCAGTCTACCGAGTACTATTTACCAGATTTTTTGTTCCGATGTCAGTGCTAAAACAGGGGGGGAACCAGAGGGGCAAAGGGGTAAATATAGGGATTTTTTACCCCAAAAATCCCGTATTTCGTCATTTTCCCGCCAAAAAACATGATAGGACCACGTGAGTCATACCGTCTGAAAGGCCGTTCCATACTGAAGAGAACGACGGTCGAATTATTATTCTAGGGTAATTAGGGCCGTCTCAGTGAATTTTTATTCAAATATACTTCTGTATAGGGTAAAAGTGGGGCATGGTAGGGAAATATTTTCTGGCGGGCCTATTTTTTCACGTAGAAGATTGAAATTTTGCACAAACATTCAGTCCACCGAGTAGTATTTACCAGAAGTTTTTTTTTCGATTTCTGCCTATAAACAGGGGTTGTCCAGAGGGGCAAAAGTTGAAAAAAGGGAAATTTTGCCCCCAAAACTACTTTTTTTTTTCAGGAATTTCCCGCCTTAGATACATGATGGAGACATGTGAATGGTACAGCCTGAAAGGCAGTTCTATTCAGAAGATAATATGGGCGACACATGACCTTAGGGTAATTAGGGATGTCTCAGGATTTTTCCCCCTGAGATCATAGTGTTTTATGGTGATTTGGGGCATTGTGGGAATTTTTGATAAACATTCCCCCGCCCTTACTATTCAAGATAGAAACTTGAAATTTGGCACACTCATTCAGTATACCAAGTACTATTTATCAGATTTTTTTAGATGGCTACGTTGACACAGGGGGGGTCCAGGGGGGCCAAAGTTCGAGAAAAAAAAATTTTTCCCTCCGAAATTTTCACTTTGACATTTTTTCCCCGCTTCTGGTATATGGTATCAGCATGCAAGTGGTACCATTTGAAAGCCAGCTCTATTCTGAAGAGAATGAGGTATGAACCATGATCCTAGGATAAATAGTGACGATGCAGTAGCTGCTTGACTGAAAGTCTCAAAAATAGCCCAAAAAGCCAAGGTCTCCAAAGGGTTAAGAAATACGTTCTCTATTCATGAAATAGGAATGGAACTTCATAGTTGTTTCGATAGCCATGCGAGCTAAGTTCTTGCTTTCTGTGCGGA
Source organism: Thermobia domestica (assembly GCF_964235325.1). NCBI lineage: Eukaryota > Metazoa > Arthropoda > Insecta > Zygentoma > Lepismatidae > Thermobia > Thermobia domestica. The sequence continues at coordinate 145,512,278 of NC_137455.1, read as the reverse complement.
TTTAGTACTTTTGAACCTGGTTCGAGTCCTACTCGATGCTCTTTTTTCATTTTGTAATTTTTCATTTATTTTTGCCGTACACTTTTATAGTATATCTATTACACGGAGGTGATGGACAACTTTCTAATTTATCCAAAAATAAGGTGTACCGATGTAAAACCTTTTCTATATATCCCACTGTGATTCCTTCTTAGTGCAAATTACTTCTTGCATCGATCCGTAAGATTTTTGTAAACCTGAAAATAAATCTAGTTCTGGTGTCCAGAAGATCACTATCAGCCCTAATACCTCCTTCACTACCAGAACGCAGTTCATATTACTATTATACGCATCTTTAGCGTGGGAGACCCGGATCGATTCCCGGCAGGAGCTCATGTGGTTCAGGGCTTACGTTAAGCTGTAGGTTCACCTCTCATATAGCCTCGCTGCTGAAAGGGGCGCTAAACTCAAAATCAAATTATTTATTATACGCATCTTTGGTGTGGGACACCCGGGTTCGATTCCCTGCGAGAGTTCATCTGATTCGGGGCCTACGTTAAACTGTAGGTAGTCTTGTTGCTGAAAGGGACCCTAAACTCAAAATCAATTATTATTATTATTATTATTATTATTATTATTATTATTATTATTAGGCCTATTATCATTGTAAGTAGGAAATAGAAAAAAAGGTTTTAGGGTACTAAATTTGGTAAGACATTTTATTTCCTCCCAGTTTGTTGTTACATCCAGGGTCGTAACTTGTGGGGGGCACCGGGCAACTGCCCCTTCCAGAGAAGCTCCCCGCCGTTTGATGTGGGCCCATGTTAAGACAAAATATTTTACTCCACATACAATACGAAGATGAAACTATAAATGAAACATCAAACAGATTCACTACATTATATAAAGAAAACAGCACACAAAAGGTAATTAAAACAACAATGAGTCTGGGCACCATTTCAGTAAAAAATGTCTACTATTAGGTGCCTAGAAATAATATGTATTAGTATGGCTTTGAGATTTCTCAATTATGTCTCCTTAATTTGTCATGTATGAAGGGGTGCAACTAATGGAACCGCAGACCTTGCCGTGCGGGAGGGCACACAGGCTTCGGCTGTCCATAAAGAGTAAGAGAAAGATGGAAAGTGGGGGCCCAAGAATTAGGAAAACTTTTCTATGGGACCCTAATACGCGCCTTGACGTTTGTCCCTCTCCCCCAGAAAAAATTAAATTACGGCGCTGGTTACACTTATGAACTCCCGCATAAGTATGTTATCTTGGTGTGTCAGAACCATTTTAGATAGGTTAGCTCTCAATTGCATCACCATTTGCTAGAGTCTATCTCACAAGAATGCCCTCAGTTTCATGAAACATTGGTCGTCATCTTACCCCAAACAATCTCTCATGAGTATTTTGCTAGTGGATATGAGATGTTTTCTTTACTGCTTTCAAATTGGTATTTTTTAGGTTCCAAGTAGTAGTGTTGTCAACAGCTAGAGCAGCTCTGCTCCCGGCTCAGTCACCACCGAGCCGAACTGAGAAGTGAGCCGAGCCAACAGTTCATTCAACTATGCCGGCTCGAGTCAATGGCTTACTTGAGCTGAGCCGAACCGAGCTGATGGCTCACCCCAACCGAACAGCCTCGAACCGATGGCTCACCTGAGCCGAGCCGAACCGAGCCAATGGCTCATTCCAATCATCCCGACTCAAACTGTTGGCTCAGTTGAACCGAGCCGGAGTTCACGCTGCGCCGGTGGCTCAGGGCTCGAGCCGAGCCGGTTGACAACTATTTCCAACTAAAGAAAGTTTTTGCGTAGCTATCATAAAGAATTAATCGATTTAAGCAGTGTTTAGTAGTTTTCATCGGTTCAGGTGAGTAGGGTCATGGTTTTCATGCCCCTTCTTTGGTTGTGACCCGAGTACTCTAAATCATAAGTTTTCTGAGCATACAGAAAAACCAACTGAGAAAGGTGATAATTTTCTTTCTATCGCTTGCTGAAATCGAGGAAAGCAAGATCGCTTAGAGTAGACCCGAGAGGCACACGTAGAAGGCAAGTATACAGTATATTCACCATAGGCCAACATTATTTTAGTATGAGTAGTGATCGGAAAGTTACTTTTCAAAAGTAGCTGCTCTATAGCTACACGATAAATATTGTAACTCGCTACAACTATTAGCTAATTTTCCAGAAACGTATTCGCTCTTGTCACAAATACAGTTAACTTGGCATCATGCATTATAATGTATGTCATGGCATCTATATGCATAACTGAACTTGTTTGGTTAAAATATTAGATAAAAGCTTTGTCAATTTGCATTTTACAATAAAGTATGCATTTTGTCTGCTCTTTTTAAAGTATATATTAGCTAGTTGCGCCGGGCCCCGAACCACATGAACTCCCGCCGGGAATCGAACCCGGGTCTCCCACGCCAAAAAGACATGTATAATAGTAATAAGAATTGTGTTCTGGTAGTGATAAAGGAGGTATTAGATCTGATTTCCTGAACACTAGATCTCCTGATTTATTTACAAATTTTCTAAAATTTTATGGATCGATGCAAGAAGTTATTTGCACTAAGTGGGACTCACATTGGGATATATAGGAAAGGTTCTACGCCGCTACACTTATTTTTGGATAAATTAAGAAAGTTGTTTATCACCGCCGTGTAATACATATACTATAAAAATGTACGGCAAGAATGAATTAAAAATTACAAAATAAATGCATCGAGTGGGATTCGAACCAGGTTAAAAAGTATTGCCTTAACTCAAAAATAGACTACTTAACACGCATGGCTATCGGAACAACTAGAGAACGCTCCTTCAGTTGCATTGATAGATAACGAACTCCTTAACTACCCTTGTTTTTATGACGATCTTTGTTTTTCGTTGAGAAGTGTGTGTTTTCTTTCTTAAAACAAAGTTTGCTGCATTAATGCTAAGGTACTGTTTTGTATTAGAAATATCGTTATTAGAAATAACAAAAGAATAATTGAGAGTTTCAAACAGTAAACTGTGAGCTGTGTTCTAAGCTATGTTTCTTTTTTCATTCCTTCCCCTCATCTCAATCAGAATGCGTTGTTGCCAAACTTAGAATTTTAAGGGACTTAGAAAAATTCGGACATGCAATTATATTTTGGAGAAGTGTACATTAGTTGGAAACACTTTTCAGCGATTTCTGAATGCTCATCTAACATACCCCATGACACTCCTTCCACACTATCCACTTCACCAGTAAATATCGTTTGGAGCTCCTATTGTAACCATGTAAAATTTCAAAAATTCATGGTGGTCCATTTTCTCAAAAGGCAAATCTGGAGCCACAGTCGTTACAACCAAGAAAACAGTCAAACTGAGGGAGGGCTGGCGCCAGACATCCGGCAGTCCCATATTTCAATGTGGTAGACAAATGAACTAGTAGCATTTACTCACGGTCAAGTATGCAGAAGGGAGAGAATGGTAATGAATAGATCGTAAAAGCGTCGAAAAATTATCACTTGCGTAAATTTCGTGGAATATCGGGACTTGTCGAATTTCGCTAATTCGATAGAATTTCATGTTTAATAACGAGCGTTAAATGGCCTAACATATAGTGAAAAATATATATTAAGTACACATTTTCATACAAAACTGATGCATTTCGCGTGTCCATGTCTACTCATTGCTTATTTTCTTTTCCTTGTTTTTAAAGAAACACTGAAAAACTTACGAATAATTTGCCCAAAATAGTTTTACAGTGGTGAGGAAAATTTGTATGTAATATTGAAATTATTATACGAACTCACCTTCACACCTATGGCAGCCTCATCATCATGTGGACCTTCATACAACATTTCCATACGGTACTTTTGAGCTACCACTGGGGATGGTAAATGAATAGCTATCATCTGAAGAAGTGCTTCACCTGCTGGAAGCCACGTTCGCATAACAACCTTGAATTTAAAAAAAAAAAAAAAAAAAAAAAAATCAATAAATAATGCATTACAAACAGCTGGTAACCAACGGACTAAATATCAGAACGAAATTCAACTATAAAATAAAACTACTGATTAATAAAGTCCTAATTCTACATTCCCTCAGATGGCCGTTCAATTTTCAGCAACGTGTATTGCAGAACAGGTCTGTGTATAGAATCATCACAAGGAAACTAAATAAAACAATGCATTTCTAGATATCAAATGCCCTTATTTCCTTCACGTACGTAAGTTATAGGTTTGAGGTCTTAATATCTACAATTACCTTTAAGAGAGCTTTGCCATCCTTATCTTTATCATCTCCTTTCAATTCAATGTTGAGTTTCTTCAACAAACTTGCAGTTTCTTCCTTTTTGAAGTTCATGATTGCATCAAATACCTGTGAAAAGAAAGTTTTATTTAAAAACATTCGAACTAAAGAAAATGACAAAAAGGAAAAGGAAAAATCTCAGATGGCCGTTCTGTTTTCATCAAGTATGAATTACAGAACAGGTCTGTGTATTAAATCATCACCGGAATGTAATAATTTTGCCTGTTTTAACTCCGCGAAATTTCAGCCCTGCCAATCAAGCTGTTCTCAAGAACGAAAGAAAAAATTTAACACGATGAACAGGAGTGATTGGAATGGGTGCATTTTACTGCAAACGTAATTTTGCACCTGTCAATGTATAGAATCCAGTAGTAAGTCTGCAATGAAAGAAAGTGACAGAAACAGGATTTTTTCCCTAATGCTTTTATCACTAATAGTGAGATATTGATCATCCCTTGCCGGGGTTACGTGACAAGGGTATAAAACGCGAAGTTAAAGATAAGTCAAATACTTGTCGAAATTGTCAATTCAACTGGAAACTTAAAATGCGTTGAGTAACAATAGACAGGAGAAACACAGAAGGAAGCGAGAAATAAGTTTAAGTATAAACGCTAAGACAATTACAATCAAGGTAGGACATGGCTTGATAATAGTAGTGCTTCATCACCGCCAACACAGAACTTCAATGAAACATTTTGAGCCTCTATAACATTGTTCTCGTTAAGGAATGCTAGGAACATCCTTAAGTTATACCGAATCTTTAGAATATCAACGAATTCTCCAATTTGTTACCTCAATCATAGCCTTAAATACTCCATACAAAGTAATTAACTCTCAGTATTACAGGATCATTTAGCGACGTCTTAATACTTGACTTCAAGATAAGAATTCTAAAAACGTCGATGTCATTCTTTTAAACAAATAGACATCGAACACTGACATTTTGCACCATGCAAATATTGGCAAAGGGGACTGACTTATAACACCAGGTTAACAGTGTTGCTATGTTATTTTTTTCAATTGGCACTACGTTAGGTTATTGTATATTTCAAATCTACATGTTAAACGAAAATTCGTAGAAATTTGTTATTGAGCGTTGCACACTGGGAGCTACAGCATCATCAACATCCAAATTTTGTTGACCTCTACAGCCATAACAACGGAAATGAGACGGACGGAGCAATGCACATCAAAAGAGCATTAATATTTATGTTTAATACTATGATAATGATAGGACTATTTCGAACGAATAGGAACGAAGATACAAGGGATTGAAAATTGGATTATTATTGCGAAAGGCTATTCAGAAAGTACTTCATCCAATTGCATAGAGGCTTTCAATATAAGTGAAGATTGTACCATTTACAGCGATCTGGTATCTCGAACCATTCTGATATAGTAAATACTAGTTTAGTTTGTTACATTGCTAAAATTACGTAATTCCAAGGAACTTGTGATTGCACCTACCGAAAGTATTGTAATGCTATGGCTATGGAAGCAAAGTAAATAAATTGTTTTAAAAAGTTCCTACAAATATGCCATTTTGCTATTTCGTATCTCCCGAATCGTTTGAGGTATCGAATTGCTGTAAATGGCATCTATGAAAACCATCAGATTTGGAATGTGTAATATTCTGACATCAGTCATTAAAAAAAAAAGTAATATTGGATTGGTAATACTTAACTATGTGACAGTGTTTGCCAAACAATGTTCACCTGCCGATATTCGCATGGTACAAAATTTCAACATTTTTGTCCATTAGTTTAGAAGTTACAAGGACGTATCAAGATAATGGGTCCATCCTATAATAAATATTTTATAACCTTGCATTTCTACACCCAGTCAATTATGCGAAAATAGGATCGAAATTTTAAGAATGCTAAGCATTCTAATGTTCTATATGGGAATGTCTTTCGTTACGAACTGAACTAAATTGTTAGATCCAAATTAAACAGTATTCAGAAAACAGACAGTACCTTGTAAATTGGGTCCAGGACATACATGCAGAAAGATCGTTTGTTGTCATCTTCCTTTTGCTTATGCCACTTCTTTGTTTTAGGATTGAAGAAGTTTTCTCCCCACAACCTGTAATAAAAACAAAATTACTATGAAAGATATTAACAGATGGATGACAACACATTTCAAATGAGTGAATGATCTACCTGTGTATCTACAACTTGTTAATCTATGAGAAAAGCAAAAAGGCTAATACTCACCGCAAAAGTGTAATGACAGTGAGTGCCACTCCAATGTCTAATTTTTTGAGATTATTATTATTATTATATTGTTCACTTCCAACTCTCCTTCATAGTTTAAATCCTTTTTGAAATTTAAGCAAGCCGATGAAGGAAAAGGTTACTTCCGAAAGCGCTACTTGTTATATGTAGAAGCAAACTCTACTATACATCTTTTGCGGTGAGTATTAGCCTTTTTGCTTTTCTCATTAAATATCACCGCTCGCAATACTGTGATATTGTTAGTCTATGTTTATAGTTCCGGCTACGCTCGGTCCTTTCAACACCTACAGTTGTGAACCAAATTGTTGAGGTTGTTACCCTATAGTTTTGAAAAACAGAGCCATCTGAAAACTACAATTTGTGTATAAGTTTGTATAAAACTTTCATTTCTCCACTAAGAATTTGTCGTTAGTTTCCGTACCTCTATGTATGAATGGGGAAGAAGTTTGGTTAACCTTTTCACAGGATTCCTGAGAATCTCTCCCCGTCTTGAACCCCCCCCCCCCCCCCACACACACACACATACTTAGAAACTCTTGTAACACTTGAAAATAATTTATTTACATTGCAAATATTTTTTGTAGATATTAAATAATCTGCTAGTGCACATGTTAGATGTTGATATTGAAAGGTGTTAAATTTATTAACTTCTATTCCTTTCGTTCCACTGACCTGAACTATACTATGCCATATAAAATCTGATTTAAGATCAAAAAACCATGTCGTAGGTTTAAAAATATTTGATTTTTTTCTACATTCAATTGCACATTCTACGTGAAATGTACATTAATCTTCTTGTTCTAAAGTTAGCTACAACGTAATCTTATCTATGAACCAAATTATCTTTAGTCCTTACGATAAAGGGCTGGGGATACATTTCTATTCGTGCTAGGGGGAGAGAGAATGAAGCACTTTAACGTAATCTATTCCAGGGTTGGCTGGTTTAAACCAGCTGTTTTTTAAAAAAAAAAAAAAATTGGTTTAAACCAAAAAACGAAAAATGTTCGTAAAAGTGTAAGTTTCTGTAAAATATTGATGAACACTCATTTGTGGGTTATCACGTTTCACTCCCGTATATTATTCGTATTATATTCAGACCTAAATTCTCCATTCAACACTCAAAGAGATTATGCTACAAAAGCAACTTTTGTTCTTTTTATAACTTTATGAGTTTCTTTTGTGATTTTTTTAATAGTTTATTGTTATGCAATTACAATCAAAAATTCTAAATATTGTTTCGTTTTAATAATGTTTACTGTTGGTAAAATACATCGAAGTACCGTACTTTTTAGGGGGGGGGGGGTCATACAAAATCCCACCAGAGGCATTTATTGAAATCAGAAGTATCTTTGGTATCTATGTATAAATGGGTCAGAACCAGAGTGAATTCAAATAATTTTCTTTACTCACTTTCCTTATTGATACGCAAATTAAGTCTTATTTCTTTAACTTGGACTAATAAAAGTCGTAATAAACTAATTTGGACTAAATTAGTTCTTCTGCACTCTGCAGTATTTTGAAATTGTCCATATGTAATTCTGTATAATGGTTTCACTTGTGCAACTATTTTTTTGTTCTTCTGAAATGGCTCTTGACAATTATATTAACAAGTATGTAAAGATCAGTATGATGTATTTTTATCAGGACTCCTTCCTGAGTGAGTCGGCAGACGTATCGTCAGTTAATCCTGGTTTCGAGTTCAAATAGAGGACAATTTCTCTCGGATGTAAGCCGAGAAGCGGTTTGGATTTCGCTTTAAGCTTATGTAATCCCATCCAGCGTAACCCGATTGTTGTATAACACCAAGGCGAAGCAAACTTATTTCTGTCCATATGTGATATAAATACATAGTGCAAATTATTAAAAAAATTTTTTTTTTGTTTTTTTCAATAAAAACCATGGTTTTGCCAACCCTGATCTATTCTATGTTCAGCTATTTGCAGGTGCTTAGGTCAGAAAATGAGGACGGGGTGCAACATATATATATATATATATATATATATATATATATATATATATATATATATATATATATATATATATATATATATATATATATATATATATATATATAAATTTAAACTGGTGGATATATTCCTCTTGCTCATTCCTAGGGGAAGGAAGTTAATATCATATCTGTTATCGCGGACACAATGTCCTTCAAATATACATTACACTTCATTTTGAAACAAAAAATGTTAAGTGCATATTCTACTTATTTTGTTACGTTTTTTCCGATTTTAGGACATGTTTCCTAATTAGGGGCTATTCCAATTTTGTGAATTCTATTGCTGAAAATTATTGCTAGCACTGGATTCAACACCAAAAGAAACGAAAAAAAAAAAAAAAAAAGACTGTTTAGTGAGACTGTATACAGGGTGGGAGATAATTGGGGGGGGAGGGACAAAAGTTCGAAGATAGAACGTAGAAAATGTCTAGAAATGCCATAAAAGCTAATAAATGTGTTCGTCTTAGCTTTATTTACTACCACTATATATAACACCGTCTTTTGTACTGATCAAGTCTATGCAAAGAGAACTTGAAAGTTAGGTAATTCATAGGTGCATTTTCTGAAATTCGAACAAGAGAATTATCGAGGCTCGAATCAAAAAGTCTCAGACACCGCTAACCAATATACTATCTGAACTGAGAACACCACTTAATGCATTCCCATGTCCAGTTGCATTTTCTCCCTTTGTTACTCACCTGTTCATGAGTTTCACTACATCGATCTTAAACTTTTCAGCATACATTTCGGCGAACTGCTTTAGAGTAAAGGCCCATCCATGCAAACCTGATCCAAAACCAACGCTTCCTTTACTGGGATCAACCTGAAATTAAATTCCTTTCTTAACTAAATCCTCAAATCATCCCGAATACTAAGGAACTGCTACAATAATTTGCACGTTCGCACCAACTTTTAGTTACGGACGCAAAGCGTTCGAAATTAAATGGGGAGAGCAAAATTGAAATGAAGATACACAAAAAATTACATGCAATGGAAATAACAAGAAAGCCTACGTGACTTGTTCATTACTTTTGGTAACTTGCTAAATTTGTGCTTTTATTAATCTTAGCAGGCAGAAAACCTTTGAACACCTATATTAACTCTTAGATGAACTTACCCGCACTTCACCCATAGGTCCACTATCATCACTGTACGTCGCAATTATAACGTTTACGTTCTCTACGATTCTCTGGAAAGTCTGATATAACTCCTCTTGATCAAGCTGCAACTCCAACAAGGCACGGTCCATCTTATTCATAAAAAGTACTGGTTTGATTCGTTCTGCTATGGCCTGTCGAAGCACGGTTTCAGTTTGCACACATACACCTACAAAATTAAGATGACATCAGAATTCCAGGCTTCAATATTTCCATATAGTACTTAACACCTATGCATCTCATACTATTTTATACTTCCCTGTAACATTTGAATATTCATGTCTCTATTTCTGAACTCTCCGCTCCCGAATGGGAGATAAGTGACTTCGGAACATTATGTCCTGCGCAGGACCACACGATATTACTTTGCAACTTTCAGCCGAATGTATCAATTCCCATTGCTTCTGTCACATCCGCGTTCCAGTCTTGAGGTAACTGACCATCATTAATAGAATCCGTATTTCCGCCACCCTGTCTATTGAAAGAATTGCTACTTTAATCATCCGCTTTATACTTGCTTTGTGTAGTATACTAAGACATTGTAGCATTAAGTCCTTCCAACCGTCAGTGCGTTGTCAGGGAGGAGGAAAAAAAAAAATTGCTAATAGGTACCACCTTTACGAAGATACTTTTTATCTGAAAACTAGTGTTTGAAAACTTTTACAAAACTAAAATATTTAAACTCACCAGAAACACAATCCACTACTACGAGAGCTCCATCAGTTACTCGCAAGGCAGCTGTGACTTCGCTGGAAAAATCAACGTGTCCTGGGGAATCGATGAGGTTAATTAAGAAACCTTTTTCTCCCTTCTCTCGTTGATCGGGGTTGGTGATGAAAGCCATATCTTTGTCTTCTAACTCAAAGAACATAGAAATAGCTCTGAAATGAAAACATTTATTTACAAATAGAAGTTTGAGACTTCATATTGCAATTACAGCAAAATCAGTTAACTTGCCACCTGCCTACGTTGGCTTCTCCTATGGAGCCTGCAATTTTCCATAAAACTAAATTACTTATTATACTCAGCAAATTGGCCGCACTGAAACAACGTTGTTCCTATGCTGTTCATACTAAATTGATCTCAGTAAGCCGAAGATAGAAAGAGCTAAACTTATACATTGAAAATAACTTCTCCAAACATAGTGGTGGTAGTTTTCATTGCTTTTACGACTATTATAGGCAAGAGTATCAAATGGTTGATGCCGTTAAGGCTTCTCATTCATGTTCACCGCAAGACTACTTTGTGGTTCAGTTCGGACGTATCAAGATATTTGTTTTCGTCACGTCTTCGAATTATTTTTCCCTTTGGTGGTTGCAAGAAATTTAGAGCAAATGATCAGATACATGTTGCGAAGTGTTTGAAAGAAGTGTGTCTTTGCTTACTGATCGATGATGGATTTTTCAAGCCCTGCAAATTTGAATGTTAAACTTACATATAAAACAGTGTACGAATGACGAATGAGATTTCATAGGATGCTTTTTATATATTGTCCGTTACAGCTTTGGAAACATCTGACAGTATTAATAGGACAAAGCTGACCAAAGTACTAAATATACATCAATAACACTTGTGTAACAATTTCGACATTACAACATCGCCTTCACACACGTTATGAAATATCAATCCAAGAATAACACATACAGACAAGATGAAAGGGCACGCCTACTTTTCCCAATCAAGTTTTCCATTCACTTTACACCCATCTGTATATGTATGCAGGATACGTATAGCATACTTCTATATTGCAAATAAATTTTACCATATATTATTTATAAAATACACACCATTACACAGATAACACTGTTACAAATTTCAAAGTTTTCTTTGCTTCCTCGATGAAAGGTGATCTTTATAAATTTTGACCTCCTGATTCAGGATCTGTTCTTAGTTTTGCTCTATCACCCACAGTTTTCGAGAAAGAGTAAAGGTTAGTGTATAAAATAATATCTCAATATCTTTGTACAGTCCGCAGCAAAAAACCTGCAACATGAGCATGTAAATTTACTGTGTAAGTTTCAATTCATTAGGATGCTTCTTGGCGAATACAGTCTGCAAGATGTAATATTGTTCAAGAATAATTTGCTTTTTCGTGAGTTCTGCATTCTCATGGAACACGTATCAAAGACGAAACCCAGTACCAACCCCGATCGAAGCTTGAATAAGGTACAAATGACGGATTCACAGTCCATCATGCACGTCCCTCTTTACATTATCTCTGCTCCAAGAGAAGAGTAACAGGAAGACGCCATCCGCCCAGGCAACCTCCACCACGGCAAAACTGACTTTGATTGGAAAAAATGAAATGAAATTAAGTTTTACATCCAACGGTTATGCCGGTTAGGCTAAAGCAGACGATGAGAGATGAGTGAAATGGAATGAAGAAAGTGGGAGGAAAACGGGAGAACCCCAAGAAAAACCACGAACACGGTGTCTGTCCACCACAAAGTCCACACGGTGCGAGCTGGGATCGAACCAAGGAACCCAAGCACCGGAGGTGAACGCTCTACCACTGAGCCACCGCGCCCCTGACTTGGATTGGATTTGAGTTTAGCGTCCTTTTCAGCAGCAAGGTTATGAGACGTAGACCTACTGATTAACATAGAATCCGAACCACATGAGCTCCGGCCGGGAATTTAACCCGGGACTCCCACGCCAAAGGGGAAGACTTGACCTTTTCTATTGCCACTGCTCTAGATTCACGATTAATTCCTGTCCATTCAAGAAAGAAATGGGATTACTGAACTTTGTCTGAAACAGTCCAACATGCTTGTGAAGAGCCCATAACATTTTTGCAGAAAAAATCCTATTACGAATGATCCACTGATAACACAATCTTCGAATTTAGTGATATTGATGAGCGGGCAAATCAAGAAAATAAGTGTGAAAAGGCATAATCTTCTGGAATTTTGAGTATATCTCAACCTTAATTATTTTACCATGATTTACGTTCTTGCAATTCCAAAGCTATTCTAACACCAAGAATAATCTTCAAGCAGTCTGATTCAACTAGGCAACATGTTACAGTTAAGGACAACATACAATGTCGAAACGATATGAAACCTTTTCAATTTTAAACATTTACTGAAGTAAGAACATTTTATTCATTGCTTTATATCAGTTCTCAAACATTCTGAAAACGGACGTTAAATTCCTCTCTCATTAAAAAAAAAAAAAATAAATAACCTGGATATTTTGAGTTATGACAAAATGAAAAATCAGGAATATTTGTTCCCATCATACTTAACTTTGCACATAATATTGTTAATTTTCATTTACTTTTTTTTTTTTTTTTTGGAGTAAAAAAAAATGTTTATAGAACTGTAATATAGGTACAAATCATAAGATAATGTTCAAATTATAGTTTCATATTTCTGCTAGAGTTCGGTTCAACTATTTAACTATTAAATTATTCAGAAAGAGAAACTTCTTCATGAAAATCACTTTCCCATCGTCCATAATCTGAATAATGCTGGAATTTTGCATTTCTTTTCTATCATCTCAGACTACATTACTAATGATATGTCCAAAAACTAAAAATAAAATGTTGAACAAATGGAATATATTTCAGTAAATACAAAGTCCAACAATTTACACAGTATGTCATGGTTTACAAAATTTTGGGACGCTATATCATGCCAACATATCGTGACAAGTATACTTACGTGGATTTGATTGTAATGCATCTTTCCTGTTCATCCTTCCTTGTATCAGTAAATCTTGTTTCTCCTGCCTTAGCACTGGCAATAATACCAGCTTTAGATACTAGGGAGTCTGTCAATGTTGATTTTCCATGGTCAACATGAGCAATGACGGACATGTTGCGGATATTCCGCTTTTTGTCCATCATTACTCTAATTTCATCTACGGTAAAATTCACCTGAAAAAGTAAACACAATTTCATCGATACCGTCAGAACAAAACATGAAATTTAAAAAAGAACTATGTTAATGTACTTAAACTAGAAATTGCGTACAAAATGTAATTTCACTACCTGTAAACAAATTGTACGCGATGACCAGTAAAAATTCACGTCAAAAGCGTTCAGCAAATGTATTAATTTTCATAGTAGCATTGTGCGTCAGGAGCTGCAACGCATTTAGGTTACTTGTGAACGTGTCCTAAAATAATTTCTGATACTAGATTCTCAAAACAGTAAGCTTTGTTTTCTTAGGAAGTATATAAATGAGCAAGCACTATCCAAACATGCGGTTGGATTCTTAAATTATAATATTGAAGAATCCAACAATGGTTGGACAGTGCTTTACATAACTGAGAACTTTTTAACTGAATACAGGAATGAAGAAAATGCCACACGTTCCATAATTAAGGATGTCTTTCTATAAAGTCAGTGACAATATTTAAAATTGTGGTATGTTTACAAATAATTCCAACAGTTTTCCACTCTGGCAGGACTATAAAAACTGTGTGTGTACTTTTTACGTTCAATTAAGTTCTCTAAATTCATTTGTTTAATTTCAAAGAACAAGTTTATTTGAAAATGTAATATTACATAGAGTTTTACAACACTACTTTAAAAATACCCCGAAAATTAGTTGCAGCATCAAATTCGAAATATCAGTATGAAAACAGTTCTTGAACGGTTTCGCGCACACTATCTTCGGCAAATTAGGTACTAAATGAATTGCTTCCTTGTTCCCATATAAACAGACCTCACCTATTTTCGTCAACTAATCTATATGTATCTTAATGCATACAATTCACTGCACGTTTGTAATGTATATGGAAACAGAAGGATGAATTTACCTTATGCTGAACTGCGTTCGGAGTTATGCACTATTAGTTCCAGTAAACTGTTCCAACAATTTGTTTCTCAAAATGTCACTTTGCAGTTGTGTAAGCTCAAGCTGAACATCTGAGTCGTTCCACTGCAAGGGTTTTACAGTCCAGCATTGTCCTAATAGCCTTCAACTAAACATACATGCAATATTACACCTTGAGAAGCATGTTACTTGGAAATACTCAGGGAAACTAGTTCAGTACATCTAGTAGTACATAATATACGATGTTAAGCGTGGAGTAAATGCTCCTCATATTTTTACACATGGATCTATATTCTGTTAACTTCGACTGTTGCAATGTCTAAATTATGCTATACATTGCCCTGTCTAATTAGAAGACGCTCATTAAACTATTTAGAGAGTGAATTGCAGTAGTATAATAAGACTTCATGAACTATGTAATTTCGTATTTATATTTGTTCATATAACAGGTCTTAAGAATTATTTTTCTTTTTCAGGATTTGTTTAAGGTTAATTCAAAATTTTTTAAGTACAAAAATCGGAACTTACATCTGCATACAATTCCACTGCTAATACCGCGACAAACTTACGTGATTTTGCACACAAACGTTGTCGTAAACTTCTGTTTCTGAGCAAGACGCTGCCTGAATCTTAAGGAAATTTTTTTTAGAATGGTACTTGCAACAAGCGAATAACGTACGCCTGGCAACCCTGTTCTACCCAAAATCACAGATGGTAGATATAATGATTGCGCAAGGGATTCTCTAAAAAGTCCCTTCAGTCGCATAGTTGCTTAGTATGTAAGATCCTGATATTCATTCCACTTTCCCATCAAATTCTTTACCTAAAGATGTCATACTAACGTTTCATAATAACCATACTCCACAAATACTTAACAACCCATGCAATTGGACTGTGAACATAACCCATCATAAAATGTGAGATTCGTTGTATACATAGTTTGTCACTTCTCCGTAGTTATGGAACCAGTCCTAACACTTAAAACTTCTACCAAGTCTCGATTGCAATATCAACTTGCCGACAACAAATTGCTATTTCCTAGCGATGTGTCCCTCCCATAATTTCAACCTACCTTTACTTTAGACGTCTGGGGATTCCGCACATTCTTCGGGTAATTCCTTGAGCAGTCATTGCGCATGTTTACCATCTAATGGTTTTGGATGGAACAGGATTACTTTCTCTGACGATATCCTTAACAGCCGGGCGTTCGTTGATTGCATGTCGAACAAAAGTGTCTTTCTCCCGTTCTCGTCAGCCTCCCGCTTGGACAGTTTACGCTATAGGCCTTTTTTTAATACTCATCTCTCACGGTATTAATTAGCACCATGCATATTTGTTAAGTACATAAAGTTTGGTCGAACGCTTGATACTAGATTATAAATTCTTAAACAGTAGTCGTTCTGAAAATCTGCGAACTAGAATTAAGACCCCAGCAGAAACATAAGCTCACGAATTACTACGACTATACGGACTAACATCCCATTTACAACACAGTTTATCAAGTTTGTCTCCAGGAGCTGAGACAACTAGTTTCACAGAGCACAGTTGTAACATTACCGCATATAGTGATGACGGACGCAAATAGGACAGTAGGTATACTTCTCTCACATACTCAGTGTAACTATGACTATACACTCATGGAATATGGTTTACACTATAACAGTGTACCATATGTTCATGCAAATTAATCATCATCGTATGTGAGAGAAGAACTAACTCAAATTTATCCCGGTGATGACACTAACAGGACAATGAAGTTCTGCATGCGTGCTATAGACCTCCCATGTATTTATTCTTCCCGATTTTAAGCATATGTTAAATTACATATTGACGCTGAATTAACAACCAAGTAGAGTGTAAAGTTATAAAACGCATGGTATACACTTCTGAATACTAAAGAAGTCATTTCTCCTCTTCGAAAGTCTTATCACTTCTGTCTAATTCTCGTTAGTGTTATCTTAATTTATACTAGGATTAATTTTAAAATTTGTGGTGTAACGTCCCACGATTATGCACTGCGGTTAAGGGAGACAGATTATAAGGTGGATAAATGGTGAAATTACGAAAGTGAGAAGCTGGAATAGAATCAGGGATGGAACTACACGGAAGCCGAAGAGGTATCGGGATGACTGAAGGAAGTGCGACGCCCTATGTCCTTCAGCGGGTAATTGATGCGACATATTGCTTTCGTTTCATTAGCATCCCTTTGATTCATTTAGCATGATTAACAACCCGACGAAAGTAGAATCTGGTACGTACAAGCCAACCACAGCACGTTCCGCTTGTTCCGAATATTAACTTAGATTGAAGTCTAGCATCCCTTCTAGGAGCGAGGCTATGAGACGTGGACCTACAGCTTCACGTCGAATCTCAACCATGAGCTCCACCAGGGAATCTAACCCGAGTCTCCTGCGTTCAAGACGCGTATGCTAACCTATAGCTGCGAAAGAGCTCTCCTTCCGAATATCGAATCTAGGACCTACACAATTAACCACCATTAGTCTTTAGCCTACATGGCCTAATCACAGGGAGTTAAACTAACAATTTGATTTCGCTGCATCGCGATTTGCAAACAACGTATGTACGAACTCCCCCGCAAACAGATAGTTAAATTTCTAACTAAAGAAATATAATAGTTTATTTTCGGTTCACAAGTTTTGGAAAAATATATATATTGTATCTAGAAAAACATATATTGGTAATCGTACTCTTCGAGACCTCAAAAAAACCTTGTGTATACATTATTTTATATCATTAACGTAACACTATCACTAGTGTTAGCAGGTCAAAATTTGGAATATTTAAAATAAAAATAGAAAATATTTCCCGACCCCCAAGGGCATTCTCACACCCTTTTCGATTCCAGTAAATACTTTCACATAATGCTCATGACATGATCTTAATTGATACGCTCCGCAGTTGTAAGCAGAATTGTTGCCATTCAAAGGTAGAAGTTCCAAACAAACAAAATAAGACGAACTGAAAGTTTTCAGTGGCCAATACCAGGAACATTCTTACGTCCTACATTTCATAAAATTACTAATTTATTTAATTCATCTGATAATATGAAAATGTGAAATGCTGGGTTGGCTGGTTTAAACCAGCTGTTAAAAAAAAAAAAAAAAAAAAAAAAAGTTTAAATAAAAAAAAACGAAAAATGTTTCTACAAGTGTAACTATTAGCAAAATCTTGATGAACACACATTTGTGGGTTATCACGTTACACTCCCATATACTATTCGTACTATATTCAGACCTAAATTCCCCATTCTTTACTCAAAGAGATTATATTACAAAAGCAACTTTTTTTTTTATGTAAGTTTATGGATGTTTCTTTTGTTGTTTTTTTTATAGTTTATTATTATTGTTATGCAACCAAAGGAAAATTCTAAACATTGTTTTGTTTTATTAAACATTTACTATTGATAAAATACATCGAAATGCCGTACTTTTTGGGGGAGGGGGGTCATACAAACCCCACGAGAGGCAATTATTGAAAATAATAAGAATCTTTGGTAACTATTTATGTATAAATGGGCCAGAGCCAAAGTGGACTCAAATAATTCGTATCTTTATTCACTTTTCTTACTGATATGAAAAGTAATTCGTTACATCTCTAACTGAGACTAATAAAAGTCGTAGTGAACTGATTTGAACTAAATTAGCTCTTCTGTACTCTGTAGTACTTTAAAATTGTCCATATGTAATTCTGTATAATGGCTCCACTTGTGCAATTGTTTATCTTTTTGTCCTATCCTAATGACTCTTGACGATTATATTAAATATGTAAATATCAGTCAACGTATTTTTATCAGGAGTCCTTAGTGAGTGAGTCGGCATACGTATCGCATTTGTGGCCAATTAGTCCCGGTTCCTAGTTCAAAGGGAGGACAGTTTCCCTTGGATGCTTTACGCTTATGTGACCCCTTCCAGTATAACCCGGTTGTTGCATACTAACACCAAGGCGAAACAAGTTTATTTCTGTACATATGTGATATAAATACATAGAGCAAATAATTTAAACAAAAAAAAAAACTGTTTTTTTGGTTTTTTCAATAAAAACCATGGTTTTTGCCAACCCTGCTGAAATGACACCCTTGCAAGTTAAGCCGAAGATAGAAGTCAATAACAAGTCAAAATTCGGATTTCCCTCCCCCCCCCCCGATATCTTGGGATTTTTCTCAAAATGTCAAGAATACCTTTATTTCTCGTCTTTTATCGTTCTATGGGCAACAAAATTCATAAGTGTAAACACTCAACCGTAATCAAACGTCCGTATATCATCAAATGCAAACTCTGGACCACATTCCGCAGCAGTTCTCATCAACGCAACACAAAGTTTGAGCTTAGTTGGTGGTAATCGGCACAGCCATATTACCAAATAAGAAAAATAATACTTAATCTCAAAGACTATAAGTTGAGTGATACAACTATACTTTATTCAAGGAACGTTCAAGTACATAAGATTTTTTTTCATTTTACTGGTTAAAGAACCTTGGAACATTCATTCGGCACAAAAAATTAGTCCATTGTTAAGTAAGCTGTTTTTCGATTGTAATATTTTCCATAAGTAGAAGTTTTGCTTTGTATATACTTAAACACAAACTATTTGCTGAGCCAAACAATATATTCACAAACTACATACGTGTTAGTTTCGCCAACAAGCACTTTGGCTTCATGAGACACTATCATGTGTCAGTTGGCGAAACTGTAACACATATGTAGTTTATTATGTGAATATATTGTTTTGCTCAGCAAATAGTTTGTGTTTTTCAATGTTTTTGTTACCTATTACCAGAAATTCAATTTCCTTATAATTCAATAACAAAGAACATTGTTTCTAAGAACTAAATTTAATTAATGCAATAAAAGAATACGTATGCGTAGAAAGTGGCTTTGACCCACCTTACGCGCGAATCACAGTTTACAATATGGCCGTGTGAGAGGAATATATAAAAGATTGACAGGGTAGAAGCATGTGCTTCCCTAAAGAAGCGCTGACCGATTGCCAATCACCCGATGACTGGCGGGGTAATAGTTTTGAAATGTTTACATCACGCTCAGAAGGTTCGTTGAATGAACCTTTTTGTGTGACGTTAACTGATGTTTGAATTTAACAAAACGCCCCGTGTACCACCCGCGGTACACAGAGCAGCTACTATCCGAAGCCCCGTGTTTCACCAGTCGACACTGATTCAAAGTAGAACGCAAATTCCGGAAGAAAAGATCTCCCGGTGTAAGATATAGCCATGGCCTAGTCTTTCAAAACAATCGAAAATATGTAAGTACTTTTGCCTTTCTGACACACACACACAAAAAAAAAAAAAAATTGCCTGACTGTGCGATTCACTTAAAATAGCTTCGCGATCAAAGTGGTAAGGTAATCCTAATCGTGCAGATGCGAACTGTAATCTACGGTTTCAGTTTCTCGTGGCTTTTAAGAAATTCCCGTTTGAGAACAGAAGGATCTTCGGCGCATAAATAACCACTGCTTAGAAGTCGCAGCTGGCCATGTTCGAGATTAATCGTGGGTAACCACTAACGGGTAGCCATCTCGTCGAACACGGCAACCTCAGATTGAAAATTTATCCTCGAGCACTGGCAACATTTTTTGTGGCTGGGTCTGCGATTTTTATCAGCACGATTCAACACTGAAATTACTAGATTTTAATTCATGACGCTCAAGTGCAGAATTATCTTTCATTGTTATCAGCAGTTTCTATCATTAATAGTGTGCATATCATAGGCTAAGATTGACTCCATCACAATGCCAGACACGTCACTATTTGCGATTCAGTTGACACGTGCACTGCTCAAGGTCAAAAGTAATCTCAGCTACTGAGCACAATGGGCTCAAGTACAAGCGTGCTGTTATCACAAAATTCTCGTGCTCAGTTTTCTGTGATTTAACACTACAACTGACTTTCTAATGGTAATAGTTAAGAACAGCTACTTCTCATCTCCCGTGCACGAGGATACATCTTACTGTTGCACTACCTAAACACCCTAAGTACAAGGGCAAGAACTCAGTCTATTACCTACTATTTAACATCCTAGATAGTCAATGAATAATTCCTGAAAGTATGGCGTTTCTCGTCCTTTCCTAAATGGGAAGTACGGCTCCTTAACTATAACCGTCAAATTTTGTATCCCTGTAATTAGTACAGACGAGTAATAACCCCAATGTGTTCAACACTGCCACTGGGAATCTTAATGTAAACTTCGTGCATGTACTAAAGGCAGATACAGCAGGTAAAAATTACATTAAATTTCAGAGTAAAAACCTGCCCAGGGGTTGCAGTGTGTATTTGGTTTGCGGGAGAACTATAATAGTGGTTAAAGCACTGCTACAGAGATCAGAGTCCGTTTCCCGACCTCCCCCCCCTCCATTTCGGACGAGAAATACAAGGGCCTTCACATGATGGATGTGTAATTCGATATACTTACCAACCGATAAAAGTGACAAATTCCGAAAATTTCATGTTAACTGTGTTGGCACAATTCAATAGTAATCAACAAACATAGTGTCCCTGCATGAACTTAAATTATGCACTATACAGCGAACTTAAGGTTCATTTCAAATGAGCCCAAAGGAACGTGTGGTGATGTAATATAAATTCATGGAGGGATACTTTGCTAACGATCAAAATACCGGTAGGTAACCGATGGAGATGACTCTCTCTTCCTCACAAGTATAACAGGAAATTAGTATCAGTACTTTATCCATTATTTTAACTAATTGTCAGATACAGCTAGCCTACGAGGTGAGCACATAAAAATGGTCAACGAAATTTACCACACATATCAAAATGACATTCGGATTCTGTAACTAAACCAAAGGGACTTGTTTCGAAGCTTCAACCTGGAACCTCCCAATTAAGAAATATGAGGAATACATCCACCTCGAAGTAGAGTGTATTACGTAACATAGGACTTTACTTGCCAACCGCAAATAACTGAACAAATTTATTAGTTCTTAAAATGCATCCCAGTTACAAGGAACGTTTGCTACATTTAAATAATCTATTGATGTTACAATTAGCTTCCAACCTGGAAACTTTGAAGTAATTTTCCTTCAGGAACACGAACCCCTAGGCAAGGTTCTAGAACACAGGTCTCCCTCTCTCCACTAGCTGAACATAAGACCGAATGCATTTAAAAGAACTAACGTCTCACGATTATATATCTCTTAGGTTAACGGAGACATATCGCGCAGTAAATGATAGTTGAAGAAATGAAAATGTGCGAGGAAACAAAGCTCCAACACACGAAACCCTGAGAAACAAGAAGTGCTAGTCCACGGAGCCACCGTGTTCCTCTACCATACGGAAACCAAACTAAAAAAGAACTGCATGTAATACTTTAAAAATCGCTAGTCTACAGGTAAACCACGTATTTCTGCAGAAGACTGCATTTCACTTCACAACATATTGACGAATTTGGTTTTCCTCGAGAAAATCTCCTAATATATGTAATTTTTATTAAATACATCAGGATTAATCGGTCACCGAAATTTGTTCCTAATTATGTTCAGCACCCGATTTCCAATTCACTAACTTCAAATTAAAACGCAAAATACCATTCTATGTATATCCGAAATAGGCAAATTTTTACTTTGACTCCAACTGTGACTTCAACCGATTCATGTGATCCGGTTCCCGGAGCAGTTTAGGAATCATTCCTAAACTGCTCCCGGAACCGGATCACATGAATCGATTACAATTACTAACACAGTGAAAGTGATGTACGATGTTAAGAATTATACTATAAGTACAAGGGCCACAATGTTACTATACGATGTTAAGAATTATACTATAAGTACAAGGGCCACAATGTTACTAAACATCAATTCAGGTGAAGCGGTGACTATGAATTTTGAGATCTAAATGGGGGGCCACCGCCCCCCAACCCTCTCGCTCAAGTACC
Organism: Thermobia domestica; assembly: GCF_964235325.1. Classification (NCBI taxonomy): domain Eukaryota; kingdom Metazoa; phylum Arthropoda; class Insecta; order Zygentoma; family Lepismatidae; genus Thermobia; species Thermobia domestica. Next base: position 145,489,902 of record NC_137455.1, on the reverse strand, counting down.
ATAAAAACATCCAAAATAATAATAAATAATCACACCACTACTAGAAAGCTAAGATAAGAAGGGAAAAATTAAAAAAAAAAAACACTCGTCTCTAATCATAAATCAGTGCATGACAAAGAAAAAAAAATTACATCTCAACAAGACAATAGGACAAGCAGCAGCAAACCAAATACTTTGCCTAATACTCAAATGCAAAACAAATCAAGAATAAAAATAATATGAATTAAAAAAAGAAAACACTCACCATTTCGCCATAGGAGAAATCTCGTGAATAATGAACTCATAACTGCTGATTCCACACACGAAAGAATAAGATACCAAGAACACATGCACAATACTCAACATTACTGAAAAATGTTCCTTTCCGCACACACGTCGTTTTATTAAACCGAGCACACTTGCTATTATTACAAACAAGAAACCAATAAACGTCCACTTTTAGAATACGTCGAAAATATCTTCAGTTTAGACCACAACTATAATAGGTTTTCTCTAACTCAATTCAACCAATTCAATTACGCGCTCCCGCATTCCACAAACAGCAGCACACACATACATGCACACAGAACATGTGACTACTAACCAACTACCATATGACTACACACACACCTGGTGGGAAAAATATGAACTAAGACGTCACACCAAAGACACGATCAGTTCTAACAAGTGACTCACGCACAAACAGTTCCAGGAAGTAACTGAACCTATAAGAACCGATTGAAGTCACAGTTGGAGTCAAAGTAAAGACTTACCCCGAAATATACTAAAATGTATTCGTTGTCGGTTTAATGTATATTTGTTGGCAGGCAACTCCATGCAAGTAACGGTAATCCGCTCTCTGACCCTCCCATGTATCAATAATTACGGTTCTTTACTAGACAACATAATTAAGCATTTAGAACTATTTTCAAACAGCTGTCATGACATTAACTCATGCAGAACAAAACATTTAGGTGTGCAAAACTCAATTCATTTTTTACACATTGTGCTATATTTACTACCTAAACTAGTGCCTTGTATTTCATTACTGTTTTACGTAATAGCATCAAGTGCCATGTACACGTAAGCTGAGGTCATACACGAGAAGTTCACTACGAAGCTACTTCATTTTCTTTTATTGCGATGATTTATTTTCCTATAAACCATCGCAAGAGCAAGCCAATAATCTCAGATTAAATCATTATTTACAAGTAACATATACTAAACAGCATTAATGTGGTTGCACTACGGGTAAGTTGTCATGCACAATTCCGACACAGCATGCAATCTGTCAAGTGTTTAAATGATATTTATTCCTAAAATATCGAACCGAATTTAAGAAACCAGGTTGCAGAAGTATTGGCGGAATATCATATACCCTTATTGTAAAAAACGAATACTCACCATCCTGGATGTTTTCCGATTTCCGTTCCACTTCTACTCTACGTCAAGAACAATGGCCGACTCCACTCAAAAAGGAACAGAAGTTGCAGATGGCGTTCGAAGCATGCTTCGTTGCTTGCATCGAATTGCGTCAACAGCACAGATTACTAAATTACAGAACAACCTATTAACAATTGACGCCATTTTGAATCCTAAATATGATATGCACTTCGATGTAAGACAATGGGGATTTCAACTGAAGTATGAACTCAAAACTAGAAATCAGGTTATCCCATTTTATGGGAGCACACTTATGTTTTAAATACGGACTTCTATTAGCAGGAAATGGACTTTTATTACCTCAAAAAGTTCCTTAATGGAGGAGTCGTTTTAATAGGTACAGATTTACTTTAAGGAGGGTCAGTGTAAATACAGCGTGTGGACTTATGGGGCGTTTACACTTGGTCGATTTAGTCGCACGGCTAAATCGACTCATTGCATTTGCGACTAAATCGAAGCAACTAGGCCGAATCAGATCGATGGATGTGTTCAATTGTTTCAACCGAAATTGAATGCTGCTTGTCGACTCGCTCTCCCCTGGTCGATTCGAAATCGACTGGCAATTTTAAAGATGTCCAAGCAAAAAGAAATTGGTACAACTTGCGGGTTATAGCAGAAGAATTGAGGGACGAAATTAAATAGCAGTGACAAGAAAAAAGAAAATAAAATGGTATTGGATAAGGGAATTTATATTTTTTTAAAAAAAACAGTATTTAGAAGCATAGTATACGTGTACTTTGATGAAAGAATTGTCAGTAGAAAATCTTTGTGTAGGTTTAAGCACTTGTCATGGTTCCACAGTAATAACTCCAAACTTGTAAACATAAATATACTTTCCTATATTATAGAGAAAGAATCCGCTGGTGAAATTAATATATTACACAGTCGTCTTTCATATGGAGTCACTCATCATACCCGCAGTATACCACTCGATAACATAAAATACTGCTTACCTTCATTTTGCAAAAATGTTCCATCAGTGGAAATAATATCATATTAATCTACTTTCACCTATAGCCAACTCTTGTTTACCATTAAATTGCCATTTTTATGACGGTCTATTATAAACTTTCACTATACAATGTATTAAAAATCATTAAATAATGAAAAAATGATATGATTTTTTAATTAACATTATCTCCTAAAATTGACAAGTTCTTTAGTAGGATAGTCATTAGTAACTGGAAAACGTGCAGTCCCAGTTTAGGTACAATACTTAGAATCATAATGCAACCATTATCTATATTATCTAAGTATCCATTATAATGAGGAAGGTTATGTTACATAGCCGAAACTATAACACAAACATATAATTTTAAAATATATATACTGTTTTGGTTAGTTGGAGTCTTATTAGTAATGTATGCATGTCTTTCAACGGCAGTTTTACCCTTGCAGAAAGGCGGACTTGCATTACTGGATGCAGATTTACTTCAAAAAGGCTTAGCTGTTATCGGTACAAGTATAGAGAAGTGCCATAAAAGCTAACAGTAAATAACTACAAATAGCACTAACCAATTATGTTAGATAGATACTAAAAGCGAGAATGTAGATTTAGGATTTAGATTTCTGGGCTTTCGGCATCTAAGGGCATGTTGGCCGTCACGTTTTTGAGTGATGACGTCCCTCGGCGAGAACACTGAAAGGCTAGAAAGAAAGAATTGAGGAAGGAAGGAAGAGGCCTAGGATCTATGTTAGGTACCACCCCGGCGTTTGCCTAGTGTGAATAAGGAAACCTCATTCAGGATGGTTCGCATTAAAAAGCTTTTTATAGTTTTTCGATCGAGTGCCCCCACCCGGAATCGAACCTGGGACCGCTCACACTGAAGATAAAGCGCACAGACTAGGAGCAGCAAAACCTTTGCTTAGCACAAAATAATAGATTATTTTTAAGAGGTCAAATCATAACACTTACTACGTTACTAACGTGTGCATATTTTGTTTAGGTGTATTCTATTTTGGAAGATTTATAGACAAAATTCAATACTTTGCATGAAAAAAAAAACATGTTTATAAGGAGCAAATTTCTGCAGTCATCAGAATTAAATACAAAGTAATACACCTATATTTTAGGATTACAAGTGTAAGGTTACTAGTGTAAAATAATTACAAGTGCTTTACGATGGATAAAATAAGTGAGTGCGTATGAAAGATGGCTCTATTAGATGTTATTTTCCACCTGTGGCATATTTCTGCACAGTGTACAGGACCTTTATTTTATGTTTACAAGTGCAGGCTTACTAGTATGAAACCATAACAAGTGCTATTGAAACTCGTATCATTGCCAAAATCAACTTTTTTCCACTATCTTTGATTGCGCGCACACCTACCATCGCTGGCGCTCCTGGTCTCTTCGGACTTCCCCCTCCAGCGCTACTACGCGGACCCACTAGCTTCGTCCTGTCTGACTCCGTTAAATAGTGCTTTTCTTTCAGTGGCCACCTAGCAAATGTTGGTTTGCGTTTTTTAACTGTAGGTTTTATTCTACGCACCCGGAAGTCGTATTTATACGCAAATCGTAAAAGAATTGTAATTTTTCAGCAATTACTTCTTGTGGCCCCTTTGGACTTTATCTATGCCAAGTGAGGTATTTTCATGGTCCCCAGTGGAAACTTTTTAGGTTATAACAAGAAGGTGTGGCAAAAGTAGACCTGTACGTTCTAATGGAGCTTATATAATCTAGCGTAAAAAGCGATCGGCTTCATGAACCAAGCTATCTTTTGTTAAGACATATCTTCCACACCTGCACCTGACCTTTTCGAAGCATTTTAATATTTTTAATTTTATTACGTAGATCAGCAGTTGTGATTTTTAAATTCATTTGATGAATAAATCTAGTGCTGTTCCTCTAGTAGCAATATTTCTGTAAAGAGTATTTTTTGTATTCCATAAACATTCATTTTTCTCATATAATTATAAAAGTAATTTAATGTAAAATAAGCATAACCGCATGCCGGACACTTTTCCTTTCCCCTGAAAATGTTTTGGAATCAGGTGTTGACACTCGGCAATCTAATCGTATTTGATATGCAATCTGATCGAATCGACCACAGAAAATAGAACGTCTTTCAATTCAGGTGCCAGTCGATTAGTCGCTTTCGATCAACAAGCGATTAAGTTGAAGTTCAGTTTACACGGTCGATTAAGTTGAAAGTGACGTCAATTCAACTGAATCGAACGCAAATCGACTAAGTGTAAACGCCCCATTAGAGCATAAAAATTACAGTACATAAAATACGAATCAACATAAACACAAACTAATCTTTGTTAGGTGGTTATTAAACTGCACGGAAACTATCTAACCAAGTTAGGACAGAAGGGTAGCGAAGAGAAATTACGGGCGAGTGCGGTGTGTATCCATAGGAAACAGGAGCGTCATCGACCCAGGATATACACATTAGGGTAGTCCTTATTTATATGGGGAAAAATAAATTTAGGAATTTCCTTGGATTCACCCCCTAAAATGGTTCCATATGGGACAAAATTAAGCCAGGAGAAAAATTAGGTCAATTGAATAATTTTAAATGGTGCCCCAAACGACCTAAAATTTTGAATGCGTTTACAGTACATAGTATATGGGGAAAAGCTGGAATAAACTCTTGTAATTTACAAACGGCTTAAGGGAATGGAAAGATATCTTGGATAATGGAACTAGAGGAAATGAACAACCTAATTTTGTATAGCATTATTATGGCGACTATCTCGAAGTCCGCCATCTTGAATTCAGGTCAAAATTTTCAAATAGGAAGAGGGTCATGTTATATATCACTTTGAGGTGGCGTTTTCCCAGAAGCACAAATCTCGTATTATTTTCAAGCTACCAATAATCTTGTAAGTGTTATCACGTGTGAAAAACGAAATGCTTCGATGTAATGTTATTTTATTGTAGTTATGGACCACAGATTTGTAAGAATTTTGGAAGTGTTTTACATAAACTGGAAACAAACTGCTAGAGAAAGTTAAATCTTTGTTTCCCCATGAACTACCAATAAGTTTTTCCATCAAGATGATTCATAGACCATTATGAGGAAAAAGAAAAAATATAATATGGAAGAAATAGAAACATCCCTTATTTATGTAGTACTGTAGCTTTGGGGTAAGTTTTCAATCTTATATACTACACAGTTCACTTTTGTCACATCTAGGAAAAGATTATCTATGAGAACTCACTATGTGCAAAAGAAACTGTTTCTGATACTCATTTTTCGTAAAAACGATGTTGTAATCTTCTGTTAGTTTCACTCCCCTTTCTGCTGCATCGTTTATTACGGAGATGAATTTAACTATTTCTTTCCTTGAAGATAGTTATTGTTATCTGACCATGAAATCGGATCACACTCAACAAACCCTTTGGGTATTTTAAATCTCACGAGAAAAAATTGTTTGTTGTATCAAAATCACTGATTTCTCTTTTCACAAGAATTTTTATGGTATTATCCTTGCGTCAAGCCTCTTTGCTGCTTCACGGTTTCTCCTTATAGTTCTAATTCTTTCAACCAATTTTTGTTTTTCCACTATGTTAACTTCATCATCAAAAAACTCCAATGCTACGTATTCCTCCTTCAAGTACCAGAGATGCCGAGAAAATTTAGAAAGAGCCACTTCATATAATTCATTATCTATTTGACTATAACTGTACAAAGCTTTCAAAAATTACAGGTCTTGTAATGATGAATGGGATACTTGATAACATTTAAATCAAGCTTAGACCTATAGTCGTATCAGAAAAATTCATGCTCTCCGAAGACCCGTTTCTATTTGCTTCGTTAAACGAAAATGTTGGCGAAAGAGAAATATTTTTAAACAGTATATTGCTTTTCACATCTACCTTGCATGGTGAATTGCTCCAGGCAAACGAAAGAAAACTCTTCGAGGAGGTATGCCATTTAAGAATGTCAGTTCTAAAAATTTACTGTAATCTTCTCTGCGGTGTCCTGCTTCTACAAGTTTGATAGCAAAATTCAATATTTCATTTCTTACATCTGAAATGTTGTTCCTTACGTCATTATCATCATCAATTCTGGAATAAAGTTAGTACAAGCTATTTTAGACCAATCGTTCTGAAAATGCTTAAATAGGGGAACGTCCGGTCCAGATGCAAACGAAACACAACACTTGTCAAATACACATTTTAAAACCAATTCATAAATGTAGTGTCTACAAGGAAGGTATAGAAGATCATTTTGGAGCAAGGTATAGAAGATCATTTTGGAGCATCTGCTCTAGCAGAATGAAAGCACCGTTCACATGACACATATTGCAGGGAATAGTGTGACAACAAACTGCCTGCACGAACTTTACCAAGTTCCATTCTTCAAGCTAATGAACTGTAGTAGAAATAATATGTTCGTTCTCCTCTTCATGATGACAAACTGAGAACACCAATTAGCCTCTCATGAGCATCTCCTGTAATAAATATTGATAACCCGTCGATAGCCTCTCTACCAGTCAAATTCGGCAGTAGTTTTCCTTCTCATTGCACAACTAACGCACTTCATGCACTCCGAAATTGTTTTTGTGGTCTTATGCAACTTCGCTACGGATTTTCTCTCAGCATCGATGCATATTTATTACTAGTTCCTTTACATTATGGCCTAATGTTTCTGCCGTCGCTGTCAGAATATGTATTCTCGTTCTATCAGTGGACTTGTATCGATCAAAAGCAGCAACCTGTCTTGGAGTTTTAAAATTTGTTCTTTTCCTTTTACATCTCTTGCAGGATCCGGGGGGCGCACACAGGCACATATTTACATTTTATCTTATATATTCAACTGGGTTTTCCTATTCATTTCTTGAAATGCTTACGTCCGTGTATTTTGGTGTAAAATTCACACAAATCATTTCCAGAAGTGCATTTTTCTTTTGCGTTCTTCTTTCTAATGAAGTCGCGCATATCCCTCTTGTCCTTTTCGAGCCAAACTCATATCTTTACATTTAGTTGTGTAAGAGTTATTACTTGTGTAAAAGAGAAATATTTTCACAGGTAATGATTCTTAGACGACTAAGGCTATCTTTAAAATAGTGCCAGATTTGTGTTTCTGGTGAAACGCCACCATAGAAAGATATGTCACATGACCCTCTTCCTATTTGAAAATTTTGATCTGAATCCAAGATGGCGGACTTCAAGATGACCGCTGTGACAATACTATACAACATTAGATGTGTTTCTTCCTCTAGTTCCATTATCCAGGGTATTTTTGCGTTCCCTTAAGTTGTTTCTAAATTACAAGATTTTATTCCAGATTTTTCCCATATATTATGTACTGTAATCGGGTTCAAAATTTTAGGTCGCTTGGGGCACCATTTAATATTATTCAATGAACTTAATTTTTCTCCTTCCTTAATTTAGTCCCATATGGAACCATTTTAGGGGGTGAGTCCAAAGAAATTAGGAAATCAGAAATTAAGGACCACCCTAATACACATAAACGAGAATAATAGAAAAACACTTCATATGGCATAAAAACATGCTTTTCATGTGGCACAACTTTGCGACACATATATGATAACCTTATACACTACCCTCTCTCATACTGAGCTACGTGGCTAAGCGGTTAGCGTACCCGCCTTTGGCTGGCGTGGGAGACCCGGGTTCGATTCCCGGCGGGAGCTCATGTGGTTCGGATTCCACGTTAATCAGTAGGTCCACGTCTCATATAGCCTCGTTGCTGAACGGGACGTTAAACTCAACTCAAGTCGTACCCGCCTTTGGCGTGAGACCCGGGTTCGATTCCCGGCGAGTGCTTATGTGGTTCGGATTCCACGCAGTGATGAAAATTTTCCGATTCATAAAAACATACTCCACTTATTCCTACATCGTTGTTTAGCCGTAATGTGAGGTGGAAAATTTTCTTCTATATTTTTCCGGAATATTTTCCGTTCTTAACAAATATCAGTGATCAAGTAACAGTTCCTCAGTATTCATAAAATTGATTGAAATCATGGACAGAAATGTTATAAAGTGAAAGATCGTTTAAAGAATCTGAAAATTTTCATGGCTCAGACAATTTTCAGTACTATGTAGGAACAAATGAAAAAATTTTTCTTGAATCGAAATATTTTCTGTCTTGTACGGAAAAATTGAAGAACTTTTTATGAGACGGAAAATTTTCATCATTTTGAAGCAAAAAGTAAAACAACTTTTTGTGAATCGGAAAGTTTTATTGTTCTGTAGAAACAAGTGAAAGAAATTTTCATGAATCGGAAAATTTTCATCACGATGTAGAAACAAATGAAAAAGAAAACTTTTCATAATCCGGACAATTTTGGATATTATGTATAGTGATGTCTGGTGGACCGTGTAACGTGGGTTCCTGTCACCACGGCATGGCGCGTCCTCAGCTTGCGGGTCGAGTAGAAGGCCTCTAGATATAGAGGTTAGCTGCGAATATACTGAATAAGCAGTCGCAGATAGCCGACTAGGAGTGGCCCTCCAGCTTGGGGGTTTGGGTAAGGCTAACAACCTCATCCTGAAAAAAAAAAAAAAAAACACTTGTTCAGAAATATTCACAAAAGCCTCGGACAAGGACTGATAACTTGGCACGACCTCAGCAAAAGAAAATGGACATGAGATTTGGAATATGGAATATTAGAAGTCTTTATAGGGCAGGCGTATTAAAATCCGTAACGAGCTAGTTGGAGAAATACAGGATGGACCCAGTAGGAGTTCAGGAAGTTAGGTGGGAAGAAAATGGATCTGTGAATTCCAGAAATTTTACGTTCTTTTACGGGGAAGGAAATAAAAGTCACCAGTTAGGAACAGGGTTTTTCGTTCATAAACGAATACTACCAGTAATTAAACGGGTTGAATTTGTTACTGACAGACTTTCTTTTATTACTCTTAAGGGACGGTGGTGTGATATTATTGTTTTAAATGTACATGCCCCAAGTGAAGATAAGGATGATGATATAAAAGACATTTTTTTTACGAAGAAGTGGAACAAATATTTGACCAACTCCCGCGATACCATATGAAAATACTATTAGGGGATTTCAATGCGAAGGTAGGACGAGGGGATATTTTCAAACCGATTATAGGGAACGAAAGTCTGCATATGGAGAGTAATGACAACGGTGTTAGACCCGTGAACTTTGCAACATACAAAAACCCAATCGTGATGAGTACAAAATTCCCACATCGCGACGTTCATAAATACACTTGGACATCACCAGACGGAAAAACACAATCAAATTGATCACGTTTTAGTAGATAGAAGAAGGCAATCTAGCATAATTGATGTCCGGTCGTTTAGAGGGGCTGATTGTGACACTGATCACTACCTGGTAGCAGCGATAATACGAGAGAGATTATCGTTGAATAAAGGTAATATTCAATGTCCGAAAACGGAGAGATTCAATTTAAAGAAACTAGAAGAGAACCAGGTAAGAGAGGAATACTAGATTGAAGTTTCGAATAGTTTCTCGGCTTTAGAAGATTCGGAGTGCTCTAGTGTTGGGGAGACCTGGATTGAAATTAGAGATAACATTAAAATTTCAGCAAAAGAAAAGTTGGGACACGCGGAAATGCGTAGGAACAAACCATGGTTCGACCAAGAATACATTAAGCTAGCAGAGAAGAGAAAACAGGCAAAATTACGCTGGCTACAAAATCAGAATTAAATAACTACACAAAATTTCGCAGATATCAGGCGGGAAACTTCCAAAACTTTTAGAACAAAGAAACGCTATTTTTTGAAAGCTAAAATTAAGCAACTTGAAGATAATAGTAAAAATAAAAACATCTGGGATATATATAAGGGGATCAGTGAATTTAAGAAAGACTATCAACCTCATGCTTATATATTAAATAAATCTGACGGTACAGTTCTCACTGATACGGATAGCATCTTAAATAAATGGAAAGATTTCTTTGACGATTTGCTTAACACGCAACTAAAAACTAGTGTGCATGGAGAAAAGGAAATACACACCGCAGAACCGTATACTCCGGAACCCAACCGAATAGAAGTAGAAACCCATATAAAGAAATTAAAGAAACACAAATCTCCTGATGTAGATGAAGTTCCGGCTGAGTTAATTTTAGCTGGAGGCGAAAAATTGTGGAACAAGATACACAAACTCATTCTCCTTATCTTGAACAAGGAAGAATTGTTACAAGAGTGGAAAGAATCGATTATTGTTCCAATTCACAAGAAAGGCGACAAAATGACTGTAATAATTATCGAGGCATTTCTCTTCTGTCAACATCCTATAAAATCGTTTCAAATATTCTATTAGCAAGATTGACCCCATACGCAGATGAAATTATTGGAGATTATCAGTTCGGATTTAGACGAAATCGATCAACTATCGACCAAATATTTACCATTCGCCAAATACTCGAAAAAATGTGGGAATACAATACCCCGGTACATCAACTATTTATTGATTTTAGAAAGGCGTACGACTCGGTTAGGTGAGAAACATTATACAACGTTCTTACAGAACTTGGAATACCGCATCTTAATTAGATTAATTAAGATATGTTTAAATGAATCCCAAAGTAAAGTTCGGGTAGGAAAATTTTTGTCCACGAGCTTTCACGTCGAAAATGGCCTGGAACAAGGAGATGCGTTGCCGCCATTATTATTTAACTTTGTTCTTGAATACGCCATAAGGAAAATCAAAGATAGCAACCAGGGCCTAGAGTTGAACGGTATTCACCAGGTTATGGCATATGCTGATGATGTAAATTTAATAGAGGATGATAGGAGAACAATAGAAAGAAATGCAGAGATCTTATTAAACGCTTGCATGGACAGGGTTTAGAAGTAAATGCAGAGAAAACTAAATACATGGAAGTGCGTCGGGACCGTAATACAGCAAATTATGGATGCGTTAAAATATTAAATAATACTTTTGATAATGGATACTTTCAAATATCTAGGATCAATATTAACAGAGGAAAATCATATTCACGGAGAAATTAACCCTTAAGGGATCCAGGGTTTTGGGGCTATTTTTTAGACTTTCAGTCAAGCAGCTACTGCATCATCACTATTTATCCTAGGATCATGGTTCATACCTCATTCTCTTCAGAATGGAGCTGGCTTTCAAATGATACCACTTGTATGCTCATACCATATGCCAGGAGGGGGAAAATGATGTCAAAGGGAAAATATCGGAGGGATTTTTTTCTCGCACTTTGGGCCCCTCTGGAGCGTCCCTGTGTGAACGTAGCCATCTAAAAAAATCTGATAAATAGTACATGGTATACTGAATGTGTGTGCCAAATTTCAAGTTTCTATCTTGAATACTAAGGGCGGAAGAAATTTTATCAGGAATTCCCACCATGCCCCAAATTACCGTAAAACACCATGATCTCAGGTCAAAAATTTCCTGAGACATCCCTAATTACCCTAGGGTCATGTTTCGCCCATCATTCTCTTCAGAATAGAACTGCCTTTCAGGCGGTATGACTCGCGTGTCTCCATCATGTATCTAAGGCGGGAAAATGATGAAAAACGGGATTTTTTTGGTCTAAATATCCCTTTTTTCAACTTTTAACCCCCTGGACCCCCCTGTTTTAACGCAGAGATCTGAAAAAAATCTGGTAAATACTACTCGGTGGGCTGAATGTTTATGCACAATTCCAATTTTCCAGGTGCAAAAGTAAGCCCGCCCAAAAAAATATACCGACAATGTCCCATATTCCCGTATACAGAGGGAAATTTTTAAACATTCCCTGATACATCCCTAATCACCCTAGAGTCATGTTTCGTCCATCATTCTCTTCAGAATAGAACTGCCTTTCAGGCAGTACCATTCACTTGTCTCCATCATGTATATAAGGTGGGAAAATGAGGAAAAACGGGATTTTTGGGTAAAAATATCCCTTTTTCAACTTTTTGACCCTCTGGGTCCCCCCCTGTTTTAACGCAGAAATCTGAAAAGAAAATCTGGTAAATACTACTCGGTGGACTGCATGTTTGTGCAAAATTTCAATCTTCTACGTGCAAAAATAAACCCGCCAAAAATACTTTACATAACCCCCCCCCAAAAAGTATTGCACGAAAATATAAATTTTAGACTTATGACGTCATCACCTCCTATGTCTCGACGCAGGAAGGTCTGAAACCATACGTAATGTCTTCTACAATGCCTCTGGACTTGAAAAAAAAACCGGACGAAAAAGCTCAAATAGAAGAGAAATAACGCAATGTACCATGAAAAACGCATATGGTACAAATTGTACCAAAAGTTCCCCAAAGGGTTAAATGTCGACTAAAAGCAGGGAATTCGTGTTACTATTCGGTTCAAAATCTCTTGTCGTCGCGAATTCTGTCGAGGAATCTGAAGCTTAAAATATACAAAACGATAATCATGCCTGTTGTTCTGTATGGTTGCGAAACATGGTCACTTACTACGTATGGCAAGATAGCCCCCCACTTTAGAAAATTGAAACAATGACTAGGTCATTCGTTTGTACTACGTTTGTACCGTTTGTACCGAAAATATTTTCGTTTGTACCATTTTCCTTATAGGGTTACTTGATAGGTCAACTTGGGGGGGGGGCTGTCTTGGCGCCAAGATAGCCCCCTCGTATCACAGCATAAAAAATTGGAATACACCATTCGAAAGCAAATCGTTTGTACCGTTTGTACCGAAAAAAGTTTTGTTTGTACCCTGATAGTTTTCGAGAAACAGGGGATGATATTTTGGGCGGGGAGCTATCTTGGCGCCAAGATAGCCCCCCGTATCACAGCACAAAAAATTGGAACACACCATTCGAAAGCAAATCGTTTGTACCGTTTGTACCGAAAAAAGTTTTGTTTGTACCCTGATAGTTATCGAGAAACAGGGGATGACATTTGGGGGGGCTATCTTGGCGCCAAGATAGCCCCCCCCCGTATCACAGCACAAAAATTTGAAATACACCATTCGAAAGCAAATCGTTTGTACCGTTTGTACCGAAAAAAAGTTTTGTTTGTACTCGGATAGTTTTCGAGAAACAGGGGAAGATATTTTGGGCGGGAGGCTATCTTGGCGCCAAGATAGCCCCCCCGTATCACAGCACAAAAAATTGGAATACACCATTCGAAAGCAAATCGTTTGTACCGTTTGTACCGAAAAAAGTTTTGTTTGTACCCTGATAATTTTCAAGAAAGAGTGGGTGGCATTTGGGATGCTATCTTGTACGCAAGATAGGCCCCCTAATATGTACTTTTTCCATGCCTATTAATAAGTATTATGTGTCTATTCATGTGAATTTATGTGTATTTAGAACTCTTGATATACATATCCAAATCAAAAAGGCCTTGTTGCTAATAACGCAACGTTAAAATTGAATCGGCGAGTGGCAAAACAGTGTAAGTTCAAAATAAGTAATTTTGAGTTAAAGGCGAAAATAACACTAAAGATGTAGAACTACAAGTTGTAGTGAAGGGCAGTACAATTTGGAAGACCTCGCACGTTATAGCAGATTGCTATAATGTCGACTGTACATTTGTGGCATTAACAAACGAAAGTTCTTTCTTCAAATATCTCAAAATGCGTTTTGTGGACTAGTAGTGTTTTTCCGCTCAACAATTCAATTAAATTTTCTCTATTTGTGCCCTTTTCCGTAAATAAATACCGAAAAAAGAATAACAAATTGTGTACAAATTCAGAAAGAAACTATATTTACAGAAATAATCTTAAACAAAGAAAACTAAAAGATGAAATGTTTGCTCACCTAAACTGCGTCCTTCCACGTTTCAGCTTTACACCAACTGAAAAAATTAGTTGTTTATATCTGTCACATTAACGGCTCGAGAAGTTTGCCGCTTTCATAGACAATAGACGAATGCAAATAGGCCATTGCTGAATAATACGTATTTACTTAAGGAAAAGGGCAGAAATAAAGAAAATTTAATTGAATCGGTGAGTGGAAAACCACTACTAGTACACAAAACGCATTTTGAGATATTTGAAAAAATAACTTTCTTTTGTTAATGCCACAAATGTACAGTCGACACTATAGCATTCTGTTATAACGTGCAAGGTCTTGCAAATTGCACTGCTCTTCAGTACAACTTGTAGTACTACATCTTTAGTGTTATTTTTGCCTTTACTTCAAAATGGTTTATTTTGGACTCACACTGTTTTCCCACTCGCCGATTCAATTCTAACGTTGAGTTATTACTGAAAAATTCATTTTTTTTATTTTGATATGCACAACCAGAATTCTAAATACACATCAATTCACATGGATAAACAGTAGTGAAAAAATGATCGATCTGGCTCAGCGTTTAACAACTCACAAGCCCCTGGGAAAATGACCACCGTGCACCGTGAGCCCACGGTCTTTTACGACCTCCATTTAGGGGTGTATTCGTTCTCTTTTATGACCACTTTTTAGGGGTGAACTCGTTCTCTTTTACGACCTCCATTTTAAGGGGGTGTACTCGTTCCCTACGAACACAACAGATAACACATAAGAGTACGTAACATAACAAGGGTGTATTCATTCCCTTTTATGAACCCCTACGAACACATAACACTACGTAACACACAGCAGAACAGATAACACATAAGACTACGTAACATAACAAGGGTGTATTCATTCTCTTTTATGAACATATTTTTCAACCCCTATTTTAACATAGGAGATAACACATAACACTACGTAACACACAGCACAACAGATAATACATGGCGTATTTTCCAACCCCTATTTTAAGATAACACATAGAAGAGCAGATAACACATAACATAACAAGGGTGTATTCGTTTTCCAACCCCTATTTTAACACATAACATAGCAGAGGTGAACTCGTTCCCTTTTCCAACCCCTATTTTAACATAGCAGAAATGACATAAACATGTCCTCAAACTACTGACCATCATGAACAAAGGTCAAACTAAGAAACGAAACAACATATCGAGGTGCTGTTTCCACATTTAGCAATAGGTCATCAGGTACTACATGTCCCAAAATTAGTGGTCATCGAGGTCAAAGACCAAAATACTTAAAACCTAATAACTCGAAAACGAAACCACATATTGAGGTGCTATTTCCAAATCTAGTAACTGGTCATCAACTACTACAAGTTCCAAAATAGTGGCCATCGAGGGCAAAGGTCACAATACTTAAAACCTAATAACACGAAAACTGAGCCATATATTGAGGTGCTGTTTCCAAATCTAGTAATAGGTCATCAACTAGTACATGTTAAAAAGTACTGATCATCGAGGTCAAAGGTTAACATACTTAAAACCTAATAACACGAAAACTGAGCCACATATTGAGGTGCTGTTTCCAAATCTAGTAACTGGTCATCAACTACTACAAATTCCAAAATAATGATCATCGAGGTCAAAGGTCAACATACTTAAAACCCAATAACTCGAAAACGAAACCACATATTGAGATGTTGTTTCCAAATCTAGTAACTGGTCATCAACTACTACAAGTTCTAAAATACTGATCATCGAGGTCAAAGGTCAACATACTTAAAACCTAATAACACGAAAACTGAGCCACATACTCAGGTGCTGTTTCCACATTGAGTAATAGGTCATCAACTACTACTACAAGTTCCAAAATAATGATCATCGAGGTCAAAGGTCAAAGTACTTAAAACCTAATAACACGAAAACTGAGCCACATATTGAGGTGCTGTTTCCACATTTAGTAACAATATTGCTGAGATTCGGATATTATATTTTGCTGTTCATCTAACTTTTAGAATATTGCTGTCTTCCAACTATAGAACACCAATTAGTGTTTTTTCTAATAACATATTATTCTTAACGATCAACAATTATTCACTGTAACGGTATATTGAAAGCAAAATTCTTCTCGGAAAAAATCAGGTGTTTGCATGAAAAAGTAATTGGGACTGTTCCAACTAAAGAACACCAATTAGTGTTTTTTCTAATAACCTATTATTCTTAACGATCAACAATTATTCACTGTAACGCTATATTGAAAGCAATGCTTATATAATTTTTTGCAAAATTCTTCTCGGAAAAAATCAGGTGTTTGCAAGAAAAAGTAATTGGGGCTGTTCCCACTATAGATCACCAAAAGTGTTTTTCCCAATAACGTATTCTTTCTAAAGCTGTAAATAGAAAAAAAAAAACGGAATTTTACTTTGCAAAATCCGCACCGAAAATTTTGAACCGAAAGATATGCCGTATTAACTAGCTATGTATTATTTAAGCAAAACGAAGGGCTAAATTTGAGAAAGCGAACATGGACCATTTTACTCAAATTTGGATGGAGTATTTATCTTTGTATGAACCAGAAAAAAACAATGAAGAAGATCCGTTTTAACTAGTTCCATATTTCTGTACAATTTTGTACTACTCAAATAAACGAAATTTTATTTTTTGTACCAATCACAAGAAAATCAAAGAAGGATCATTTTATACCTTTATGTGCTATTTAAATAAACGAAGGAATAAATTTGAGTGATCTATTCAATTTTATACCAATCAGAAGAAAAGCAAAGATATACCATTTTAACTATTTAAACAAATGAAAAGATAAATTTGAATGACCTATTCAATTTTGTACCAACGAGAATTGCCATTTTGTACTACTTCAATAAACAAAAAAAACCGAAGAAGGTTCATTTTAACTAACTCAGACTTTTATACCATTTTGTACTACTCCAATAAACGAAGGAATGCCAACCAGAAAAAAAAGTGAAGATTAGGTGGATTATTTTCTTTTGTATCAACTAGAAAAGAGAAGAAGAGCTACTTTAACTTGCTCATTATGTACTGTTTAAACAAACGAAAATTGACCATTATGTAACTTCTGAACTTACTGAAATGTTCTATTTTTGTATCAATCAGAAAAACCCGAAGAAGGATCATGTTAAGAAGTTCATAATTTCGATGTTCTACTTTTTATACCGACGAGAAAAAAAATGAACTAGCTGAATATACGAAAGAATAAATTTAAGTGACCTATTCAATTTTGTACCAATGAGAAATGTCATATTTAACTGGTTCAGAATTTTACTACTCAAATAAACAATGGAATATTGTACCATTTTGGAGTTTTATAATTTGTGTCAACTTCAACAAACAAAAGGAAAAAGCAAAAAAAAAAGGATCATTTTAACTAGTCTAATAAACGAAGGCATAAATATGAGTGAGCTATTTAATTTTGTAGTAACCAAAGGATTTTCACGAAAGAACAAAATTGTACTAATCAGAAAAAGCAAAGAAGACCCATTTTAACTAACTGAGAATTTCTGTACCTTTTTGTACTATTTAAACAAACGATGGGATAAATTTCAGTGAACTGTTTTTTGTACTAACCAGAAAAATCGAAGAAGGTATCTTTATAATAGCTCAATGAACGAAAGAAGAAATTTGGGTGTTCTACTTTTTTATACAAAACAAGGAAGAACCATTTTAACTTGCTGAGTTTTTTATACCATTTTGTACTACTCAAATAAACGAAAGAAAAGCAAAAAAGTCCTTTCTAACTAGCGCAGAATTTATGTAAGAATAATTTCGATGTTCTACTTTTTTATACCAAACAAAGAAGAACCATTTTAACTTGCTGAGTATTTTATACCATTTTGTACTACTCAAATAAACGAAAGAAAAGCAAAAAAAGACCTTTTTAACTAGCATAGAATTTCTGTAACGCAAAAATTAATTTGGATGGAGTAACAAGAAAGAAAGCAAAGATATGTCATATTAACTACTTAAATAAACGAAGGGATAAATTTAAGTGATCTATTCCATTTTGTACCAAGGAGAAATGCCATTTTTATCTAGCTTAGAATTTCTAGTGCATGTTGTATTATTTAAACAAAACGAAGGGCTAAATTTGAGAAAGCGAACATGAACCATTTTACTCAAAATTGACCATTATGTAACTTTTGAACTTACTGAAATGTTCTATTTTTGTATCAATCAGAAAAACCCGAAGAAGGATCATTTTAAGAAGTTCATAATTTCGATCTTCTACTTTTTATACCAACGAGAAAAAATGAAGTGGCTGAATATATGAAATAATAAATTATGTGACCTATTCAATTTTATACCAATGAGAAATTTCAAACGAAGTAATGCATTTGAGTAAGCTATTTAATTTGAAAAACCGAAGTTGAGTATTTTATAGCATTTTGTATTATTTCAACAAACAAAGGAATAAGCAAAAAAAAGGATCATTTTATATCATTTTAAACTAGTCTAATAAACGAAGGCATAAATATGAGTGAGCTATTTAATTTTGTAGCTGAGTATTTTAACGAAAGAACAAAATTGTACTAACCAGAAAAAACCGAAGAAGACCCATTTTAACTAACTGAGAATTTCTGTACCTTTTGTACTATTTAAACAAACGATGGGATAAATTTGAGTGACCTGTTTTTTGTACTAACCAGGAAAATCGAAGAAGGTACCTTTGTACTAGCCCAATGAACGAAAGAGCAAATTTGGGTGTTCTATTTCTTTTTTTAACTGACTTAGAATTTTATACCTTTTTGAAAAAAGCAAGGAAATAGCTCAGCATGTTACAGCTTTTTGTGTTTTTGGTCTACCCAATTTAAACAAACAAAGGAATAAATTTGTGTGAGCTATTCACTTTTATAGCAAGCTAAAAAGGAAAGAATAAATTTGAGTGGCTTAAGCAAAGAAGGTCAATGGTAACAAATCTTTTTGTGCTATTAAATTTGAGTGATCTATTGAAGAATGAATAAATTTTGTTTGCAATTAAAAAAAACGGAGGTCTATTTTATGTACATTTTGTACTATTCAAATAAACAAAGAAATACCATATTCTTCTACTCAAACAAACTACGGAATAAGCTCAGAATTTCTATACCTTTTTGTGTTATTCAAATAAACGAAGGAATAAATTTGTGTGACTTATACCAACCATGAAGGTTCATTATATCAATTTGTATTACTCTATTTCATTTTTGTAACAATCAGAAGAAGAAGACAGCTCAGAATTTTATACCTTTGTGGTGTTACATTTTGTATATTTTTGTGTCATCCAGAGAACAATTTAAATTGACTCTCCCGTCACTAAGAAAGGCTTATAAAATATTTCAACGTAAGATTTAACAAACCAGAATTGCGTCATAATTGTGTAGAACAGACTCCATAGTAATTTGCGTAACATCATGCATGGCCATTTTTGATCACAGCAGAAGTTTTCAAAGTTCCATGTTGCTGCAGATTTTTAACATTTGTACTGCTAGTATAGTTAGGGTCCTAAGGTACTGCGTATTGCTCAACGATTCAATTATTTTTTAAAACTTTTTTCCTCGTCTAAGGTAAAGTATATGAAACTTCAAATATATATTTTTGCATTTATGTATTTTATTATAATGGAATATAAGTTTATGGAGTATATTTGGAAAATAATAGAACATACATCATGATGTTATATTGCCTTGAAACATATTATTAAACACGGAGAATGCATAGAACACCTGAGAAAACTATTTATTTGATTTGTTTTTACTGAAGATCAGAAAAATGACTAGCATGGAGATTGTTTATGTTTCACCTAGAGAAAAAGAAATGCAGCGTGAAAACGAGAAACCTATACTGTTAATCCAGCCGTCTGACCCCGATTTGCCAGATGAATTACGTGATAAAGTGAGAATCATATATCCAACACAAGAAATAGAAGAAGTGTATTATTTTAGACGCTATAATAGATATAATGATGAAATACTCCCTGAAAGTGATGATGACAGTGTTTCAAATATTACCTGTTTTGAACTGGAAGCTAATGAGTGTGACTGTACTAGTGAAACTATTAGTGATACATGTGTTATACAATTATTTAATGAGTATACACCAAATTCAGTATTATTATGTGAAGCATGTTCTAAACATAATGAGAATGAAAAAGATCACAACTGTTTGCTGCAGTATGATTACGAATTATTGCAAAAGGTGTGGACGATCTTAATTAAACGTGAAATGAGAGAAAAAAATCTATAAACTTTATATAGAGAAGCATTTTAAAAGTTGTAATATTAAGAACACATACTTTGGAGAAAAAATTTAATCTGGTATATGAATACATTACAGAGTGTGATTATTATATCAACAAAATAGTAGAAATGTTTTTAGAGAAAGATAAACAATTATTTAATTCTGTAAATGAACACTGAGCCCACTGTAGCATATGCATTTGATTGTGTAAGAATAGAAGAACTTGAACTGTTAACTGGATCAATTTGTAGTACTGTAATATTAAGAATTTAATAGATAACTAACATTGGACTCTTGCAACTGAATTGTCAGGGAGAGTCAATTTAAATTGTTCTCTGGATGACACAAAAATATACAAAATGTAACACCACAAAGGTATAAAATTCTGAGCTGTCTTCTTCTTCTGATTGTTACAAAAATGAAATAGAGTAATACAAAATGATATAATGAACCTTCATGGTTGGTATAAGTCACACAAATTTATTCCTTCGTTTATTTGAATAACACAAAAAGGTATAGAAATTCTGAGCTTATTCCGTAGTTTGTTTGAGTAGCAGAATATGGTATTTCTTTGTTTATTTGAATAGTACAAAATGTACATAAAATAGACCTCCGTTTTTTTAATTGCAAACAAAATTTATTCATTCTTCAATAGATCACTCAAATTTAATAGCACAAAAAGATTAGTTACCATTGACCTTCTTTGCTTAAGCCACTCAAATTTATTCTTTCCTTTTTAGCTTGCTATAAAAGTGAATAGCTCACACAAATTTATTCCTTTGTTTGTTTAAATTGGGTAGACCAAAAACACAAAAAGCTGTAACATGCTGAGCTATTTCCTTGCTTTTTTCAAAAAGGTATAAAATTCTAAGTCAGTTAAAAAAGAAATAGAACACCCAAATTTGCTCTTTCGTTCATTGGGCTAGTACAAAGGTACCTTCTTCGATTTTCCTGGTTAGTACAAAAAACAGGTCACTCAAATTTATCCCATCGTTTGTTTAAATAGTACAAAAGGTACAGAAATTCTCAGTTAGTTAAAATGGGTCTTCTTCGGTTTTTTCTGGTTAGTACAATTTTGTTCTTTCGTTAAAATACTCAGCTACAAAATTAAATAGCTCACTCATATTTATGCCTTCGTTTATTAGACTAGTTTAAAATGATATAAAATGATCCTTTTTTTTGCTTATTCCTTTGTTTGTTGAAATAATACAAAATGCTATAAAATACTCAACTTCGGTTTTTCAAATTAAATAGCTTACTCAAATGCATTACTTCGTTTGCCATTTCTCATTGGTATAAAATTGAATAGGTCACTTAAATTTATTATTTCATATATTCAGCTACTTCATTTTTTCTCGTTGGTATAAAAAGTAGAAGATCGAAATTATGAACTTCTTAAAATGATCCTTCTTCGGGTTTTTCAGATTGATACAAAAATAGAACATTTCAGTAAGTTCAAAAGTTACATAATGGTCAATTTTGAGTAAAATGGTTCATGTTCGCTTTCTCAAATTTAGCCCTTCGTTTTGTTTAAATAATACAACATGCACTAGAAATTCTAAGCTAGATAAAAATGGCATTTCTCCTTGATACAAAATGGAATAGATCACTTAAATTTATCCCTTCGTTTATTTAAATAGTTAATATGACATATCTTTGCTTTCTTTCTTGTTACTCCATCCAAATTAATTTTTGCGTTACAGAAATTCTATGCTAGTTAAAAAGGTCTTTTTTTGCTTTTCTTTCGTTTATTTGAGTAGTACAAAATGGTATAAAATACTCAGCAAGTTAAAATGGTTCTTCTTTGTTTGGTATAAAAAAGTAGAACATCGAAATTATTCTTACATAAATTCTGCGCTAGTTAAAAAGGACTTTTTTTGCTTTTCTTTCGTTTATTTGAGTAGTACAAAATGGTATAAAAAACTCAGCAAGTAAAATGGTTCTTCCTTGTTTGGTATAAAAAAGTAGAACACCCAAATTTCTTCTTTCGTTCATTGAGCTATTATAAAGATACCTTCTTCGATTTTTCTGGTTAGTACAAAAAACAGTTCACTGAAATTTATCCCATCGTTTGTTTAAATAGTACAAAAAGGTACAGAAATTCTCAGTTAGTTAAAATGGGTCTTCTTTGCTTTTTCTGATTAGTACAATTTTGTTCTTTCGTGAAAATCCTTTGGTTACTACAAAAGTAAATAGCTCACTCATATTTATGCCTTCGTTTATTAGACTAGTTAAAATGATCCTTTTTTTTGCTTTTTCCTTTTGTTTGTTGAAGTTGACACAAATTATAAAACTCCAAAATGGTACAATATTCCATTGTTTATTTGAGTAGTAAAATTCTGAACCAGTTAAAAATGACATTTCTGATTGGTACAAAATTGAATAGGTCACTTAAATTTATTCTTTCGTATATTCAGCTAGTTCATTTTTTTCTCGTTGGTATAAAAAGTAGAACATCGAAATTATGAACTTCTTAACATGATCCTTCTTCGGGTTTTTCTGATTGATACAAAAATAGAACATTTCAGTAAGTTCAAAAGTTACATAATGGTCAATTTTCGTTTGTTTAAACAGTACATAATGAGCAAGTTAAAGTAGCTCTTCTTCTCTTTTCTAGTTGATACAAAAGAAAATAATCCACCTAATCTTCACTTTTTTTCTGGTTGGCATTCCTTCGTTTATTGGAGTAGTACAAAATGGTATAAAAGTCTGAGTTAGTTAAAATGAACCTTCTTCGGTTTTTTTTGTTTATTGAAGTAGTACAAAATGGCAATTCTCGTTGGTACAAAATTGAATAGGTCATTCAAATTTATCTTTTCATTTGTTTAAATAGTTAAAATGGTATATCTTTGCTTTTCTTCTGATTGGTATAAAATTGAATAGATCACTCAAATTTATTCCTTCGTTTATTTAAATAGCACATAAAGGTATAAAATGATCCTTCTTTGATTTTCTTGTGATTGGTACAAAAAATAAAATTTCGTTTATTTGAGTAGTACAAAATTGTACAGAAATATGGAACTAGTTAAAACGGATCTTCTTCATTGTTTTTTTTCTGGTTCATACAAAGATAAATACTCCATCCAAATTTGAGTAAAATGGTCCATGTTCGCTTTCTCAAATTTAGCCCTTCGTTTTGCTTAAATAATACATAGCTAGTTAATACGGCATATCTTTCGGTTCAAAATTTTCGGTGCGGATTTTGCAAAGTAAAATTCCGTTTTTTTCTATTTACAGCTTTAGAAAGAATACGTTATTGGGAAAAACACTTTTGGTGATCTATAGTGGGAACAGCCCCAATTACTTTTTCTTGCAAACACCTGATTTTTTCCGAGAAGAATTTTGCAAAAAATTATATAAGCATTGCTTTCAATATAGCGTTACAGTGAATAATTGTTGATCGTTAAGAATAATAGGTTATTAGAAAAGACACTAATTGGTGTTCTATAGTTGGAACAGTCCCAATTACTTTTTCATGCAAACAGCTGATTTTTCCGAGAAAAGAATTCTATAAGCATTGCTTTACAGTGAATAATTGTTGAACGTTAAGAATAATAGGTTATTAGAAAAAACACTAATTGGTGTTCTATAGTTGGAACAGCCCCAATTACTTTTTCTTGCAAACACCTGATTTTTTTCGAGAAGAATTTTGCTTTCAATATAGCGTTACAGTGAATCATTGTTGATCGTTAAGAATAATAGGTTATTAGAAAAAACACTAATTGGTGTTCTATAGTTGGAAGACAGCAATATTCTAAAAGTTAGATAAACAGCAAAATATAATATCCGAATCTCAGCAATATTGTTACTAAATGTGGAAACAGCACCTCAATATGTGGCTCAGTTTTCGTGGTATTAGGTTTTAAGTACTTTGACCTTTGACCTCGATGATCATTATTTTGGAACTTGTAGTAGTAGTTGATGACCTATTACTCAATGTGGAAACAGCACCTGAGTATGTGGCTCAGTTTTCGTGTTATTAGGTTTTAAGTATGTTGACCTTTGACCTCGATGATCAGTACTTTTTAACATGTACTAGTTGATGACCTATTACTAGATTTGGAAACAGCACCTCAATATATGGCTCAGTTTTCGTGTTATTAGGTTTTAAGTATGTTAACCTTTGACCTCGATGATCAGTACTTTTTAACATGTACTAGTTAATGACCTATTACTAGATTTGGAAACAGCACCTCAATATATGGCTCAGTTTTCGTGTTATTAGGTTTTAAGTATTGTGACCTTTGCCCTCGATGGCCACTATTTTGGAACTTGTAGTAGTTGATGACCAGTTAATAGATTTGGAAACAGCACCTCAATATGTGGTTTCGTTTTCGAGTTATTAGGTTTTAAGTATTTTGGTCTTTGACCTCGATGACCACTAATTTTGGGACATGTAGTACCTGATGACCTATTGCTAAATGTGGAAACAGCACCTCGATATGTTGTTTCGTTTCTTAGTTTGACCTTTGTTCATGATGGTCAGTAGTTTGAGGACATGTTTATGTCATTTCTGCTATGTTAAAATAGGGGTTGGAAAAGGGAACGAGTTCACCTCTGCTATGTTATGTGTTAAAATAGGGGTTGGAAAACGAATACACCCTTGCTATGTTATGTGTTATCTGCTCTTCTATGTGTTATCTTAAAATAGGGGTTGGAAAATACGCCATGTATTATCTGTTGTGCTGTGTGTTACGTAGTGTTATGTGTTATCTCCTATGTTAAAATAGGGGTTGAAAAATATGTTCATAAAAGAGAATGAATACACCCTTGTTATGTTACGTAGTCTTATGTGTTATCTGTTCTGCTGTGTGTTACGTAGTGTTATGTGTTCGTAGGGGTTCATAAAAGGGAATGAATACACCCTTGTTATGTTACGTACTCTTATGTGTTATCTGTTGTGTTCGTAGGGAACGAGTACACCCCCTTAAAATGGAGGTCGTAAAAGAGAACGAGTTCACCCCTAAAAAGTGGTCATAAAAGAGAACGAATACACCCCTAAATGGAGGTCGTAAAAGACCGTGGGCTCACGGTGCACGGTGGTCATTTTCCCAGGGGCTTGTGAGTTGTTAAACGCTGAGCCAGATCGATCATTTTTTCACTACTATAAACTTATAATACTTATTAATGGACATGGAAAAAGTACACATTAGGGGGCCTATCTTGCGTACAAGATAGTTCCCAAATTTCATCCCCTGTTTCTCGAAAACAATCAGGGTACAAACAAAACTTTTTTCGGTACAAACGGTACAAACGATTTGCTTTCTAATGGTGTATTTCAAATTTTTGTGTTGTGATACGGGGGGGCTATCTTGGCGCCAAGATAGCCCCCCGCCCAAAATATCATTCCCTGTTTTTCGAAAACTATCAGGGTACAAACAAAACTTTCTTCGGTACAAACGGTACAAACGATTTGCTTTCGAATGGTGTATTCCAATTTTTATGCTGTGATACGGGGGGGGGGGCTATCTTGGCGTCAAGATAGCAACCCCAAATGTCATCCCCTATTTCTCGAAAACTATCAGGGTACAAACAAAACTTTTTTCGGTACAAACGGTACAAACGATTTGCTTTCGAATGGTGTATTCCAATTTTTGTGCTGTGATACGGGGGGCTATCTTGGCGTCAAGATAGCAACCCCAAATGTCATACCCTGTTTTTCGAAAACTATCAGGGTACAAACAAAACTTTTTTCGGTACAAACGGTGCAAACGATTTGCTTTCGAATGGTGTATTCCAATTTTTTGTGCTGTGATACGGGGGGGCTATCTTGGCGCCAAGATAGCCCCCCGCCCAAAATATCATTCCCTGTTTTTCGAAAACTATCAGGGTACAAACAAAACTTTCTTCGGTACAAACGGTACAAACGATTTGCTTTCGAATGGTGTATTCCAATTTTTATGCTGTGATACGGGGGGGGGGCTATCTTGGCGTCAAGATAGCAACCCCAAATGTCATCCCCTATTTCTCGAAAACTATCAGGGTACAAGCTAAACTTTTTTCGGTACAAAGGGTACAAACGATTTGCTTTCGAATGGTGTATTCCAATTTTTGTGCTGTGATACGGGGGGCTATCTTGGCGTCAAGATAGCAACCCCAAATGTCATCCCCTGTTTTTCGAAAACTATCAGGGTACAAACAAAACTTTTTTTCGGTACAAACGGTACAAACGATTTGCTTTCGAATGGTGTATTCCAATTTTTTGTGCTGTGATACGGGGGGCTATCTTGGCGCCAAGATAGCCCCGCCCAAATGTCATACCCTGTTTTTCGAAAACTATCAGGGTACAAACAAAACTTTTTTCGGTACAAAGGGTACAAACGATTTGCTTTCGAATGGTGTATTTCAAATTTTTGTGCTGTGATACGGGGACGCTATCTTGGCGCCAAGATAGCCCCCCCAAATGTCATCCCCTATTTCTCGAAAACTATCAGGGTACAAGCTAAACTTTTTTCGGTACAAACGGTACAAACGATTTGCTTTCGAATAGTGTATTCCAATTTTTTGTGCTGTGATACGGGGGGCTATCTTGGCGCCAAGATAGCCCCCCCAGTCGATCTCTCAAGTAACCCTATAAGGAAAATGGTACAAACGAAAATATTTTCGGTACAAACGGTACAAACGTAGTACAAACGAATGACCTAGTCATTGTTTCAATTTTCTAAAGTGGGGGGGCTATCTTGCCATACGTCACTTACTCTGAGGAAAGAATATAGACTGAAAGTATTTGAGAACAAGATCCTGAGACGAATATTCGGACCCAAGAGGGACGGGAATGGGGAATGGCGGAAACTTCATAACGAGGAACTACATAATTTATACGGTTTACCCAACATTGTTAGGGTCGTCAAGTCTAGGAGGCTTAGATGGGCAGGTCATGTAGCTAGAATGGAAGAAAGTAGAAACTCTTTGAAAGTCTTGACTGGTAGACCAATCGGTAAACGACCATTAGGAAGACCTAGACGCAGATGGGAGGACAATATTAAGATAGATCTCGCAGAGATAGGAATAGAAAGCAGAAACTGGATGCAGTTACCTAAGGATAGAAGTCAGTGGAAAGTTTTTGTTAACGCGGCATTGAACCTCCGAGTTCCATAGGCCATAGAGTTAGTTAGTTAGTTAGATGTTTGATGGAAAATTTTCCACTTTATTTAACTGCACATTCAGCTATAAAATTCAAATCCTGTAGAGGAAAGTTAGACAGCAACAAATTATCACTTTCCAATTTGCTTTCGGAAACCAGAAAATTTTCTAATATTTCAAGTTGAGAAGTAAAAATATACAGTCTCTGTATCTTTCTCTCTCTCTCTCTCTCTGTGTATGTGTGTGTGTGTGTGTGTGTGTGTGTGCGTACGCGTGTGTAAAGTGCAGGGAACATACATCGAGTTCGTAGAGAACAAATATCCCATTCCAATATTTAAAATGTAACAGGAAATTGAAAAGAAACCTTTGCGAATTTATCAATTTCAGAAACAGAAAATTCCACTCTTTCTTCACATGTAGGCCTGCCTATGTAATGAAATAACTACATAAAAGTTCCTTATGGAGATTATTTTTGTAACAGAAAATAAGAAAAAAATATTTTATTGTGTTTAACACTCGTAAATCATAATTTCAATATTGGAATTTTGTATAATCAACATCTTAGAGCAGATATTTGTATTGTAAAACTACCATTATTATGTATAAAAATGTATTAGAAATAATGACGATTCGATAGAACGAGTATATATATATATATATATATATATATATATATATATATATATATATATATATATATATATATATATATATATATATATATATAGATAGATATAGATATAGATATAGATATATATATATATATATATATATATATATATATATATATATATATATATATATAGATAGATAGATAGATAGATAGATAGATATAGATATATATAGATATAGATATAGATATAGATATAGATATAGATATAAATATAGATAGATAGATAGATAGATGTATATATATATAAAAGAAATATTTTTTTATATTGTAAATTAAAATGAAATTACTTGTTGCTTTTAGAACGCAGCGCTAATAGTGCAGCTTTTTATGTTTCTTTTATTATTTTATTGGAAGAATAACTACACAAATCAGCTTGCTTATTAGTTATATTTCACTTTCTCTTCTGAATGAATATATGAATAAATAAATGTTTATTTCCAGAAAATGGCCAGTATTTGCTATCATGAGTTAGTTAAACTCGAATTTTGGGTAGTCAAAAATTTGAAGTGGGCACTTTATATTATATCTACTTATTTATAAATGTTGCAGTCTGTAAATCTATAAAAGTAGTAAAGTTATGAGAAAACCATCTTATGCGTATTAAACTGACGAAATCTAATATTGTAAGATCAAAGGTGGATTCTGAGGGAAGAACGCATTGAAGTTTTTGAAACATTCTTGAAATGAAGAATCGTTAGATTTTCACTTCATGAAACTTTTTAAGACAATATTTATTACCAATAAATTTTATGGCTAAACAACGATGTAGGAATAAGTGGAGTATGCTTTTATGAATCGGAAAATATTCATGACTTAATAAATTGAAATTTTAAATAATAGAATGGGATATTTGTACTCTACGAACTCGATGTATGTTCTCTGCACTTTGCATACACACACACACACACACACACACACACAGAGAGAGAGAGAGAGAGAGAGAGAGAGAAAGAGGTTGAATTGAGTTGATTTTGAGTTTAACGTCCCTTTCAGCAGCGAGACTATATAAGACAGGACCAACTGATTAACGTGGGATCCGAACTACATGAGCTCCCGCTGGGAATCGAAGCCAGGTCTTCCATGCCAAAGGCACGTATGCTAACGAAGGAGCTCGCAGAGGAAGAGAGAGAGAGCAACACTGTGTAAAATTTTACTTCCCAATTTGAAATATTAGAAAATTTTCCGGTTCCCGAAAGCAAATTGGAAAATTATAATTTCTTGCTGACTAACTTTCCTCTACAGAATTTCAATTTTGTAGCTCTATGTGCAGTTAAATATAGTAGAAAATTTTTCACCTAACATCACTCTACATAATATCCAAAATTGTCCGGATTATGAAAAGTTTTTTTCACTTGTTTCTACATCGTGATGAAAATTTTCCGATCTATGAAAATTTCTTTCACCTGTTTCTACAGAGCAATAAAACTTTTCGATTTACAAAAAGTTGTTTTACTTATTGCTTCAAAATGAAAATTTTTCGTCTCATAAAATTCTTTCGTCTCTTCAATTTTTCCATATAAGACAGAAAATATTTCGATTCATGAAAAATTGTTTAACTTGTTCCTACGTAGTACTGAAAATTCTGAGCCATGAAAATTTTCAGATTCTTTAAACGATCTTTCAGTTTTTAATATTTCTATACACGAATTCAATCAATTTTATGATTGCTGAGGAATTGTTACTTGATTACTGATATTTTTTTTAGAACGGAAAATTTTCCGGAAAAATATAGCGGAAAATTTTCCGGAATTTTTTCCAAAATGGAAAGTTTTCCGCCTCACATCACTAATTCCACGTTAATCAGTAGGTCCACGTCTCATATAGCCTCGCTGCTGAACGGGACGCTAAACTAAAAATCAACTCAACTCAACTACCCTCTCATACACTTCATTTGATCATATCTTCCTTACGGAATATTAAGTGGTAAAAAAAAAAGAGAAAAAACTGCATTTCGTATTTCTACCTTATTGTACAGTACATGTGAGAGATAAGAAATATTTTCATTAGTTATACAATCCTAATATGAAATCAGTAACATATTTCTTCCGTAGATTTTACAATTTATGCCCCTATAAAATGGTATAGCTCGGCAAAAGTAAAACATTGCTGGTATAAATATGCCCTAAAATATTTCTTCAAAAGCTTTTCAATAGGCTTTTCGGAGATATCAAGGGAAAAAATGCCCTCTGTATGGGAACTTCAACTGTAATACGAATTTAATATTTAAATTCAAAAATAAATATAAAACATTGACATAAAATGTCCCTTAAAACATTTCTTGAAATACATTTCAATATTTGGAAATATCAAGAAAATAAATAGCATCCGAATTCTCTCGATGAACAAAAAATTTTATTGGTTCACATAAGTGATTTATCTACACCCCCAGAACACCCTAAAATTTTCGGACTCTCTTCCGGAAATGAATTCCTTATTCCCCCAATTAAGGGTGGTGCAATATTAGAAAGATTCATTATCGTTCTGCCTAAAACCCACCAGGACTTTGTAGAAAATATTTTCAATGATCTTATCTTTAAACAGAACGGGAATTCCCGTTCTGCCTAATCTTTGGAGATAGAGAATTCTATGTGAGGAGGAATTTTTTAGGGAAATGCAGCACCGGAAAGCTTGACTGGGTGCAATGCTTTTGCGCACACTTTCTTCCAACTTATCATTCCATGCAGATAAGAAGCAAAACAAATAATCATTTTAATGCTTTTGCGCACAAAATGGTATGCAACGTTATCAATTCATTCTTTGATCTTAATATACAATATATTTTGTAGTTTTTTTTTTTTTTTTTTTGCAAAACAAGACAGGACTCATTTGATTAAATAAAATAAACTAATTTATTAAATTACCTAAGTAATTCCAACTACCTTACTTTCTTGGGTTCTTCAAACACACTAACTCACTTATCTAACAGAATACATAGCGAGACAGCAAGTGGTTCCTGATTGGTTACCGCCAGCTGGCGGCAGCCAATCCCGTGACAGCTTCCAAAAGAGAACTACAAAAATGAACTTTTAATTGAAAAATGAACTTAGGAAATTTAAGTTGTGAACTATCCATTAAAAAGTCAACAATGTTTCAACTCAATTTAATTTCTATGCTTTTTAGGTTCTTGGCTAAAGACATTTTTTGGACTCCCGTATTTATCTCCAGAGCAAGTACCAGATGCCTTTGCTGATCTGATATCGGTGGTACATGACACCAAAGGATTTAGATTTTCAGATTATGTGCTGAACAACTACATCGAAGATAATTGCAGGTAATATTCTGGTTTGACAAATGTAAAAGATATAATGAATTTTGGGGGCAATAACAACCCTGTGGCTTACACCCGTCCCGATCTGGGAAAAAAACACTTAACTTAGTTTTAACTATTAAAGAATGATAAATATCAAAATTAAAGAGGTAGAGGGTCTCCAGCCAAAGTAATTAAAAACTGTCTAGTATATAGGCTAGAAACATTCTCGTTTGAGAAATTAAAGGCATGAATATAGAAATAGCGCACAGAAATAGTAAAGTATTATATGAAATGAGTTCCGAAAATTAGTTTCTACTTTATAGCAGTTCTGGAAATCAAAATATTATTTCAAAATAAAAAATTAAACGGTGATAGGATATGGTATTCATGATTACCTTTTCTTTTCAGGTACCCTCCAGTAATGTGGGCTTGTGAACCATCTCCAGCACCTAGGACAAGAAATGACCAGAATCTTTCCACCGTCACTACAATAGCCAGTTCTATTCTAGTGCATCTGATGTCCATAAGGTAGTATCAGTGTTACTTGAAATACAGCATGAAACACGTTTGAAGATCGCTTTGGTACGGAAAGGTGATTCGAAACCACAAAGGAAAGAAGAAATTCAAAGGAGGGAACAAATCATGAAATTATACAGGTACTTTTCAAAACTCCACACACAGCGAAGTTTCGAGAATGAAATATCTTAAAGTTGTAGGACACAAATTTCAAGGACTAAACTTGTAAAAAATGTACCATACAGCAGAATTGAATATAATAAACATTGAACAGCAGAATTGAATATTTCTTTCGTATCTTTCATATTTACCCTTATTCTCTAAAGTATTGAAACTGTGCGCAACTGCATGATTTGCTTAAGCATGATTATATTGAGATTTGACAGCGTCGCATTTAAAAACTGTGCGCAAAACCACGATTTTATACTTTTCGATCAGCTGTCAATCAACTACAGATTATCATAGATCTTTGGGAGAAAACTGTGCGCAAACGAGGTAGACCCAGCTTGACTCCTAGAGTCTTCGAGATCGTATGCAGATCGGAACTCAGGTATAAAATAGCTGTAGTAACGAGGGCTGGAACTAAATCTAAGTGATCAAAATGCAAGGAAAATTCTGACGAGGACAAAATCCAACGGACAAAATGACAGGAGTATACAGTGGCGTATTTAGGGGAATGGCTATCGGGCTCAAGCCTCCCCCCCCCCCCGAAATAAATGTCATATACACAATTTCATTAAAATTTGTCGGCCCAAAAAGGAAAACTAAAAGTACTTATTCACGTGTTGTTCATAGCCCTCCCGAAACAAAATCCTAGATACGCCAATGGGAGTATATATTGGATGTACCAGCGAAAATATGTTATATGATTATTTCTTTCCCTTCAATTGTCATATATTCTAAAATGTTATATGTATTTTTTTCAACCGAAATAACTTTTTCTTTCTTTTAAAATGCTGAAAACTCAATAAAACGTAATGTTATAATGAAAGAGCAGATTAGCTTTAATTACTTTCACACATACCCATATGAAAAGTTCTGGGTTTTCTTATTTATTATACCTTTAATACATTTGAAATACTTTTAGCATATTACAGTAGGGGGGAACAAGATGGCGACGGATATCTTTACACCTGGCGTATCATGGTCCTTCAATTGTGCAATTGTGAATTTGTGCATAATTTTAAATTTTGACAAAATTTAGTTTCTTTACAAGTTTTATATATTAATACATCTTTTTTATATGTCCTGAGCCTCTAACCCTCAAGTAATTTTACAAATTGTGTGAAAACAAATCTACTTAGAACAGGCGAATTCGTCCATGTTGGAACGCGCCATTTTATACAATTCTACGTTTTCAAAAATAATTAAAACATATTTAGTAAAGCAATCCACTGGGCTATAAGGCCGGGACTTTCTTTATAAATCTCAAGAAAGGGAGATAACTAGAACTAGATATTACAGTAAG
Source organism: Thermobia domestica (assembly GCF_964235325.1). Taxonomy (NCBI): domain Eukaryota; kingdom Metazoa; phylum Arthropoda; class Insecta; order Zygentoma; family Lepismatidae; genus Thermobia; species Thermobia domestica. Next base: position 145,456,584 of record NC_137455.1, on the reverse strand, counting down.
ACCATTCATTTTAATTACGAAAAGTAACTGTGATGCTATTTGATTTTTAAAAATTCGTTCATGTGTGGTAGTATATAGCAGTCTTTTATTTTGAGTAATGTATAATATTTATTTTAACTCTGAAATACCGATCAAGATTTTTTTTCTTTTTTTTAGCAAAGATCAAAATGTGAAATATATACATACTATAACAGTTTTAGATCTTTGATTGGGTTTTCAGCATTTTAAAAAAATGTTATTTCCGTAAAGTGATGAATTTCAGATAACGTTTTAGATGCATAACAGTTGAAGAAAAAGTAATCATTCTTTTATTTATCTGGGCCTGTGATTCGGTAGCTTGAATTTAGTATATTTTGTCTGAATTTTCCTTGGGGTTTGTTCTCTTAAATTTTGTCCTACATTCGTAATAATCTGTTCGGTAATTCTAACAAAGGCTGTAAGACGAATAACTATTTCTTCAAGTTTTATCATAATTTTTAGATGTTATTCTTCTTGTTCTTCTCGGGAAAATGACGAGGATACAGTTCTTCATCAGCAGTGTTATTCATATCTATTTTGGTAAAGATGAATGCGATTTCTTAAAAATACCTGCGTGCAAATGGAAAATTGATTGACTCAGTTGCAAGAGAGTCGTTTGACATTATAACTGAAAAAATGAATATAAAATAAATTTAATTCGATATAATATCCAATTATTTCACATCAAGATTTGATTCCCTTTTTAATGGTTCATCTCTAACATGCTAAGAGTCGCAGTATGTAAAATTTGTCAAAGTTCACATCCTCAAGACATGTAAACAATGCAATAAGATGCATATGGCGACTCTTAAGAAAGAATGTAGTTAGTCTACATCACAACTCCTTTCTCGGCATCATCTTATCAGCTGATTTGCCTTATATACATAATTCTATACTTTTTATGCAATAGTATCATATATACTTCTATTTTCATATTTGTATTGTCAATGTAAATATCAGCAATACAAAATATCAATATCAATATTGAAATACTTGTATGTTTTTTTTTAGTTTCAATGAAATCTAAAGGTCAGATAATCAAGGATAAGGGCCGTCTTACGCATACTTTTGCATTGTTTGCTTAATATACGGCCAAATATGTCTTGAGAATATGAACTGTGGTACCTTTTAAGTATTGCGAGCAGTGACGGTTTTAGCGGGTAGGCCGGGTAGGTACGACCATATCCAAAAATATTTAAAAATATATAAACACTAAAAGATACAATAAAGAGTAAATATATTTTCAACTTTTTATATTAATGGTAAATAATTATTTAATAAACAGCATCAACCATTACTATAAAAGTAATTTCCTAATGTCATTAATCAATCAAATGTGCATATGTATCCATACGCGAGGGAGCGTGCCTGACCATAATTAAAATCCTAAAGCTGCCCCTGACCACGAGCCTTAGTATGTTGGAGGTGAAATACTGGAAAACTGAATAAAATTTTGTTGTAAAATGACTTGATGTTAAACCAAAGTAAGTTTGTTTTATCTTCGTTTCAGCTACAGTGTCAAACGGCTTTCTTGCAACTGAGTCAATCAATTTTCCATTTCTGTGCAGGTAGCTTTTTTTTTTAATTACATTCATTTTTACTGAAATAGATGTGAATAACACTGTTGATAACAGAACTGTATCTAGTCATTTTTCAGAGAAGAAAAAGCAGAATAACATCTAAAATTTATGATGAAACTTAAAGAAATAGTTATTCTTCTTACAGAATCTGTTACAGTTACTACAGAAAAATTATTCTGAAGAAATCTCTCCCTGAACAGAATTCCTCGTCTTAAAAGCTTAGGCAGAACGGGAATTACTGTTCTGCCTAAAGATGAGATCATTTAAAAAAAACTCAACAAAGTGCTGCAGAGCATTTAAGCAGAACGGGAAGACACCATTAAACATCTTGCTATTTTGATTTTTAAAAGATTTTGAATTTTTGTTTTTAAGTGCCAATAAATTAAAACAACTTATTTCGACCAGATAAATTTTCAAGCAAAGCACGCAAGGCAAGATCAAATGGAAATCAACCTTAGTAGTCATGGAGCTGTTTCTCGTAGACAATAGATTTTATTGCCCCCTTAATTGCTTTATTACCTAACGACTTTCGATGTCAATATGGTCGTGTCGGCCTTGGAGAGGCCGGTCCCGGGCTTGGGGGAGGTTTCTGGGGGAAGTGGTTTTATTACTTGTGCAATAGAGGTTGTTTGGAAAAGTGGAATGACCTTCTTTCTTGTTGAAACACGCTCCTATACGATTTTTGAATCGGAATTTTAAAAATTATAATCAAATTAGAATTAAAACTATGATTTAGATAATTAGAGCAATGGTATACGTCATTGAATGCGATTCAACACGATTTTTGATTGAGGATACGGCTTTGAACGCTGTTTCTAGCTTTAAACATGATTTAATACGTTTCTTGAATCGAAATTATATTCAAATTAGAATTAAAACTACGATTTAGATAATTAGAACTTCAGTATATGGCTTAAAACGCGATCCAACACGGTTTTTGATTGAGGATACGGCTTTGAATGCTGTTCCTTTTGATTGAGGATACGGCTTTGAATGCTGTTCCTAGCTTTAAACATGATTTAATACGTTTATTGAATCGAAATTATAATTAAATTAGAATTAAAACTATGATTTAGATAATTAGAGCAATGGTATACGTTATTGAACGCGTTCCTTAGCTCCCACAAGGTTTTTCCCCATTAATTTAATTATGATCTGAGTTGTAAAGCTCGTAACTAATTGAACACTCTTAGTTGAACTAGAAAATTATGAATAATGAATATGATTACACCCTTTAAGCTCCAATGTTTAGCAATGATTTTTAATGGTGCATTGTTTTACGGAGTAAAGTATTAAGATGGGAGGGAAAAAGGAAGGAAAGGAAGAAATATTTATTTATTTTCATCTATTTTTTCTTGTTGCGAACTGCACTTCTTTCGTTTAGCTTGCTTGGCTCTTAAATGACAGACTTAACTCTGCTATTTTTCAGCGTTGCTCAGTACGAAATTCGCAGATACGCAAGGTTCTGTGTTCTCTCCAAGCGCCATTGCAATACTGAGGGTGAAGATTGAAGTTCAGTTTCTCACACCCTATGCAAACAACCTTGCGATATGATTGGCCAGGAAAAACCAGTTTGCTCCACCTCCAATGTTTAACCATGGGGGCCAATCACTCCCTCTAGTTTGAGTGAACGGGAGAACCAACCCTTTCCCCAACCTCTCTTTCCATCATCAATGTCTTGTGTGAACAAGTTTCTACCCGCTCCCCACCCTTCCCCCGCATCTCTTGACCGCATTCTGTGTGATCAGGTTTTTACCCTGCGACAAGTGACACACATTTTTTCCCCACCCCTCACTGCCACTCTTTGGCTGCATCCTGTGTGAACATGCTTATACCTTCTCTCCCCCCCAACGGCGATAACTGACACATTTTTCCTCACAAAGGGTGTTTTTTCAAACCAGTTCTGGTGGATGGTTTGCGGACAACAACCTCTTCCCCGCCCACTAACCTGATGGACAAACAAGTAGGATGTCCTTGTACTCATTCCCAATAACCTGATGAATAAATGGTTGTCCTTCATTTTGATTTTGCAAAACAACACACACACAAAAAAGAACCTGTAGAATGGTTTTGTGTATTCCCACATACAATAATTGTCCTGTTCTTTTCGGCAAGATACAAGTTATTGAAACAGTTGTTGAAATGATAGCTATCTAGCTTACTGAATAAAGCCGGAATTTTAAAATTTAGGAACATTGTTGCCTGAACCCAACTAACGAATTTTATTGCTTGGTAAACAACTATTTGCTGTGAAAAATACGACAATTTGGCGTCTTTAAGGTATGAATTGAGACATGATGGCGATGTTTTTCAAACTTTAGGCATTGTGTGAAAATTCCATGGTATTACCTCTATAGAAAAGAAATATTTGCTTCGATTCGGCAAGAGACCGACAAAGGAATTCTTTTTGATTCTTTGCAGACTGAGGCAATGCTGTATTACAAGGCAAATTCATTTACTTTATTTTTTTTCTACCCCTATTCCATTCCCCTTATGTTAATGAATAAATAAAAAATATATTATATAAGTGCAGTATACATTTCCTGTATTAACAATTTTGCTCGTGAAGGCTTCTGCCTTGCTTCTGCATTGTTTCTTTAAAGTGTTTTTTTTTCTGGATTTTTTCTGTGTTTGTTCAAAGAAGAAGATAATATATTCAAGTAAGTTTTATATCATTATAATTGATTAGATATATTTGCATAAGTATCGAATGGTGGGACTCCTCCTAGAAAATTAACACATATTGTTTTTTCTTATGAAAATAATTAACACGGTGTAGAAACGAGCTATGAGTTTGCCAATATGTTTCAACTTGTGGGGAGCATAGCCCCCCAAACCTGAGGGAACCGCGTTTGACTTATAACAGCTTCTGTGTTTGCCAAACAGGGGAAACCATACATGGGGGCATAGCCCCCCAAACCTGAGGGAACCGCGTGTGACTTATAACAGCTTCTGTGTTTACCGAAAACCGAGGGGAAGCATACATGGGTGCATAGCCCCCCCAAACCTTAGGGATCCGCGTGTGAGTTATAACGCCTTATGTGTTTATCGAAAACCGAGGGGAAGCATACATGGGTGCATAGCCCCCCAAACCTGAGGGAACCGCGTTTGACTTATATTGCTTTTCGTGTTTACCAAACAGTGGGTTTACCAACACCGGAAAAGCTAGCTTCCTGAACGGTCAGCACGAAGGAACGAAATATTTTTTTTTTTAAATTGTTTGAAGACTATGTTTGAGTTTTGATTCCGTTTCGGTTGCGTTTTTGGACAAGTTAACCACAGGAAAGAGTGAAGAATGGAATTAGCATTATTATATTATAGTTAAGAATATGTGGGGGACACGAAAAATATCTTGGCAGTGTTAATCTTTTTAGAGAAAAAATGCGTGGTGACATCCGTTAAGACCCGCCACTGACGGACTTTATAGTTTTAGAAATGCGTGGTGACGTCCCTTAAGAACCGCCAATGACAGATGGACTTATAGTTTTAGAAATGTATGGTGACATCCCTTAAGAGCCGTCAATGAGAAACTTTATAGTTTAATACATAATAGTTGGTATTTTAGAAATGTTTGACAATCTACCTTAAGACCCGCCACTGATGGACTTTACGGCAAAAATCAAGTGTGCAATTTCTTTGAATCTTTATAACTGAAATTGTGATTAAACTGAATTGCGTACTGTCCAATATTTTTGATGGTAGATTTTATATAAATACATTGTGTCTGAATGATTTGTCATGACTCTGTATTCATATTGGGAAGATACATGTGAATATTGCCAAGATACATGTGAATATTGCAATTTTTACGTAAATGTGTAGACTTTTCTTTCCCACAGTTAGACTCGAAAGAAAAGAACGACGTTCATTGATTCATTTTGGATCATAACAGTGGACTTCTCCCTTTGAATTCGTGTTAGAATGGGTTGTTCATCACGAAACGTAGTGAATACTCAAATGGATCTTTTTCCAAGACATGACAAATGAAAGAATGTAATTAAGTGAGAGAAATTTAAGCTAGATGTTCTTTTATTTCTGAATAAGTGTTGGGAATATGAACTTGCGTATTTTTAACATGTGATGCAGTATTCAGAATCTTAATCATATGGTAGTCACATGGTTTTTTGTACATACTAACTCTATATTAAGCAAGGTAATGAGTGAGAAAAAAATAAATATTGGCTTTGTAAAAATGAAATGAAATACGAAATATCTTGTTAGGGATGCAGAAAGAGAATCCAATGCAGTGTGAACGCGCTCTTTTGCGTGGAGGAAGAGGGACTATACCCGGAGTGAATTCCCCCTCACAACTTTTCAATTACTGAATGCAGTCTTTTTTGCGTAGAGAAAAAGGGGTATACCCGTCCTTAAGAGTAATGCCTCCCATTACTGAACGTTACTTGTTTTATACATGGATTTCGCAGTGAGGCACTAGGATTTCAATGTAAATGTATGCAGCAGTACTAGTAGAGGGGGTTATCCCCCTGAAAGACTGGGGTTCATATCCCAGAAATGATGTGGTACCGCACCACTTAAGTAAATACTTGTTCTGTCACTGAAAGACATGGGTTTATATTCCTTATTTAACCCAATAGTTTTACTTATATGCGTTTGATCTTCAATAGTTTGATAGAATATTAAGACCAACAGAATATACAAGCATGTGCTATGGTTTATTACACATTGAAAACATATATACTATACTCACCTGAGAAATATACGGAACTTTGTCGCACACGCGTCAGCACTGCGGAACTTTCAACGCACAACTAATCTTTAATTATGACTTTTGCCGATAGGTGTCACTAGTAGTAGTGGTTGTGCAATACATGATAGGACACGATATAACATGCATTTGGCGTGTGGGGGTATCATTTCCTTTCACGGCAGCGTACGTGTAAGATCAAGGACAAGCTTTAGCGCATCTTAATTAATTAACTATATAGTTTTAATACTATTAAATAAAGTATAAAGAAATTGATTTAAGCCTATTGTATTCCAGACATTGAAGCTTTGCCGAACCTTGAGTGGTGGTAGCAGCACAAATAGAATACCCAGACATTTTTGTTTAGCCTTACAGCGACACAGAGTCGACATTTTTTCTTCTTTTTTGGTTTTGTGAACGAACAACTGAGGCTTGAAAGGTGTGTATTTCTTCACTTATTGTTTTTTTTTAAAAAAAAAGAAAGAAATTATACATATTTGAGCTGTATTTAACCAATATTAATGAACAGAGAGAGACTTATTGTGTTTGGATATTTTAAAAGAATAGATTACATCTGAATATAAGTGAATATATTTTATTGATTTTTTCATAAATTGAACAAATTGCTTTCTATTTACATATCATTATTTGACTATAGATTGAAAATAAGTGAATGCTTTTTATTTACATATCATTATTTGACTATAGATTGAAAATAAGTGAATGCTTTTTATTTACATATCATTATTTGACTATAGATTGAAAATAAGTGAATGCTTTTTTATTTACATATCATTAAAATATAACTATAGGTTGAAAGTAATTGAATGTGCTCTCTCTCTTTTATATTCAACTGATATATTAACGTCAACTTGATAACTCAAAATAGTTTTTTTTTGTCTTATTTCTTTCAGATGGATTTCTTCTGCCCGTCCGAAGAATTGAATATGGTTGATGAAATTTATCTCCAGGAATTGGTGCGCGGTTTCAACGAGTACCCGAGGGTCTTCAGTACCTGGAAAGCCATCATGGAATTGAACAGGCTGGGATATCGGGGCTCGGGGAGATGCGATGCACTCCTACGCGCCCTTCGTGCCTTCGAAGGTAATGATACATTACTTCTCCAGCACTGCGTAAGCAGTGCTGATATATTAGATTTATTTTTGTATGGATTTTTCCGTACATGTGATACTTACGAATCGGCGCAGTCAAAACTCTTTTATTTATTATCATGTGGGGAAGGTCAGGTGGATAGGATAAAAGATACAGAGTTATCGGACTTTTTTGATTTTGGCACGCGCTTTGTTTCGGAACCGTGCTTAATCCCATCCACAAATAATGCCATAGTCATGCCCCCTCAAGAAAATCATAACTTGAGTCCTAATAATCTATATCAATTAACAAATGAAGATTTAGCTTTCTTGGATGAAGTAAATGGGATTGGCACTCAAAATTCCGATGAAATACCAGCTGAAGAAATGAGGAGTTTGGTTCAAAACGAGGACAATGCTGTGGTTATACCCACGCAACAAGTCCAGGGAGAAAATCCTGTATACAATCCGCCTGAATACTGTGTACAGGATAATCATGACTATGGGGACCAAATGATTTTTACTCCTCAGCCTAACCCGTCATATGCCAATGTTCCAGCAATGGTTGGACATGGCAACATAAACAACAACAATAGTACAACTGGTACTATTAGTAGTCCTAATAGTGGTAGTACAGGTGGTAGTGGTAGTGATAATAATAATGGCGGGGATAATCAAAGAAATAGTAATTTCGAAGTTATAAGAGAAAGCAGACAAAGGTTTCGTAAGTTTCATCTTACGGGACATGAAATTGCCGTCAGACCTGTGGGTGATGAAAGGAATATTAATAACCCAGAGGCTTATATCGAAAGCTTAGTTAATTTTGCGTTGGAACATGTGATCTCCAATGCACGCCCCTCGGACTACATTGGCTTATACATAGAGAGTAGTAATAGTACCAACAACAAACCAGTGTACGTTCCATTTAGAAGAAAGGGCAATTTCTCTGCTAGGACAGTCCTCACTTCAATCGAACGTGTATTAAATTCGAATGAAGTGTTCCTTTTGGGGCAAGAACTATTGTTTCGATTCCATATCGCTGAGAGTATGCACGGCCAGGGAAGAAATAATACAACGAGTGCCGTTGACAAATATGCAAAATATCAAGATTACTTAGAAAAACGATTAATTCGTATTGAAAATAGAAATATTTACTGTCTCCCTATGGCCATTGTATGGGGCCAAGTAAAGCTCCACGGTACAAAAGATGATTTGTATAATTTAAAAAGAGAAAACTCCGATACATGGCTTCTTAAAGCAGAAGTTCTCTGCGAGATGGCAGGGGTTAACGTTGAAAGTAAGCAAGGTTGTGACTTTTCCGATCTGGACCTCTTTCAAACATATTTGAAAGGGGAATATCAAATCGTAGTTTATGAGGAGCATGAAAAGAATAACCGGGAATATATAGTACGTTACCCGGGAGAACCGGCAGAAAATAAGATTTTTATCCTTTATCGAAGAGGTAACACTATTGGTCATTTCGAACCTATTCGTAACATTAGAACTTTCCTTAAGGCACGAAAGTATTGTTATTATTGTTTGGAAGCTTATGATGAAAGGTCACATGCACACAAGTGTAAAACTCGATGTACTTATTGCGAACATACTCACGAACGCGATTATACTGCAAACAAAATTAAATGCAATGCATGCAATAGAGAGTTTGCTGAAGGTGAATGCTTTAATAATCATCTAACACCTAATAAAGCGGCTAGATCTGTATGTGATAATGTAAAGCTCTGCATCAATTGTGGCGTCATCTTTGATAAGAGAAGTCGAAAATCTGATCACATGTGTGGTGAACATTATTGTTCAACGTGCCGTGCGTATGTTGATACAAACCATACATGTTTTGTTCAGAGACAGCGACCTCTTCATACGAAAAGGTTTATGTACATCACCTATGATGTAGAGACGATGTTGAAGGCACCGAATGATCGCGGTGAAAGGGAACACGAAGTTGTACTGGTGTGCTGTCGTCATGTTTGTCACGCCTGTATAAGAAAAGGTATCGATGAGCCCTGTAAAACGTGCGGTGACAATGTTGGAAATCGTTCGTTTTCTTTTAAGACAATGACGGCTTTTATTAACCATGTGTTAGTAGAGCGTCCTGTCTTTCAGAAAATCGTGGCAATCGCGCATAATGGTAGTCGCTACGATGGTCTCTTCTGTCTTAGAACTCTAATAGAAGACCAGCATATTGTACCCAGTGTCCTTATTCAGGGTCAAAAGATTTTTAATATCAGCATAGGTAATCGTATCTTTTTCCGCGACTCTTACCTTTATATTGGCGTCAAATTATCCAAATTACCAAAAACGTTAGGCCTTAGTCAAAATTTAAAGAAGGGAGATTTCCCATATTTATTCAATACTGAAGAAAATCAAAATTATGTTGGTCCCTACCCTCCGATTGAGTACTATGACCCTGAAGGGCGAAGCACAGAAGAAAGAAAACAACTGGAAGCCTGGCACCAAGAACGTGCGGAAAGTGGCGAGGAGTTTAACCTGCAGAGGGATATGCTGGCATATTGTGAGAATGATGTTAGAATTCTAACAGAAGCGGTCATTAAGTTTAGCGCTATCATCGAAGAGAAAACGGAGGGTTTGCAATGTTTCATAACATCATCTACCATTGCAAGTCTTGCGATGCGGACATATCGTACCTTGCACTTACCGGAGAATACTATTCCTATCATTCCCGCGTTGGGATTTCATCATAAGACCAAGTATAGTACAAAAGCTATGCAATGGCTTATGTATATGGAAGACCAATTAGGGATAGAAATCCAGCATGCTAGGAGAGGTGGGGAAAAGTATATTGGTAGGTACAAGGTCGATGGATGGCACGAAGGACTCAACGCTGCCTTCGACTTTTACGGGTGTTATTTCCATGCCTGCCGCCTTTGCTTCCCCTTTAACCGTGACGCGGTTTTGCACGATGCCCAGGACTCGTACAATACGATGGAGAAACGATATGAGCAAACCATGCGCCGCCGTAGGTACCTGAAAAGTATAGGTGTAAACCTATACGAAATATGGGAATGTTCTTGGGACAATAAGGTAAAGATGGATAAGAAAGTGCAAAAGTTTGTTCAAGAACGTTGTACTAATCTACCTGATTTTCTTATTCCTAAGAACTGTTACAACGGTGGTCGCACGGAGGTCTTTCGTTCCTACGTCAATTGTGCGAGTGATGAGCGAATTTCCTACGCCGATGTAACATCGTTATACCCTTGGGTGATGGCACGTAAACCTATGCCGGTTAAATCACCTAAGATTCACACGGGACCGGACTTTCCAGATGTGGAAAGTATTCACGGTGTAGTCAAATGCACAATCGTCCCTCCAAAGGACCTCTACTTTCCGATCTTACCATACGTTGCGGGAGGTCGATTACTTTTCGGCCTTTGCCGCACATGCATGGAAGAAGAAAACACTAACGAATGTACCCATAGCGATGCTGAGTGTGCTCTCACAGGAACATTTTGTACACCAGAGTTACACCTTGCTCTTAAAAAAGGTTACAAAATAATCGATATACATGAGATATGGGAATTTGAACTTTTAGATCCTGAAGAGGGGAATTCAGGAGGGCTGTTCGGGACCTACGTGAATTCCTTCCTTCAGATGAAGCAGGAAGCCTCTGGTTTTCCTGCTTACTGTACCACTGAAGAAGACAAACAAAAATATATCGATGAATATTATGCCCATGAAGGCATACGATTAAATTATGACAATATTAGGATGAACCCGGGATTGAGGCAATGTGCAAAGCTATACCTCAATTCATTGTATGGTAAGTGGGGGCAACGCACAGACATGTCGCAGAGTATAATCGTTAGTGATGAGGTTACCTTTCTTAGGTATTTAACTACGGCAAGGTATGAAATTCAAAGTGTGGTGCCAATTGATGATGACCATCTCATTCTCACGTACAGAGACATTGAAAATGAAAACGTTCCGTTGGAGTTTTCCAATGTGATACTAGCCGCATTTATTACTTCGTGGGCTAGACTTAGACTTTACGAACTACTGACGACTGTAGGACCTGACAGAGTAATCTACTGTGACACTGACAGTATCATGTACTTACAGAAAAAAGATGAGGAACCCTTGTTACCGCTCGGAAACTATTTGGGTGATCTGACGAATGAAATTCCTGAAGGTTGGGAGTTTACAACCTTTATTGGTCTTGGCTGTAAAAATTATGCAATGCGGCTAACAAATGCCCAAGGGGATGTTCGGCATATATACAAAATTAGGGGGATAACACTAAATGATAGGACCTCTCAGAAAATTAACTTTGAGAGTTTCTATAAATTAGTGTCTGGACAATTAGAGTCCACAGTAATAGAAAACCCAAATAGCATCGTTCGTAGACCGGGGTTCCGTATCTTTAGCTGTAGAGAGACAAAGACACACCGTGAGGTCAACAAAAAACGAAAACGGATTGACGAACCTAACATGACCGACGATGAACCAATACGAAAACGTGCAAGTGTACCTTACGGTTATAGGCCCGCGGATGAGTAAATGTGACTTGTATGAGTGTCTCTTTCGTGTAATGAAACCCCGAACCATCATCGATTGTAAAAATATTTATTTTTTAATTTATTCTTAATTTATTCCTAATTTATTTAATTTATTCTTAATTTATTTTATTCTTTTTATATTTTCGTTTGCTGTGCAAACAATGTATAATCTAGTCACTTCAGCTTTAATCTTATATCCCAGTGATTTTTTATCCATTTCATTACTATGTATACTCCGAACAATCAACGATTGTAAAAATATTAAAATTCAATGTATGAGTGTGAGTGTGTATATAAAGCAGAGTCTCTATTGTATGCATTCATTTGGTTACAAGATGTTAAAGTTTCAACATCCCTCTACTATTTTAATCGCTGGTCCTTCAAGGGCTGGTAAAACTTGTTTTGTAAATCGTTTACTTAATGAACATGATCAAATGTTTAGTATAAAGTTTAATGATATTGTTTGGTGTTATGGTGCAGTAATACCAAAATTAGATGCAAATGCAAAAATACGTTTTGTAGAAGGAATACCTGACATGAATAATTTTGAAATCAAAGAAAATTCATTATTAATACTTGATGATTTAATGTCAGAAACTAATGGTGATGTTGCTAATTTATTTACAAAGTATGCACATCACAAAAAGTTAACTGTAATATTTATTATTCAAAATTTATTTCCAAAAGGAAAACATGCACGTGATATTAGTTTAAATGCACATTATATTATAGTATTTAAAAATCCACGTGATAAATTACAAATACAATATTTAGCAAGGCAAATTATGCCTCGGTATAGTAAAGAAGTCGTGAGTGTGTTCGAAGAAGTAACACGAGAGCCTCACACTTATTTATTATTTGACTTGACACAAAAAACAAACGATGCATTGCGAATACGTACAAATATTTTTCCGAATGAAATCATGTATGTGTACGCTAACGTAAAAGACATGCATACAGAAATTTTTGTTTAGTCTGCATCAAGATGTTGAAGGTGAAACAACACTACAGCACGCTCCGTGCACTGTGCAAATGCAAGAATACCAAACGAAAACAAATTTTACAAAATGCTTCAGGGGATTTAATAAGAACAATATCTCAAGTAGCTAAGAACACAATAAAAGGAAACATCCCTTTAAATTCTCGTCAGAAGCAACGTTTACGTAGACATAAAAAGATCTTACGTGCTCTATCTCAGCAACGTACTGCATTGAATAAAAAGAAAAAGTTGTTACTACAGAAAGGTGGTGCTCTTTTACCGTTAATCTTGGGACCACTTCTTGCAGCAGTGGGAAGCAGTATTTTTAGTCGTTAAATATGTCAGAATTACGTAAAATGATTTTAGTTCCTGAAAATGCTGTACATGAAATTCAATCGAATCTTAAATCCATAGATTCACATCAGTCACATTTAGATGAAGAAATGAATAACATCTTAAAACGTCGTGATCTTAGTGTACAACAAAAGTGGAAATTATATCAACAAGCTTTGCATCGTTATTTACAGTATACATCTTCTTCACATAAACCTATTACTTTACCTATCATTCAAGAAGAAGAAGAAAAATCATCATCATCAACAACTTCCAAACAAGATAGCAATACTTCTATTTTACCATTTGTATCAGACATTTTACAATCAGTACCGAAAACACTTCGTAGGAAAACAGATCTATTATTAAAACAGTTGACAAGTTGTAATAAAATTCAGTGGGATAAGTCTGGTACAGTACGTATTCATGAAAAAACAATACCAGGTTCAAATATTATAGATTTAGTAAATGATGTTGTTCGTACAAGAAAATATTCAAGAAATCCTATAGGTATTCATGAATTTAAAAATTTATTAGAAGATCTTAATGTTCCTAAAGAATTTATTGGTACACCTATTAGCACGCCAGCATCAAAAGTGAAAAGTAGTAGTAGTAGTAGTAGACAACGTATTCGTAAAGTAAGAAAATCTCCTAGTCCTGCAGTAGTAGCTAATTTATTTAAACATTGGAAAGAATATAGTATGTAAAATGACAAAATTATCCAAAATATATTATGATTATTCAAATCCTGATTCTTTATCAAGTATACAAACATTACAACGCAAAACAAAGTTATCTAAAAAGAAAATTAAAAAATGGTTAGCTTCTCAAGATGCTTATACATTACATGCACCAGCTCGTAAAGTTTTTGAACGTAAAAAGTATTATGTTAGTGCGCCAAATGAAACATTACAAATGGATTTAGCAGATATGCAAAATATTGCAAAGTATAATAATAATTATAAATATATATTATGTTGTATTGACATTTTTTCACGTTATGCATATTGTGTTCCGTTAAAAACAAAGAAAGGTCCTGAAATGGTAAAAGCAATAACAAAAATTTTTAAAAATTTCAAGTTACCTGTGTTTAACGTACAAACAGATTTAGGTGGTGAATTTTATAATCGACATGTAAAACAATTGTTTAAAGAATATGAAATTAATCATTATAGTGTTCATTCCGAAATTAAGTGTGCGTTAGCAGAACGCTTTATACGTACATTAAAAGAAAGATTGTATCGTTATTTTACTGCAAAGAATACTTATCGTTATATTAATATATTAGATCAAATTGTAAAAAATTATAATCATTCATACCATTCAAGTATTAAAATGGCACCTGCACAAGTAAATGATTCCAATGTGAATCAAGTGTGGGAAACATTATACGGAAATAAAAAGAATAAGAAAAATATAACTTGCAAATTTAGTTCGGGTGATTATGTTCGTGTTAGTAAGTATAAACATAAATTAGAAAAAGGATATTTACCTAAATGGTCACAAGAAATATTTATTGTTGACAAATGTATAAAGTCAGATCCTGTCACTTACAAATTAAAAGATTGGAACGGTGAGGAAATTAAAGGAATATTTTATGCAGAAGAATTACAAAAAGTAATTATAAATTCAAAGAAAACATATCTTATTGAAAAAGTATTGAAACGTAAAAATGGGTGGATGTATGTAAAATGGTTAGGATATCCATCAAGTATGAATTCGTGGATTAGATCAGATTCTATTCAGTCTGCAAAATGAATTCGAACTTTACACACGACTTTTACGTTACTCTTCCTTCAAATGCAAGTAGCAATCTTTTTGATAATAATACAACATCATCATTTCGAGTTAAATTGGCACAACCTATTGATTTACGTGATGGGGAATGGGGTGTTGCATTAACACAAATTAATATTCCGTGGAGTTTTTACAATGTTGGTGAAAATGAAGAAATTATAATTACTAGTGTTATCGATGGTAAAGTTGAACGCCACCATGTTCCAATTACACCTGGATATTATTCATCAATTGAATCTATTCTACAATTAATTCCTGAAAATGCTCGTATGTTACACTATTTAAAAAATAAAAATCAAATTGTTATTAAACATTCTTTGAAATTAGAAGATCAATGTATGATTGGTGTTACACCAGGATTACAACACATTTTCGGATTTATTAATGAAAATACGCATGATGTTAAAAAAGTTATATACACAAAAGTTAGAAATGTTGATTTAATATTAGCACGTGGAAAATTTCCATGTGATTTAGATTATAATATTCCCAATACAATTAATGTTTGCATTGATATTGTAAAACAACAACAAAATATAGGACCATTAGTTCGAAAACTTAGTGTATATAATGTACAACACGGTCATGTAAAATCTTTTGTGTTTCACTCACCACATTATGTTAAAGTTGAAAAGAAATATTTTGATACGATAGAAGTAAACTTAAAAGATGAACACGGGTTAAAATTACCATTTCGTTTTGGAACTTCAAACCTAACACTTCACTTTAAACGAAAATGATTTCTGAAAGTATTGATGATAGTTTTTACATTACACTAGTTTCAAATGCTAGTACAGATGTATATCCTACAAATAGTCCAACACATTTTATTAATCAATTAAAAAATAATATTCGTTTATCAGAATCCGATTGGTATGTAGGATTAAGTGAAGTACATATTCCATTAACATGTTATAATGTTACTGAAGGTGAAAATGTTATATGGTACAAATTTAAAAATGCAGAACCTATGAAAAGTAAAATTCTTGTTGGATATTATCCATCCATTCATCATTTACTAGAGGAATTAAACGCAATATCAAGTTTTATAAAATTTAGTTTTTCAAATGTTGTGCATGTTGAATGTGATGAACGTGTAGAATCAGTGACATTGTCGCCTACATTAGCTTTACAATTAGGTTTTTCTGAAAAATCAGATCTTGTTAAAGAATCTCGTGGATTCAAACAACCATATGTTGATATCGGATATCCACATCAAATTTTTATATATACAGATATTATACAATATCAATTTTTAGGTGATACAAAAGCACCATTATTACGTATAGCAACAATCTCTGATATTAAATACGGAAAAGTTCAAACAATTACCTTTGAAGATATTCATTATATGCCACTTGCAAAATTTTGTTTTAACACAATTGAAATACTATTAAAAGATCATGCAGGGCGAAATTTGCCATTTCGTTCTGGGACACTGACCGTAACACTACATTTTAAACGCTCTCCTGCATCTGCTAAATAATAATTATAGAAAAAAAAAGATGAGAGCAAGACGTGTTACTTATCACCGTGGGCGCGGAATACCATATTTTTCAGGACCTGTATATCAAAGGGGACATGGTATAGGTAGTTTCTTTAAAGGATTATTTCGTTTTGCTTTACCATTTCTTAAACAAGGTGCAAAAACTGTAGGACGTCAAGCATTACAAACCGGTATGCAAGTTGCGGGTGATGTATTAGAAAATCGACCATTTAAAGAATCTGTTCGTGCGCGTGTAAAAGAAGCTGGTAATAGTTTAAAGACAAAAGCAATTAATAAAGTTGGGCAGTTGCTAACTGGTAACGGCAAGAGACGGTCACGCAAGAGGAAAGCTCCTGCAATTGTAAAGTTTGGACCACCAACAAAACGTAAACATATACACGACATCTTTTCATAATGGCGCTCCTAAATTCAAGTAGTTTTGAATGTTGTACCAATGAATTTGATTTCTTTTCTATACCAATGACACAAACAGCTATTGAAGCAACTACAAATGCTGAATATCGTCCTATTTCCACATTAACCTCAGAAGGACCTATTGAATTTGTTATTCCAGGAGAAACAGGGGAATTTATTCATCCTGCATATCTATATCTTTATGTACGTTGTAAAATTACTAAAGCTGATGGTACAACTTTAGCTAATGATGATACTGTTGCACCAGTAAATAATTTCTTACATTCTTTATTTAGTCAAATTGATATTTCGTTAAATGATAAATTAATTAGTTCCTCATCAGGATCTTATCCTTATCGTGCATACATTGAAACATTATTAAATTATTCTTATGATGCTTCTCAAACACATTTAGCATGTGGGTTGTGGCATAAAGATACTGCAAAAAATTTTAATAAATTAGATAATACAAATGCTGGTTTTCAAAAACGTGCTAATAAGGTGAAAAATAGTAAATCTTTTGAAATGTATGGACGTCTTCATACTGATATTGTAAGTTTAGATCGTATGCTTCCTAACAAAGTAAGTTTACGTGTAAAACTACATCGTAGTAAAGATAATTTTTGCTTAATGTCTCCTGAAAATACAAGTTATAAAGTTGCACTTGAGGAAGTTATTCTTCATGTACGACGTATTGATGTAGCTGCAGATTTAGCTATGCAATTAAATACACGAATGGGTTCGGAAACGGCCAAGTTACCTCTGACGAGAGTGGAGACAAGATCTTATACTATACCTGCACAAGTAAAGTCTTACAACATTGATAATCTTTTCCTGGGTAATGTTCCTAAAGGCCTGGTTATTGGTTTCATCTCCAACACAGCCTTCAATGGGAAATCACATCTTAATCCCTTTGAATTTCGAAACTTTAACGTTAACAAACTGCAATTACAAGTCGGGTCAAAATCATTTCCTCCCAACCCCCTCACTCCTGATTTTAATAACAATTTATACCTTCTAAGTTACTATACTTTGATTTCAGGTACTGGTATATATTATCAAAATTATTCACATACTGTTACTCTTGATGAGTATCCAAACGGATATGCTCTGTATGCTTTTATTCTATCTCCAACAGGAACTTTAGACGACAACACGTGGGATGTGGTACGCGATTCCCCTGTAAATTTAAAAGTATCATTTTCAGAAACTTTAACTGAACCTGTTACATGCATTGTGTACGCACAATTCGATTCTTTAGCACAAGTAGACAAAGATAGAAATATTTATACTGATAACACCTTCTAATTTATTCAGTTGAGTAGGATGAGGGTTGTTGTACACTTCTCGGCGTATCATGATAACGAAGATGATTTTATTGTAAAAGAATTAGCCATTGTAAATCCTGACGTTCCCTTTTTCCAAAATTGGATTTTTAAACCACCATTTCCTTTAAATAAGTTAGCTGAGCCGATCGTAAGTACAAACAAATATCTAGGTGAGAATGTGTATGGCATTACCTGGCACGAAGGCGATGTAGAATATTCCCATCTTAAAGAAATACTTCAATCATATTGTTCAAATACTACAACAATATACACCTACGGAATAAATAGAAAGTGTTTTCTTCAAGAAATTCTTCAAAGAGAAGTTACAAATTTAGAAGAAATAAACTGTCCAAAGTATACTGCATTAAGTTTTCACGTTCATCGGTGTGCACATAATAAACATCGTTTCGGACAATATAGGTGCAGTGTTCATGAAGCATTACTGTATAGTGAATATGTAAAAGTGTATGACTATGTCTTACATGTGAATAACAGTGATAGTTACATACCTACTACAATTAAAAATAATAATCTTCATCATGTATAGTGACGAATTGTTAAAAGTGTTACTAAGTGATAAAGTGACTGGTGCAAGTGTTACTGGAATTTACCCTATTGACAGACTTCCTGTAACGGTAGAACCTCCTGCTGCACTTGTGATTAATCTTGATACATCTGATTCTGCTGGTTCCCACTGGGTCGCAGTGTACATCAATAAGAAAAAACATGGGTACTACTTTGACAGTCTTGCTATGGACATTCCCAAAGAAATAAAAAACTTTTTGTCGAAAAATACTAAAATGTACTTTACGAATAATCATCAATATCAACATGATAATTCTGTGTTGTGCGGGTATTTTGTGTTGTTCTTTTTGCATCATATTATCCGCACTCAATCATTTCAAAAGTGTTTAAAAATGTTTAACAAGAAAAATTTGAAAAAGAATGATGATATCGTTTATAAACATGTGAACAAATTTTTTAAAAAAAGAAAACAGAAATATTTTTTTTTTATTTTTTTATTTTTTTTCTTATTATATGTTTACAATTTTTTTATTTTTTTTATCATATATACAATTTTTTTTCTTAAATTTTCAATAAATTTTTTTTAAAACTTACATCCCTGCATTTTATTTACAATTCCTAAGAAAAACATTACAATCTTGATAATGCATTAGTTAATGCTGTTGATCTTTCATATTTCCACCAATAATTCAACTGATGTGCATTACGATATGCACATCCTGATTTCTTTACAATATTTGTATGAAAATTACAATAATCATTAAATGTGTTTCCACATAATTCACTTAATGGTGGACAATGTTTTGTTTCTAAATCAATGACATTATCTAATGCAAATATTCTTTTAATCCAAAGAGATTTCTCTAAACCTTTACAATAAAAGGATGAATTCTTTGAACATAATTGATATACAAGGTTTCGTATGCATGATACAGTATATCCAGTTTTGCTATTCCATTTCAAACCATGTAAATTTAAAGTTAACCAATCAATTTGTTTTTGACATCCTAATGATAATAAATTATAATCTATTGGTGATTTTACCAAGCAATGGAAATTTACTGTATCATCGCATGCAGTTAAACAAAACTCACGAATGATAAATTCATTATCAGACATTTTAAAACCTTGAATATCGATAATATATTGATTTACACATGGTGAAATTTCATTTGTGTGATAAATGAAAAACGGAATAATCTGTCCAACAAATTCTGTATTTTTTAAAAGATCACAAATTTTACGCATAAACCATATAAATGAGATTTCACTATGTTCTTGTTCAAAAACTTCAAAAAGTTCACTAAGAGTTTTATCAAGAGATAAGTACTTCGTTGCAAATGTTCCAGTATTATGAAGATGAGTACAATCATGAGGAAGATTTAACTTGCATTCCATACATTCAATTGGATTGGTGTTACGTAAGTATACTTTTATAGTTTTTAATACACAGTTCACATTAATGTTTTCATCACTGCATAACACACATGAAACACTAACTCTATTCGAATACATTTTCTCAATCTGAAATATTCGCTTTCCGTTTGTCTTTTCTTATGAAAATGTCCAGTAATTCCGGAAGATAGTCTGTATCACTTAATAATTCCACATACGTTTCATAGAATTTTTCTCTTGTTAATATTCCAATAATATGGGTGTTTGCATACAAGTAAAACACATCTTCTTCAACACTAGGACTTGCAATAATACTCCATGCACGGGTTTCCAATGACTCTGGGTGTACATTCATACAATCATGCGCAAAATCGTGAGGGGATCCTTCTCTACATCCATCGCATATTAATGTATCGTTGAAATCCCATTTTTCAATAGCCTTCTTTATACATTCACGGTCCACCTTTTGACTATTACAACAACAATCTAAACCCCAAAATCGTGATGTTCTTGATAATACTGCTGGTGATGACGGTGGCGTTGGTGAAACTGTTGTTAGCACTGGTGAATCTATTGCATCAAAATCATATTCATCATCTGACGATGATTCGTATATTTCTGTTTCAGCATCGGATATTGCTTCAGTGTTAACCTCGTAGCGTTCTTCTTTCTCAAAGAGATGCATGGTGTCTCTATATATATTTTCCGCTATAGCCCGTATTTAAAGTATTTTCATAGCCACAAGGTAATCACGTGTTCATCATTCGCCGCGCAAAACTTCTTTTTATTACCAATTAGCAAAGGGGCATGATTCAACATGTTTACCTGCCACAACCTCAATCTTCTTTGTATTCTTCGCCGACAATGTCTTGTGTTCAACTACCCTGGCGCCAAACTTGTTTTTATTACGCTGTCGGCACTCTGTGATGTGTACTAAACGTGTCGTCGGTTTTCCTTTGTATTTGTCTTCATGTTTTAACACGCACCTGTTACCCAACAACGCCATCTTTCCCTCTTGCACAACGAGTTTCCAAAAAGCGCGCGAAAAGTTCAGTTCATGTCTTAAGTTCACCAGCGAAAGACGTACAAGAACCACGCTCTGTATATGTACCGAAGTATACATACATATTCTATACACAAAATTTCTAGTATGCTCACACAGTGTTCGAGAAAATAAAGATACGATCCGTCAAATTAAGAAGTCCCGCATGAATAAAGATTATTCCCTCCACCATTTTAATATGATCACAATCAAATTTAACAACGAGTATGCTTTAGCATACGATTCATCAAAATACAAGTTGCTATGCAAATGATCGAATTAATTAATATAATCACAATCAGAGATTGTTCTATGGAGTATGCTTTAGCATACGATTTGGGAAAAATAATAAGGAGCTTGTAGGGCAAGCAATCCATAAAATAAAATGTTCCGATTAATTTATTAAAAGAATTAATTAATATAATCACAATCAGAGGTTGTTCTATGTAGTATGCTTTAGCATACGATTTGGGAAAAATAATAAGGAGCTTGTAGGGCAAGCAATCCATAAAATAAAATGTTCCGATTAATTTATTAAAAGAATTAATTAATATAATCACAATCAGAGGTTGTTCTATGTAGTATGCTTTAGCATACGATTTGGGAAAAACATAATATTTTTATAATGAGCTTCTAATGAAGCGATCCAATAAATAAGCAGAGTATGCTTTAGCAAACGATCCAATAAATAAGGAGCTTGCTT
This sequence comes from Thermobia domestica, assembly GCF_964235325.1. Classification (NCBI taxonomy): domain Eukaryota; kingdom Metazoa; phylum Arthropoda; class Insecta; order Zygentoma; family Lepismatidae; genus Thermobia; species Thermobia domestica. The sequence continues at coordinate 145,434,656 of NC_137455.1, read as the reverse complement.
AGCAAGCGAACCAGTACAATTGTTCCGACTAATTTATTAAGAAAATACAAATAAAAGAATAATTAATTTGATCATAGCATAGCTGTTAGAAACAACCCTATCAAAATCATGTCCTTCAACCTCTTTTCTAGAAACTACTCCATCCCTCCTAACACTCAACCTTTTCCAGGAACCCGTCTAACCACCTAACAAACAGGGTAATAAAACCACCTCCCCCTAAAACCTCCCCAAGGCCGACACGGCCATATTGACATCGAAAGTCGTTAGGTAATAAAGCAATTAAGGGGGCAATAAAATCTATTGTCTACGAGAAACAGCTCCATGACTACTAACCTTTACACAGCTGTGATCGTCACAACTACGTTTGATCAACCGATTGCCAGCGATTTCATGTCGACGTCACACCTAGCATGAGAAAGTCGAAGCTAATTGAATTTGGCTGAGGAAGAAAATCCAATGCAATCGTTCGTTGCATCAACGAATTTTAAAATTTGTAAAAAAAATAATAATAATAATTAATAAATAAAACTAATTAAAATATAATAATATGCGACCTTAATGCAAGATTGCACTCTCTCCTCCAGATTTTTTTGAACGCCCCCTAAGTTCAAAATTCAAGATAAATCCCTGGTTCACACAGGCACGTAGCTGGATTTCGTGAAGTGGGGGGGGATCCGTCACATGAAATACTGTGGTCATCACACCATGGGCTCGATCATTGTAAACTATTTTACTGGCAATATATATTGGTTCGTTTAGCCAGGATTTCGTAACAAGGAGGGGAGGGGGGGCGTGACATGAAATTCTGAAGGCCCAGGAGCTCGATCAATCTAAACTACTTTACTATCAACATGTGTTGTTTTGTTATTACAATAAAATGAGGATATGTTGGTAAGTATTTTAATAACAAACTATGAAGAAATCTCGAGTTAAATAAAAAATGTATTGAAAAAGATTTTACAATATTTACGTCCTTCCTCTGTTCATTCAAATATAACAATTTTCCTTTCATTATCACCTCAACTATTACAAAAAGTAGGCTACATATTCACTATTATAAAAAGTACATACTTAATAATGTCTTGTAAATTTTTTATAATATCTGTGTTTTTTTTCTCTGTTCAATCAAATGTTAACAGAACTTCCTTCCCACATAAATTTTTGTTTTTATTATTCCATCAACTACTGTCTGTTCCAAATGACAGGTTAAAGGAGTAGTAGAAAATTGGTTTTGAAATAACATGTTTGTCACTGCAAGGATGCGATGACTAAAAATTATGATAAAAAAAATGTCCACGCTGTTCCACAACGGCACTATGCTTTCGGAAGCTTGAAATCTCCCTGACTAGTAGCAGAAATTCTGAGAATTCCGTAACTTTTCTAGAAATTTCAAATTCCCTGACTCTTCCAGGATATCTCGCTCACCTCGCCACCATGTATTGCAAGTAATACAATCTCCTCATAAGAAAGAGTAACCAAAAGCTTCGTGTAGTTTTTAACGATGTCTCATTTCATTTTGTTTCATCCTTCCTTAATTTTTTTTCATTTCTGGTCACGAAGAGGGGGGGGGGTACGGATCTCCCGGACCCCCTTTCCCGTGGCTAATTGCCTGGTTCACATCATAAATGTCTCTGTAGTCAACGTCTGTTTTTGTTCAACATGCTAAACTGCGTAACTATATCTTTATATGATACTACAGATAACGAATATCTATATATTTAGGGAGGAAGGATTTCTGAGAACTGACCCGCAACCAGTTGTAAAAGTGAGGGGGAACGCTGGGTGAAGTCGTCCCCACACATCATAAAATATGTACGGCGTCCCCCAGTCGCTAAAAAAATTACAATGGGCAAAGATAAGCACGGGGAACGGCGTGTCGTCATGCCCCCATCTTTTCAGATCCACTTTTACCTCTGCCCACAACAGTAACAATTACTGCGGAGCTTAAATAAAGGGAAAGAGTATTAAGAGTGCTAAAACAAGTGTATTGAGTTCCTTACCCAAACGAAGAACCTCTCACAAAAATAGGGGAATAAATTGAATTAAAATAAAAAGAGGCAAGCCTTCCCTGCTGGTCAAGTTACTAAGGTGTATGTATTTAATGCACATGGTCCTGGGTTCGATTTGCGATGGGAATATACAAACATTTAAATCTCAAAATTATTCATTTGAAATAATCACCTACCTCTTTTAAACGTGGGACGTTAAACTAATTCCATTTCTTTTCTCTTCTCTTCTTTTCTTTTCTTTTTCTTTTTTTTTTTTTTTTTACGATGAAGTGAGTGAACTAGGTACCTATGTGTATAATTTGTTCAAAGACAACCGCAAATGCATGCTATTTGTTACTATTTGGTTGACGATCTTATTTATTTCGAAATTTACATATATTTCAAACTTAAAATATGTCCATGGTGTAAACGTGAAATAGTGAATTTATTTCGTACACTTTATACATAGTTTAAACCAAGGCCGGATTTACGGAGGGGTGCAATTCGGGGCATTTGCCCCACGATGCAACTGGTTGAGAGTAGGGGGCGCCATTTCGATGCAAGATCAATGCTAACAAGTTTGGCTTAGACAGTATCGACGATGATGAGGTGATTGGTGGAATGAAGAAAGTGGAAGAAAACGAGAGAACCCATGTACCCGAGTCAAACAAGAGGAAAATAGCACGTTTCCAGCATTTATTAATTATGTTCACTGGAATTAGTTCAAAAAATTTACACTTTGCCAGGCCAAAAACAAATCAATTGGTCTTATGAAAAGTGCCGAAAAGATGTTTTTCCTTTCTTAATTAGTCGATATTACTTTTTATGCGTAATAATTAAATATTGTCAATTGTAATCAATTCTATTTTTATTTAATGAAGATAATGAAGTTAGCTGAATGTAGAAAACATAGTTTTAAGTATATTTTAATATATAAACATTTTAAACTATATTATTTCACAATTGAGAAAGGAATATGAAAACTGTAGAGAATCAGTGGAAACATAACATTTACTTCCAGGTGTTTTCTGAAAATTGGAGACTACTGAGGTAAGTTTTCAATTACTTTGGGTAAAAGAGTTCGTAATTTTTTCTCGATACTTTATTAGTAATCTGACAATATTATAATTGTTGTAGAAGACGGAAAAGAAATACGAAACGAACCCACCCCACAGTCAGATTATAATATTTCTAGTTTTGATACGTATGATTCTGTTTGTCTTTCCGTTACTTTTCTTAACTGAAGTCGGTTACAAAATTAGGGTATCTATTCGATTTAAAGAGCACCCACTACCACTTATTCGTTCAGTCAACTTAAAACTTGAATTTTGAAACATGTTGTCAGTGGCGGATCCGGGGGACGGCCGATTGTCCCCCAGAAGAGGAAACTTTTTATTATATATATATAACCCTCCCAGAGTTTGAAACTATTAAAAATAGTTCTAAGTAGCAGTATGACAACTCGCCCCCCCCCCCAAAAGTCGGTCCTGGATTTGCCCCTGCATGTTGTAAAGTTTTCAAGTGTAATTGTCAGCAAAAAAAAAAAAAGATTACAAAAGTGCATTTTTATTGCATTGGAGCAAAGGTGAAAAGTTTTCTTCCCATCTTTCTTTGTTGCCCGCGTTGAAGAATTGGAGTCGATATTTTGAATGTTTTGTTTTCTCGTAGCGAAGAAAGAAACCATTGAAGTGGTTCTATGACAATTCAGTGCATGAACTGGACATATTATATCATTGTGTGTCAAGTCTTAATAGTTGACATTTCGTTGTGCTCTGAATCTGAAGTAAATGAATATACTTGAATTTTATCTAAGGCTTAATTAAACTTCTTCTTTTAATTAATTTCTTACTTGCGGACTAGGCCAATTGATATTAAAATTTACACCTACGGATTAATATTTAATTTATCTCGGTGTTCGGAATTTATTGCAAGGATTTTTGATTTTGTACATTGCGTTGGTGAAGTTATAGCGAATTATGATCTGGTGTAGGCGTTAGCAAATCTGGTGAAGGCGTAGGGTAACGTCACACAGCCGCGAGCCCTCACCTACTCAATTCCGAATGGCCATTACTTCCAAACATTTCGACGTACTACACTGCAATAAAAACTATGTCCCCCATCAGGATCCTGCCGCCTACAGTCGGACAATTTGTCCATGCCGATCAGATGCCGCGGTCGGATTGCCGGCGCTGGAAACCAGCGTCTTTCCGCGCGATTTTCGACCGCGACGAATAGTTGCCTTGCCGAGCAGTCGGCAAACAGCCAGAAATGAGCATTAAATGCGCCGGCACCGCTGTCGGAAAGAGGCCGGCATAAGGAGTCGGCAGAGGGTCGGAAACAGGTCTTTCCGACTGTTTTGCCGACTCTGACAGTCGGCAAAGGGCATTTTATTTTACGATTTTCGACCACTTGCCGCCTCTGCAAAAGGTCGGCAACTTTGAACAAGTAGATCGTCGTGCCGCCGCGGATGTGTGCCGGCTGCCTCCGGCAGCCCGCGCCACCATCGACGGTGGCAATCTCTCCGACCGCTACTTCCTCATAGGGTTAGTTGATAGGAGAATTGTTTACGAACATAGTCTTTCAAGATATTTTGTGACCACTATAATTAAATCCATCTTAAGGTGTTACTTTTGAACTACCATTCTCAAAATTATAGAAAGAATATATATGTATGAAAAATGCAAAGTATGTGAAAAAGTATGAATTTTCTTCTTTTGTTCCTTGCTGAAGTATTTTCTGGACATCACAATGTAAATCTCATCAGTTCAGAGAAAAGCATATTTCGAAGTAGAGAATGTCAGAAGAGGAGGGAGAGGATGAAGCAAGACGTTTTACTGAAGAAGGTCGTCTTAGACTATTTTCCTTCAGAATTCTTGACCTCTCATGGGAAGATTTCTTTAGTAGAAATGACTGGCTCAAAGAAGTAAACAAGGACTTCAGCTTCCTCAGAGGGAGCTCGTTGTGCGAAATGTCTTCGGAGGACCTGAAAAAATCGTGCGCGAATCTCACTTTGAAATACCAAGACGATTTGAATTTTGTAAAATTACGAGTATGTGTAGAAATCGGGAGTCTTAGAGACCAGGTTGTTGTATTCTTGTCCGACCCCAAGAAGTCCACTTCAAAGGACATATTCAACATGATCACCAAAAATGACCTTCAAAGTGCGTATCCAAACATCTCAGTGACTCTTAGAATTTTTCTTACCCTTCCGTGTAGTGTGGCATCTTGTGAAAAAGGTTTCAGCAAACTAAAACTCATTAAAACATACTTACATTCATTCAACCATAGGACAGGAAATACTCAGATTTGGCCAGATTAGCTATAGAAAACAAAGTCGCTTGCTTAATCAATTTCTTATGAAAGAATTATTGAGGACTTTGTAGGAAAAAAGCCAGGAAAGTATTTTTGTGAGCGCACGTTACAAAAGGAGAAGGGAATTATATAGAATATCATTAGTAATAGGTACTATAAATGAAAGTACTTGTTCCCTATATTTATTGCTCCATATGAATAGATGTGAAATGTGTATAAATAGCCCTAGCTATCTTAAACTTGAGTATATATTACTAGAAGAATTATCTATACACAGGTGGAAGGCTCACACACAAAGTGAAGCCAATGTACACATGCAAGGAAAAGCCAATATCACATGAGGAAAGTCAATATACACAGTTATCTACATTCAAGTGGAAGGCCTGCACATAGAGTGAAGACAAGCATACAACTGAAAAGCCAATATTCACACACAGGAGGAATCATAAAGTAAGGCAATGAAGAATTTCTTGAGCCAACAGAAGGGGAAGTACAGGTTGTCAAGTTAAGGGGCCTTATTTATAGAAAAAATGTTTCTAAATAGCATGTTTAAATTGTTGTGTATTTTTTTCTTTTACATCACATATATTACTTTGCGTTAAAATCTGTAGGACATTTCACAAAGGTCCCAACAGGTGTATATAACAAGTTGCATCTTCTACAATTATGTCTTTTGTGGATTTCTTACGAGGAAAATCTTGAGGATGTTATTTTCAGTTTAACAGAGTATTTTATTTTCGAAATAAATGAGCTTCAACAAAAGAACCGGTTTCAGAATCTAAGTTTTAATAAATATCATAAATATTTAATATAAATAAAACGTAAACATTACATAATGTATCGGTTTCTGTTTCGATTAGACGAGAAAATGTCTTCTGCAGTGTACTTTTAATACTTCACACTGTAACTTTTGGATGTGCTTTCAAGCTCGTATGTGCACACAAACTTCAGTAAAGTTATAAAAGGGAGAAAGGTGACAAATGATTTAAACTTTTAAAATATATATTTTAACTTAAGATTTGTTCCAATCCCTAATATAAGGCATTTATACTTGGGAGGAAGGGACAAAGTAAAACGTCTTTGCCCCGGTCGCAATATTTCGTAGATCCCGCCCTGGTTTAAATTTATATACAGGGTGCGGCACGTAAAACCGACCCGTAAAGTGAACACATAAAATGAAATGTAATGTATTGAATATGATTAACTACAACACATAAATGAAATGTAATGTATTGAATATGACTACTCACCTTCACAGCAGGTGCTGAAAGTGTCCTCCGCCCACTTCAACACACATGTGAGCACGATTGAGGAGATTCATATATACCCTTGTCAGTTCTTGTGTTGCAATACTATTGGTGACATCCTGGATCCTGGTCTTGAGTTCTTCAATTGTGTGTGGATTTGTTTCGTATACTTTTCCCTTTAACAGTCCCCATAAGTAAAAGTCACACGTGGACAAGTCTGGTGACCGAGGAGGCCACAAGCCTTTGCTGATTGTTCTCTCTGGTGTAAACATCTCATGCACAAGGGACAATGATGCAGACTTCAGTCCCCTTAAAACTCGTCTGCAACTTCTCTCACTCGCATGAACCTGTTGACTCAATCTCCTGGTTGACTTTCGAGGACTTCTTGTCATTATCTCCTCCACCTGCATCTTTAATTCAGGTGTGCAGATAGATGGTCGTCTGTTCCTGGGAGCATTTTGAACTGATCCTGTACGCCGCCATTTTTCAATCAATTCCTGAATGGTGCTTTTTGCTGGCACAGAACGTCCTGGAAATTTCTCCCGAAACAAATTTTTTGTTTTCACAAAAGATCCAGTGAGAATGAACCCTTCAACAATGGCAACACGCTCGGGTATCGAATACGGCATTATCACACACTGACACTCACTCGGCTTAACACAACGAGGCCTTTTTCTCAACTGGTTTCGACAAGTTTCACTGGCTGCGGCTGCACGTGACTGCTGCAGGTCACGTAAGTTCACCCGACCTCGACACGCCATCTCTTGGTAGGAAGGTAGATTATTTAAGTGTTGCCAAAAACACAATATACCAGAATATTACGACGGGCCGGTTTTACGTGCCGCGCCCTGTATATACAAGTAGTTATTGTGGTAGTTACGATTTAAATTATTTTTCCTGGCAGTGGTAGTTGATACAAATTAGCTATGGTACTGCAAAGCTAATTTGTTAACAAATCATTCGTGATAAATTTGATTCGGCATCTTTACAATTTGTATCTGGAACAATTAAATATTGCAAATAGTGAGAAGGTTTCATAACTAGTACAGTAACATAGTTTAAGCCTGTCTATGTAATCGTAAGATTAGGAGAACATAATGTACTCTACGTATCTCAACCTATTCAATCATTTGTGCTATAATTCTTTTTTCCATAAGATTAACTTAGTTTTAACGTTGGTGCGTGGTACAAAGCAGATGATTGTGTGTGGAATTTAACAAAATGTCGTCAATTTTAAAAGAAAAGAAAGGAAATCTTTGAGTTTTACGTCACACAGTATGCAGTGTAGGCTAAAGGAGACGGTGATGATGAGAAATGAATGAAATGGTGGAATGAAGAAAGTGGGAGGAAACGGGAGAACCACGAGAAAACCCACGCACACAGTGATTGTCAACCACGAAGTCTACTTGGCGAGAGTCGGGATCGAACCAGGGGCCCCATGCAAATTTAGAAAGATCAAACTACCTTTGCTCTATACTCAGATAACCCCATAGACTTCCGATTGACTAACTTGGGCACCACTTACGTCACTTACACAGAAATATAGCGTGGAGTGGTTTACAGTGTGCGGAGCTTAAAACGCCTTTTAATGAATGTTTACTTCGTTTATATGATATGTAGGGAAGAAATTCATTTATATATTCATTTATTTATTCCATCATATTAAACATAGCGGAAATGCCCATTTATAAAGAAAGCATATCATGCACATTAGGTAACGGATTGCGTCAACGCAACGCACAATTTGAGACTTACTATGCGAATAATCGGCACAATTTACTTTGCGAATAACGGTTATAACAACTTATTGCATTTCTTGCATTGCGTTGCTATACGCAGAATATTTGCGGAGACATGTACAAAATATGGATCTATGAGGACGTAAAAACAACGCACTAATTTAATTAGGAAACGTGCACACAAACACAAACACATACACACACACACACACACACACACACACACATATATATATATATATATATATATATATATATATATATATATATATATATATATATATATATATATATATATATATATATATATATATATATATATGATATAGAGATTTAGCTTTCTCACGTATATGTATTCACAAAACTGGCAAGTTTACAAGTGATTTTAGAAGTCCTAAAATATTGTTAAACAGAGACAGTAGAACAATATGCTTATGGGTGGTAATGGTTTTGTAGTGATGTTTCTTGGCTGTGATGCGCCATTATCAAAACCAAAGTGTGACCCAGGGCCAATGTATCCAATCCATTATTATTTTGCAATTGCCCCAAAGGCATGTGTCTTTAGCTTATAGGAGCTCCTCTTTTGGGGAAGAAATTTATCCTCTCCAAGTGATGTGCCCTCCTAAACTTTTGATAGCACTGTTAAACAATGTAATGACAATTATGCGGCTAGTTGAGGCTAAATTTCTGCTAAATTTCTGTTTTGTGGATGTACATAGTCCTCTTTTAAAACTTCGACAGGGGTAACAATTATGTCCCTTCTCGAAGACAGCGTACATGTTTTGTTGTTCTTGTTGTTGTATTCCTTTTGCATAAAGAATGCCTTTCACATTTTTATTAGAATATCAGTTATGGTCAAATCACAAAAATGTTATTATTGTAAATATGATAATAAGGGTGAATTTTCGGTGGATGAGTAGGACAGAAGCGCATAGTGGTAGACAATAGAACAGCAGAGGTTCTATTTGAACTGGTACTTAACCACTTCCTTGTCTGTGGGGCCGCACTGGCCCTGGGTAGGTCCCTGGAGGAGGAAGATTTATTGCCTGGGCAATAGAAGGGGGTGAGGTGGTTTTGGAAAGTTGAATGACCTCTTTTCCTGTTGAATAAAATGAAGGAGTACTTGAGTGTTGGGGATCAAATCAGAAACAATCAAATCAAGGATGTGTATCCTATTACATAGAAAGCTATTTGTTCTTTGAATGTACAACATATATGTTTGAGAAAACGTAAATAGGAGATATACTACACTTTATCCGAAAAAATACAATTTCATGAAACAAATATTCGGACATGATAAGGACGTGGTTAGAGGGTGACGTTGGAAACTTTATAATTTGCACAGTTTACTATAAATATTGTTAGAAATTAGATTTTTTCTTTGTTTGAGCTTATCAGCTTTTAAGGACATGTTAGCTGTGGATTTTTCAGTATCTATCTACCGATAAAAAAGTGTACTGTGCTGTGATCAATATTAGCATTCGGAGGTTTATCAAGAACACATGAGAATTGGCATGTGTTTGTAGCAAAGGCAAAATAGTTGGTTTGGACAGCAACTGCAACATATATTTTCAACTTACAATATACAATGCCAACAAACATTGCGTTATCCTTAAACAAGTTATTGTTACCATTTGATCTTCCCTATTGCGTTGAACAGTTTTATTTTCAGGTAGTGTTTGTTGTAGTTATCTGTGTACATACTTTCTGCAATAGTAGAAAAGCTATTGCCTCCTACTGACAACTCTGCTGAATTTTACGCAGGAAATAGTGTGTAAATGTATGTTGTTTTGCAAGAAATGTCAAAAGGAGACAGAAAAGGGACTAAACCGCTAAGGCTTAAATGTAAGATGTTCAAAGTAGAAAAATGACTATTAGGATGGGATGACTGTGGACAAAGTAGGAAACTCAGCATTAGAGAGACCTAAGTATGGTCAAAAGTAAGAAAATGAAGAATATGTGTAGCTTAGGATAAACAATGTCGGAAAACACCTAAGTATAGGAGAATGTAGTAGACAGACAATGTTAAAACCTCTTCTTTAACTTTTAAATGTTTTATATTACACTATATGTCGGATAGTCTTTATTAAAACGAAAACAGTCTTTATTAAAATATAATATTACTGGTTCACCATGTAGTGTAAATTCGTCCTGTGAGCACATATACATTGAAAAATAATTAGGTGGATACAGTGATCAGTTTGAAAATGTGAAAGCAAAATTGTGAATATTCTGTTGCAAAAATATTTCATTGAACTTACAAAAGTAGTCTTAATCTAAACATAATCATGAAAGAATGTAGCCGATTGGTAACACAAAATAAAAACTGAAAGTTTCAGGATCATTTACCGGCTATTGCTTGTTCAAACCTGTTTTAACTAGGTCTTTCAAATAAAACAATAAAAGATCCGGTGAAAGTTCTACAATGAGGTCAGTAAAAACTATAAACACTACAGTTAATAAAGGATAAATCTATGTGTGACTGTATTTCATGCACTGCGGTCATCTCTCTTCGTTATGTATATACATAAGAAGACAATATTTTCAAACAGTGTTTGAATAGAGGATCTATTGCTTCTTTTTTGTCAGTGCTGAAGATTAGAAGACAAAATGTCTAATGAACTTGGTAGTAGTGTGCCACTGTTACTGCAATAACATTCACATAAGCATTCAATGTTTAATAAACACGTTTCAAATGTGGGAATCTAAAAGAAGTTTGGTTCTTTGCAGTGGATGTACAAGAGGATTCAAAGACACAAAAAAACATGACTGCATTCTGTTAAATAAAGATATATTGAAGACAAATGTGATAAGTTTTATTACGGATATAAACATACAAAATGAAATATGCATCAGTTTCAGAAGATGCATGACGGTACTTTATGAAACAGTTCATAATGATACATTTTTTAAACAATTGATAGAAATATTCTTGCAAAAAGATTTTAAGTTAAGAACATTGTTTTTGAATAGAAAAAACTGAATTGTGTTTCATGGAATGATCTTGTGGGTATTCTGTAGGTCAGGGACGTATCCAGGATTTCGTGAAGGTCCGAATCATGAAATACTGTGGTCATCACACCAGGGACTCGATCATTGAAAACTATATTACTGGAACATATATTGGTTCGTTTAGCCAGGATTTAGTACCGGGGGGAGGAAGTAACAAGAAATCCTCAAGGCCCAGGATATCCATCCCTCAAAACTACTTTACCATCAACATATATTGGTTTGTTATGACAATAAAAAGAGGATGTGTTGGCAAGTATTTTAAGAACAAAGTATGCAGAAATCTCGAGTAAAATAATAGTAATAAAAAACTTATTGAAACAGATTTTATAATGTATTTACGTTCTTCCTCTGTTTATTCAAATATAACAATTTTCCTTTCATTATGACCTCAACTATTATAAAAAGTACATATTCACTATTATAAAAAGTACATACTTAATAATGTCTTGTAAAATATTTTACAATATCTGCGTTCCTTCCTTTGTTGAATCAAATGGTAACAGAACTTTCTTTCCATGTAAATTTTTGTTTTTATTATTCCGTCAACTAATGTCTGTTCCAAATGACAGGTAAAGGAGCAGTAGAAAATTGTTTTTGAAATATCATGTTTGACATTGCAAAGATGCGATGACAAAAAATTATGATAAAAATGTCCACGCTGTTACATAATGGCACTATGTTTTCGGAAGCTTGAAATCTTCCTGCCTAGTAGCAGAAATTCTAAGAATTAAGTAACATTTCTAGAAATTACAATTCCCTAGCTCTTCCAGGATATTATGGTCACCTCGCCACCATGTATTGCAAGTAATCTCCTTATACGAAAAAGTAACCAAAAGCTTCCTATAGATTGTTTACGTGATCCTTTTTTCTCATTTGATTTTGTTTCGTCCTTCCTTATTTTTTCATTTGTGGTCTCGAAGGAGTTGGAGTCCGGATCCTTTGGATCCCCCTTGGCTACGTGCCTGTGTAGGTGTATTACACATACAAAGTGTAAAGGGAATGGTATGACTTGATTTTTTCTGTGGGCGTAAAAAACTGATAACAAATAAATCTTACTGTTGTAATTGTCTAAGTAAGTTGAAAATAGTTACTGTGTAGTGCAGTGCAGTGCAATAATTTTAAACATATCTTTTGATAATGAGGCGAAGGAAGTGATAAATGTTGCAAAACAAAAACTGATTAACACCATTACAAAACTAAAACTATCTACAAACCAATTTTGAAATATTGAAAGATACTTCTTTGGTACAATTATTATTATTATTATTATTATTATTATTATTATTATTATTATAGCAAATAAGTGTTTATAAGTCTTGAAATGTTAGCGTCTCTTAAAAGTTTTATAATGTAAGAATGAATTAACAATTTTACTAAATAAGTGATAGTAAGATGTTCACTAATAATAATAATAATAAATTTCAGATCCTACAAACAATGATCACAAAAACCATTGGTTCCTAAAAGTTTACCTATGTTAGTTATCAATTTGTAATAGTCGTCTTCATACAACATGTAAATTTTGTTTGCCAACTTTAATTCCCGGATATATTATATTATACTCTCAACTCATCTTGTTCTTCTTATAGATGACCATCTGGTATTCAGGGCTTAGTTTGTTTTGGAATTTTTTGCATCAGCAATAGTACAACAATTTTGATCACTGGTTACATCAGAATCATAGCACAAATCCTTAGCCTGCTTCAACAATCACTCCGGATTCTTTTTAATTCATACACGTAGTTACAACGATGATCGGCCCTACCCATTCCAAGGATAATAACATTGAAAAGACAATAGATATTTTTTTCACTGGGGTAGTATACTTTTCCAAATGAGAAACATAATCCTCATACTTTACTGATCCTTAAGTTCGACACCTTCCCTTACGTGAATTAGCAATGTGGATCTTAAAATCCACCTTATTCTCAAAAGGAAAAATGTTCATTAGTATTTAAGTCATTTTCGATTGTATGGAACAATATATAGGGATTCAATTCCTTTTTACGCTTCCATGGCACAGACAGAAGGTTTTTCAGCTATGAAGTTAAGCTCTCAATTGTTATTCCTACAACAGTATTCTTATCACTGTCTTTGAACGAATTTCGTATTAGAAAAATCAAATGGTTCCTGGATATAGGATTCAAGTTCTTTTATTTCATTTTCACTTGTACATTTAATACTTCTTTTCCCTTTAGCACACTGTACGTATAATTACAAAATGTTGTCTTTACTATTTCAAATTATGGTACCATACATTGTATTTAATGTGTCCTGATATTGTTAAGTTCATAGGTTTTACCTAGTTATTTCAATGGATTGAACTTTTTACAAGTTTACCAATATTACAATAAAGATCAATAATATCAAATACTAATTTACATTCTGCTAAAATAATATCCTGTCCACCTTTAAAATGTGTCTATAGTTCGATCAACAAATGTTGATATTTTTCGTTAGGTGTACGTATCCACTATTCTTGTCCGTGTATACTACATAACCAAATCAATAAGCTAATCAGGTTCTTTGAGCAATTCCATGCATAACACTTGTAATAACGAAATTATATTCTTGTAATGAACGATATCATATCACCAAACTTAAACTTCACTAGTTAGTTCTCCTAAGTTAAACACAATTGTTAGTTTAAAACTTAAACAAACATAATGTTGCCCACGTAATATTGCATTAAGTCCTACTGTTGTCAATACGTTATAAACCTTTTAGCATTACCAATGTCTTTACCATTTCCTTTCAAACTGTAACGAATTATTTTCCTTCTCGATGTCTTTGTATGTAATGATGAGATGGCGTTCACCAATGTGTGACACTGTTTGCATGTTGTATTGCGTTAACAGTAAGTAAGTCAAAATTTTTGTCTGCAGTAACTCTGATCGTTATGTTCATTTTCCCTACATTGAATTGTAGAATGTTTTTGCAATGTTTCATGCGTGGGTTCGTCCTAATGTTGTCCTTCAAATATTTCTATGCCTTCATGTGTATGATACACTTTAATGTATTTTTTCTTTGTTTCCTTCAGTGTGTCATGAGGCTGAAAATTCTAAAGATTTCTGCTTCATTTGAAGAATAGAATTCACGTAGTCACGGAACCAACTGGGAACATTACAATCCTCCAAACATACGAGTTCGAATTCCCATCTTTGACATTTCCGTTTTCTGTGATAACTCGAATTATTTATTAATATATCGTTTGCTGTCGGAATGCGATAAAGCTTTAGCACAGTAAGTGTTAGTGATGGTATCACAATGTCTGCATTTGTTAATATTACTTTCACTCACAACATAACACATACATGTCTACTGTTACATGTACATTTCTTTATTTTGTGTATACGTATTGTGTTATGAAACATTACTCATGGATATAGTGCTCTAACATCCAAATACTGAATTGTCACCCAATTACATCTGTATGAATGAAAATTCATGTTTTCTCACGATATATATTTTCATATGATCATCTATATAATTAATGTGATTCTAAAATTATTATATTCAATCAAAATAAAAATAAAAGTGAAGTTATTCTGACGTATCGAATTAAATATTTTTGTTACTTAAAACATATGGAATGTAATTCAATACGTAAACAAGTATTCCAATGGGGAAAAAACTTTTAATACATTCATACTTATTTTCTGCGCATTTTTTCGCACATCCCCACCCCTTGCACTATAAATCCTGCGCATGCGTGTACTTGTACTAGCACAAACAAAGTGTGTGATACGGTATTAAGATGTACAGTCAAAATGAAGCTGTTCCTGCGGTTGCAAAGCGAAAAATAAATAGAGTTGCATAATGTTAAACAATTAACAACTAATTCTTCTTTTCATAATAAGAAAACGGAAGGTGAAATTGAAACCAATTTTTCCTTATCGCAAAGTAAACACGTAAGTCTAAATATATTTCACGACGTGAAAACGTTTTGAACTTGATAAACAAAAGAAAATTATTCTTGTACATCCAAATGAACTTGACATTCCTGAAGAAGCTGAAGCATATAAAATTATTTTTCCCACACAAGATAAACGCGATGCTGTGTATAGACTAGATTTCAGATACCCAAATGAAATGCCCTTTGAAGAGGAAATAGTAGTAGAACAAAATGCAATTTCTAATGACATTCTGATATTGAACGATGTGAAGTGTGGTTGTACTCCTAATGAAGTAAGTGAAGTTTGCGTAAAACAATTATTAGAAAAATATAAACTTTCTGAACCATTACTTTGTGAAAGTTGTGCAATTCCTAGTGAGAAAGAAACTGCACAAATGTGTAAGTGAAAGTGATGAAGAATTAAATACTATTGTGTGGAATTTCCTAATTAAAAAGTCAACACGTGAAGAAATATTAAAACAATATCTAAAAATTCATGTGAAATATATAGATGCAAACATTATTCCACATCTTATAAATAAATTTAACTATACATATCAGGAGATTACATTTAAGAAGTATCATATTTCTGATATAAGAGAAGCATATTTTGAACAGGAAAAAAACGTGTATCAACAATCCACACTGTATCAGTGTAATTTAGTAAATACATATGATAATTGCGGTTTTCATTGTAGTTCTCTTTCTATAGATAAACAGTGTGTTACTGTGTATTGCACAATGGAAACCACAGTGTAAACTTTTGTGTTACGGCTGTTATGAAAATCGCAGTATTTTAGATGAACATTAGTGTATTACTCTAGACTATGATATGCTATGCTATAATGCTTGACGTGCAATCGTTAATGTGCAAACTTTAGATGACTTATAGAAGAATTTGCAAGAGTGCATTTGTGATATTGAAATTGATTATTGGACATTTACATATGCATTATATAACATATTGTTAAACGAAGACAATATTCCGTTAATTACAGTTATTGTTACAAAAAGATTTACAATATAATATGCAATTTTAAACTTGTAAAATAGTAATGATGGAAAATAAAAACTCTTTTGTTAATCAATTACAAAATAAAAACAAGGCGTGTAAATTAACAAAAACAAATTATAAAAGATTTTCAGTATTAAATTGGCCAACATGTAATTGTATATATACTAATATAAATATTGATTGTATTAAACAATATATCAAGGAATGTTAACATTTTAAAATCACAAATCTATATGTATGTAAAATATATCTTTTATATTACTTGCTTTTTTATTATTATTATTTCCTTACATGTATGTTTTTAAAATTCTTCTTATATGTAAATACGTTTTACAATATCGTACTTAAAATATTCTGTGAAAAAATTATTTCTTGCAATTAAAAAGTTTAACATGTGCATATGAAAAACTTTCTGCGTGTTATGATTCGCGTACCTAAAATCAGTTTGTGCATTTTTATAACGTAAAAAATCTGCATGTTATGACTCACGTATATGAAAACAGTTTCTGCATTTTATAATGCGTGCGTGTGAAAAACTTTTCGCATTTTTATAGCGTGAAAAAAATTCTGCATGTTATGATTCGCGTACGTAAAATAAGTTTCTGCATTTTATATTACATGTATGTGAAAACTTTTTGCATGTTATGATTCGCGTATGTACTCAGTTTCTGCATTTTGTTTTTGAAAATTGCATTTTTGTTTTTAAACCTGTATTTCTTAATTTTGAAAATTTCATTTTCATTTTCGCAAGTTGCATTTAATTTTGAAAATTACATTTTCATTTTATAACTTGCATTTTAATTTTCGTTTTTGAATATTGTTATAAAATTGCGTTTTTATTTTTAACTTCTATTTTTTAATTTTGAAAATTACATTTTTATTTTGGCAAGTTGCATTTCTTAATTTTGAAAATTACATTTTCACTTTTCTTCTTACATTTTTAGTTTATGTTTATGCATTTTGTTTTTGAAAATTGCATTTTTCTTTTTACACTTGTATTTTTTAATTTTGAAAATTATTTTCATTTTGGCAATTTGTACTGTTTAATTTTGAAAATTACATTTTCATTTTAGCAAGTTGCATTGTTCAATTTTGAAAATTACATTTTCACTTTCCTTTTTAAATTTTTAGTTTACGTTTCTGCATTTTGTTTTTGAAAACACTTTTCTGCATTTTATATTACATCTATGTGAAAAACTTTCTGCATATTATGATGCATGTTTGTAAAAACAGTTTATGCATTTTAAATTAAAAAACTATCAGCACTTATATTGCATGCATGTGAAAAACTTTCTGATTGCTAAGATTCGCGTATGTAAAACAGTTTGTGCATTTTTATAAAGTGACAAAATTTCTGTCTTATGATTCGCGTTTGTAAAACTTTTCTGCATTCCATATTGCATGCTTGTGAAAAAACTTTTTGCATTTTTAAAGGTAAGTATATAAAATCACACTATATTACATTTTTTTAAAATTAATTATTAGATCAAATTCAATTTTGTTGGTTTGCTTCATGTAGAAGCTCATAAGAACACATGCGCTGTGAACATAGAAAAATCGTTTCAACAATGGAAAGTCGATGATAAGTTTTTGGTTGTGAATATTTTATTCTGTCGTAAAAATTTACTCAATCAACAATCTTCGATTGTGAACCTAAAATAATTTGCTCCTTATTTTATTATTTCGTATTACTTACAGTAATACTCTTATAGCAACATAGTTATGTACTGTTAAATGATTCAGTTGTAACTTGCAAAAAATTCGTTTTCATTTATGAAAATTGTAAGAGCAAATTTCATTTGCGAACTTGTAAATGATTCAATGTAAAATTTTGAAGAAAGTAAAAAATAAACATCAAACTTCTAAATAGTTAAAAGTAATAGAAAAAATCAAGAAAAATAAAAAATCACTCATCAAATATCGATTTTTAAACAAGTTGCCAAAAGAAAACGACAGGATACATAAATAAGTTTCACCTTGTAAAATACCAATGATAGCTTTTATTTAGGAAAGTTTTTTATTAAATAAAAATCAAAAAATAATATTTGTATATATTTATTCGAATTTAAAGATATATACAAGCATTTAAACATAATAATACATATAACTGTTACATAACTATAAAAATAATATATACATATATATAAATACAATAACACACAAGAATAGAAAATAATATATACAGATAATATTATATACATATATACAAAAAGAAATCACATTGCAGCGTTTCTGTCCTTTTCTAATAAAATGTCCACTAATATTTCAATATATTTCGGATTTCTTAATAAGTTGTTATATTTTTGATCGAACAAGTGTTCATTTCTTTTACTATTAAAATGTGATTTCACATAATTAGCATACACCTAGTCTCTCACACTTTTGCTGGCCATAATTTTCCAGGATTCTGTTTCAAATGTTAGTTTATTTGTGAAGACACCTATGGCCAGCATAACTGATTAAAATAATTTACGCTACATCCCTCTAAAGTAAAACTGTCTTCTGTTCCCACTTTAGAATACTGTCTTTAACACAAATTTCACTCACAAAGTTACTACTACACTTGCACTCTTTCGTTTGCACACGCAAATCCAATGGATTCTTTTTGTGGTGAAGTTGGAAAATCCAACGGAGAAATACTTGGTGACGGAGTGTCGGGTTTACATTCATCTATCTCATTGAATAATGTACAAATTTCTTCCTGCTCTTCCTTATTAAATAAATCAGGAAAGGTCCAATTCAACAAGGGTCCAATTTATCGGTTGAACTTGAAACTTTTGTTCCGATTATCCTGCTGCTGGTACTGGTGAAGGTGTTCTTGATCCAACAGGTTAAGTTGGAATTAGTATTGGGTCTTCTCTCAAATCAATAATTTCTTCCTCTATGATAACATCTGAAAAAACCGTGGGAAAATAGCAAGTTTCCTCTTCAATAAACAAATCCGGAGATTCTCTAGTAGATTTAAACTTACACAAACTCAAACGAAGAATCCCAGTCTACTTCGTTGCAAAGCTCGATTTCTCGCTGTAATAAACTGCCAAATGACTCCAGGATGATACTATGCCAGTCTTCTCTTCATACCTCATATATAAGGAAAATTTTACCTACGACGTCATATCACGTGGTACTTTAAAACAATTTTTCAAACACTCCCCTACATCAACTAAATTTTCACAAGTACTTTCCCAATTCTCTATACATTTTTCATAGTTATAGGAGCGGAGAAAACATGTACTTACATTTCATTTATATTCTCATATATCATTCATTTGATCTAAACATTCTTTTGATACAGCATCATCAATTTTATTTACATTGTGCCACGATTATTCACATCTTACAACGGTATTCCTTCAATAATGTTATTTATATCCTGTACTAATCAATCACTTGTCATCTACGTACAAAGACAAGATTTACATGGTCCATGTACAAATAAATAGTTTGCATGTTTTTAAAAGAAAATCTGTGCTATTCACGTAGTCATTTACATCCTCTATTATTGTTGTTGTTATTCGCGTAAACACAACATCTACCAAGTAATCACATATCATCTACATAAAATAAAAGGGTTAACACACTTCATACTACCAATTTTCTTTTGTATTCGCATTCAGTACCGCTTCATGTTTCAACATGATCAGCAGTTCTTTTGTATTTGCGTTCAGTGTCGCGTCATGTTAACACCATTCGTGGTGCCAAACTTCTTTTGTATTCTCCGCTAACATTGCCTTATTTTCATTTACCATCCCATTAAACTTGTTTTATTACTCTGTCGGCATTCTGTGATTTTTATCTACCACGACCTTAATCTTCATTTGTATCCTGCGCTGACAATGTCTTGTGTTCTAATACCGCGGCGACAAACTTGTTTTTATTAATCTGTCGTCATTCTGTGGTGTTTATCTACCACGGCCTAAATCTTCTTTTGTATTCACCGACAATTTCTTGTGTTCACCTACCGCGGCACCAAACTTGTTTTCATTACTCTGTCGACATTCTGTGATGTCTACCCGACACGGCGTCGGTTTGTTTTGTATTTGTCTTCATATTTTAACACGTACCTGTAAGGTCATTACCCGACGGTGCCATCTTTCAATGCCGCTCAACCGGTTTCCAAAAAAGCGCGCGAAAAGTTCAGTTCGTGTCTTGAGTTCACCAGCGAAATACGTACGAAAACCACGCTCTGTAAACGTGCTCCGTGCACAAAGTCTTTCAGACGAAGAATCCACAATGAGTCCCGCATGAATAAAGTTTATTCCCTCCACCATTTTTAAAATGATCACAATCACCGATTGTTCTGAATTTGCTGTGCAAATGATCCAGTAAAATAAAATAATACAAACTAATTAGAATAATTAATATAATCACATCATAGCTGTTCTATGGAGTATGCATTAGCATGCGAACCAACATATATACCGAGTATGTATAACATACAATCAAATTAAATAAAATAATATTATGTATTTAAATAAAATAATTACATCACAGCATAGCTGTTCTATGGAGTATGTATAACATACGAGCAAATTAAAAGAATTAATTTGATCACAGCGTAGCTGTTCTATAGAGTATATATAACATACTATCCAATACACATGCTGAGGTTTCTTTAATGAAAACGAAAGAATAAAAAGATACAATCCAATTAAAATAATAATATTATGAAGATCCCTATAAAGAAATCACGTGGTGTAGGTCATTCAACTTTTTCTAGAAACTACTTCATCCCTCCTAACAGTCAACCTTTTCCAGGAACCAGTCTGTCCACGTAACGGTCATTGTAATAAATCTTTCCCCTCCTAATTACCTGTCCGACCACACCTGCACCAACAGACAAGGGAATGGTTAAGTACCAGTTTAATTACACCACTTGCTGTTCTATTTTCTACCACTATGCGCTGCTGTTCTATTTAGATGTACCAATTGTGACTCTCTCTTCGTAATTGGGAGGTCAAACCACTAACATTTTAAACATGCTCTTAAGAGGCTTCGTCCCGGCGAAATTAAAATACAGCTAATTTTACAGTAATTACGTGATATCTTCAAATAGATAAAAGGTAATCGATATGTGGAATAAGAGCTCCCTAGTAAATATCATTTTACATGAGATACCGTTATCACGACTCACTAATCTGCTTTCGATTTCGAGCCATTTTGAAAATTTGCATTTCGCGTTTCTAAACGGCTGAAACGGAAAGCCACTAGGTAACTTGTGATAACAGTACCTCCCGTAAAATAATATTGTCTAGGGCGCTCTTATTCCACATTTCAATTATCTTTTATGAAATTAAACGGGTTGTATCATATATGATACAAGTGGCCTGAGGAGGATAAAAAACACCGAATAAAATGTTATTACGTATTTTTAAAAACTATTTTTTGCATTATTCCGATATCTCTTACACATCTTTTGTAGGGGATTATTATAATTTGTTTTCATCACACAATCAATCTGACACGTTCTGTCAGAAATAAAATAATGACAACTATAAGTTCAGAGAATAGTTATAGAAACAGAATTTACAGAAACAACTAAAAAATTCCATATAGCACATCACAGAACATATATACATATATAAGATGCAAAAATATATTGATTAAAAAGTCTTAGTGGGATGGGCAATATAAAGTTAGATGGTTTTATCAGATAATAGTTGTAGAAATAGTATTAAGGCAATAATGGGAACAAAGATTAAAATAATAAAAATAACAAGTTCAGGAAAATATTTACTACGTCCTAAAAACACCTACAAGATAGACTATGAATAATAATGTGATACTCAGAATTATTTATCAACATTACAAATTGTAGGCCACTCCTCTGAAATATTCAATAATGTTCCCATTTTCCAAGGGGGTTGCAAGCGACTGCAATCTAGAAGTGGTACACATGTATTTCTTCTTACTATTATGGGAGTGAACTGCATGTAACCGTTCAATTTCGAAGGTCGCTAACGCATGCTCCCTTTGCAAGACATCCAGCAATTTCCATATTGATAAATGGCTGTCATCAATATGAGATCCGAAAACCCTATGCCAAGCCCCAACAGCATTGCTTGTTTCCGGAAGACCTCTAATCGCAGAATCATATTGATTCCAAATGTGCACAGAAAACCTGCAAAGTACGACATAAACTAAGAATTAGTAAATGGAGAATGAGTGATGAGAACACTAACATATTTGGCATTCAATCAGCTTACAAACTTAGAAACTTGAAATACTCAACTCGCCATAGATTGAAAATGTAGACAAATTGATCAGCAAATATGTAAAAAAAAATATACGTAATTATTTACCACTTCATACAAAACTATTCAAATATTAAAAGAAATGAAAATGGGATTACAAATAGAAGGAACTTTCTACTTAATAAATGAGTTTCTGTCATATAGAATTTTAAAAAACTGTTCTTTTAAGTAAGAGTGAATTATAGTAGTATATTTTGCTCAGTACTATAGTTTATTTTATATTTTATGTATTTCTCAGCTTTAATTGACAAATGCTATATCGTATGTACGATGAAAAGAAAAAAATCATGGTTGTGATAAAACATGATCAATAATTTAAAAATAGCTTGGCTCTCGACGAGTACCTCTTGTTCTAAGCCGGCCAATATAGTTGTCTTCGAAGTAATCAACAATCGGAGTCAACATATCAGAAAGTTTTGCAGATAAAACTTCGAAAGCACAAACAACATGTTCTACTGGTACAAAACCTAAAGCTGGAATCATCCTACACTGCATAGGTAATTCAGAATCAACACTATATATGTAGTTCCTGTATTCCTTCCACTTGAACCGTCGTCCAAACGCACTACGCTAAATGGAAATAAATTCATACTCTGCATTCAAAGGTATTATGAAAAACAGAAATTGTCGTAGTTTCTAGATCGAAAAACTAATTTCTCGCCATGTAAGCGTCATGAAATGTTAAAATCCGTCGAAATCACGAGTTCAAATTATTTCACGATCATTGTTTTTTAATTCCTTATAGTAGACAGAAAAATTACGTTCTACACAAAGTTTGAACTTAAAACTTACACGCTTCTTTATCGTCAAAATTTCTGATAGATCCTACGGTTAACTACAACGAATCTTTCTTTATACCTAGCATTCCCCATACCAAGTTTCTCATACACCAAATTTTCCATGCACAGAATTTTCTTACACCAAGCTTTCATAAGGCGAATTTTCCTACACCGAGATTTTCTACACCGAATCTTCCTGTTCCATTGATGTTTACGCCTCACGGTCGTTCGTAAGAGTATTGTGGACGTCCTGAAATCGTGTCATGTTACTGAGAGATAAAGGAACTGAAGGAATTCCATCGCTGTATGGATCAGGAAACTAGAGTTTCGGCACTTCCCTTCGTCATCCCTGTTAACAGTCCAGATGATAGCTCAGTGGGTTATTGTGCTATCAGACTCCTCAAGCGGCACCTGTCCCATCATCAAGTCCACATTATCTCCGCCCTGTTGAAAGCCTGTAAAGGGGAGTAGGATGCAATATCCATCGTCCAGCTGTAACGCATTCTCCTGCAATGGGCATTCCTATGCCGGGCATTAGTGAATTGAGATTGCCTGCAGATCGAACGCAACAGATGGTGGAAACATGGCATTTCCTAGATAATTGTAGAAGGTACCGGAGTTTTGTTCGTGCTTCGGTTCGGAGCGCAGCTCTGGAACGCACAGTTTGTGTATAGAATGTGACTGGTATTGAGTGATTCAATTAGTACTACAAGTAGTCTCATATTTGAACCCGAAGTGAATATTAAAGCCTTATCTCAATAGCCCCACTATTACAATTACTTAGACCTAAAATGGTCCAGGTTTGTTCCTCAGCTATGTCTTCTCTAGCCCAGGTCACAAATTTGAAAATATGTTGAAAGCCTAGGATCTCGAAGTCCGGTGATCAAAGTGCGGGTGTTTACCAGCCCAGTAGAATGATGAAGAATAATTGTATCAACTCTCCAACAGGGCATCGAACTGAACACACATATATAAATATCTTCTTATCTTGGATGTCCATAACATAACGTAGAATGGGGTGATACCGATCATACGGGGTAAAACCGATCATTTGCACGTATCTGCATTGGGAAGATGCTGTCATCTATCGTTTCAAGTCGAATGTAGGAAAGAAATCATGAGAAGAAGGGTGATTTGACAGGAGATCTGTGAGCATAGAAAGTCAGGACATGTTGCTTGCAGATTGTGTGTATAGTGCAAATTTGCTTAATGGTAAAAATGTACTTATTGTGGAACCCTGTTTCCGTTTATATTGGTGTGACTACATTATGTAGTTTATAGCTTTTAGTAAGACACTATATCGTAGCAAGGTAAAACAACTTGCTTCGTGTAAGTTTGCATAACAGTATCAAGACTGGTGTAGTGATGGTGGGTTGCTTTACAAATTTATGCAAAGTTTAGGGGTAAAACCGATCATGCCGAGAAAATGTTTGAAACAAGTTGGTCCGCATGTTCGGCGTAATTATATTGTAAAACAACTTGAGGAAAAATGCAAGAGGTACAAAAGGGTGGAATAAGTATCCGAAAGACAGCATAACCTCCTGACACCCCGCGTAGAGCCGGCTCTACAAAAAATTACCACATTTGCCCGTTCGTTCCTGCGGATATATCGAGCTTTGCTGAGTTGAAACCTTTTGTAGGGTAATTTCTACAGTTCAAATTTTGCTTCCGTCAGACGAACAATAGCAGATGCGCCTCATGTTATGCAATTGGACAGCAGTTAAGATTTCCCGTGCTTCATGTTGCGATTCCGTCTGGGCGTCAGGAGGATAAAATTATAACGTCCCATATATAACGTTTTCTGATAATGCTAAAAATTAGTGCAGCGAGAAATATGGTGGTCAAACTGTTCTCACTAAGGAGGAATATATGCATCTTGTTGAAGGGCTATTATGTGCTAAATGGCGTGTAAAATTCCCTGTGAGCAAAACCCACATACATTACTTTAGTATACAAGCGACGCAAGTCATTGAGTTCAACAGATAAGAGGTAAAGTTTCTTCGTAAAAAAAGTGGAATAAAGCAGGTTATATTCGTATTCCCGGATATTCCTGATGTATTTGTCTGATCTTCACTAGATTGTCATGATTGTGACTGAAAGATAGGTGTGTCGGCGAGGTGTGGAATTTCTAGTATCGATGTTCAAGGCGTGGAATAACTGTTACAGTGGACGTTCTTTTCTACCACCATTTTACGTCTCTATTCTTTGTAGTGTGTTCTGTACTCTGATATTTACTGATAATGTATGTTTGAAATGTTCCTTCATGCCCTGTATCACCTCCCGCTCAGCCTTGTACCGATCATCCGCAGCAATATACGAGTGATCGGAATCATCCCACTATGCGGGGTGATACCGATCAATAATTCGTATTTAATATCTCATGCCGTAACGTAATACCACACGTCATCTTTTAGAATCTACTAGAGAAACAACATAGTAAACTAATATCTATTTTTCAGTATTGTGATTCAATATTTTTTTTTAGTTTTCCCGCAAAAAATTAAAATATTGATCGGTATCACCCCATTCTACGGTACCATAATGATAATGAAATGAAAGGAAATCTTTGAGTTTTACGTCCTACGGTTATGATGGGTAAGCTAAAGAAGATGGTGGTGATTACAAATGAATGAAATGGTGGAATGAAGAAAGTGGAAGGAAACGGGAGAACCCACGCACACGATGTGTTTTCACCACAATGTTCACTTGGCGTGAGTGGGAATCGAATCAGGGACCCTATGCACCAGAGGTGAACGCTCTACCACTGAGCTACCGCGCCTCCCAAGTACCGTACTATATTATAGGGCTATTAGCATGCACAGGTAAATAATATTTCAAACATAAAATATTTCTGTGCAAAATACTTGTAAGACGAACATGTGTAAAATAAATTATTTTTTTTAATTTTTGCTTTATTTTTTTTAAATTTTAATTATAAGTTTTCTATTGCATGAAAATTGTACAGTTATTAATATTATGAGTTTCATACCTTATTATAATTTGTGATCTAAATTTGCATTTGCTAGCTTGTTTTGTAGTGAATAATCTCCTGTACTGAATATACAAGCACGACGCGTAAACAACGAATTTCAAGACACCTATAAAACAATATGCCTAGACGAAGCTAGTATCACATATTATAGCATCACACATAGCTCTATCTTCTTACGATGAAGTATGCAGAGTCCCTTCCATTTTTACAATGCACCACTTTTCATGAAAACAGCACTCACTTCCCTTACTGGGACTCAATAAAATTAATTATACTAAATAGTTCTTGGTTCCTCCTTCTTCCGTTCAGTTCATTTCGTCCACACGTCTCTTTTCACCTGCTAAGTGCAATTTTAAGTTCGTGTGTTAGTGTACGTGACTTATGTGTTTACCTGAACATGGGCCGCCGAGTGAAAAACAATTTTAGTTTACCCAGAAAAAATATAAAATAACACTATTATTTTTGTTTATATGGAATTATATGTACATTATTACGATTAACTAGTTATTAGATAACATCATGCTTCTTTCATTTTCCATCAAAACACTGTTTTTACATAAGAAATTTGTAACTTCTTTAGGGAAACTGATTGAATTTTTCGAGACTGTCCCGACGAGTTCTTTTAGTTTAAATCAAGAGGTGAGTTGAGCTTGATATACAAAGTAACTGTTAGAAATAACTTTGAATGATCGTAGACACTTCTTATAAGGAACACAATTTTATCTTCGAAGCTTGCTGAACTATTTCAAGCGATGTCCAAGGCGAAGAATGGAACAGTGGTATAGTTCAATAAGCTAAAAATCACATATAAAGTTTTCTATTTTTTTTTTAATATTGCCTATTTAGTGCAGTAAATGAAGCTCAAACTTTAATGAAGAAAGGAACAAATTAGTAACAAGCTGAAAATTGGTACAGATGTTAGGAATGATGTTCTAAACTATATACTAAAAGTCTCCTGAAATCCCACGTGATCTTCGCCGCCATATTGGAAAATGGCCGCTGAAAGTTTCAAAAGAACAATACCCAGATAAAAATAGTAATATCTTCGCTATGATTGAACATAAAGAGATAAACTTAGTGTCATTTTATAGAACATAGATAACACAATATTTTCATAGAGAAACATTTTTTTCATAAAACGCATACTTTTAGAAATATTTAGCTCTAAATTGTAAAATTCCGAAAACTACAGTCAAACTGATTTAAAATTTTATTGGACTTAGGAAATAACTATAAAGAAGTTAAAATTTGACATAGATGTTGGTAAAGACTATTTAAGTGACATACTAAAACCTGACTACTTCTTCGTTCGGCATATTGGAAAATGTCCAAATGTCGAAAGTAATTGAAAGATTTATTTTGTTAAGTGAAATAGAAAATCTGAACCGGGCAAAATATTTGAGAAACTGTAAATGCTGTTGATCCAGAGTCAACTGGGATTAATACTGGTGTGAGGGGGAAACATTATGACGTGTTTAAGGTTGTCGTCGGCCATCTTGGTGGCCACCATCTTGGGATCAAATTGTTTATTTTAAATGGCAACAAGGTCATATGACATATTAAACAACATCCTCGTTCAAAGAGAAACCCAACGGTAAGGTTATTTTTTCAAAACGTGCAACAGTTTTGAAGTTGTGTATAGATTTAGAGTATGTTATGTGGGAAATGCTGTGAAATCTCCTATGCGAAGTTTCAAATTGAAGGATAAAGATAAAGTAAAAAACAATTTTTGTAACATCTCACACTATGTATTCTTTAATAACCAAGAAAAGAGAGATCTAATACACATAAGACAAATACAATCACATGACATGTTCAACATGTCCACCGTTCTGTTCTATGCACATCTTTAACCGTGAGACCCAGTGCTTGTGCACTGTGCGAAGGATAGTTGGTGATATTTGTTCACAAACCATAATGATTCTTCTTTCCAGGTAGCCAAAGTCATTAATTTTACACTGGTAGACAATAGCTTTAAAGTGTCCCGAAAGATAGAATTTTAACGGAGTTAGGTCGGGGGACCTTGCCGGCCACTCAACTGGTCTATGCCAACCTATCCAGGACCGGGAAAATATTAATTGAGCATCGATTACATTACGACCATAATGCGGCGGTACCCCATCTTCTTGCCAATATTGATGAAATCACCCTTCCTCGTTCAACAAAGTGGCATAACAGTGTTTTTGTAATCGCCTGGTTGATGTTCGTGGTTCTGTCCTCCGTTGCCCTACCAGTGAATATTTACCGTAAAACTGGATTTACCTGGGTAAGACATTGAAGGACATCTCCAAAAAGGGATTACAGAATTGTTCCCAAATTGCTCGTTGGTCTCAATGATGAGATTAGCATTAGGCACCGAGAGGACGATCAGACGGTCATCCAGACCATAACGCACACAAACATCACTCACACACAACGAAAACACACAGGGTTAAATGACACTATATTTATTTATTAGAGTACTATTAAAAAAGAAAAATAAACAAGAGAAACGATCACAATACTTAACACCCACATGTATAATTATTTCCATTAATAAAATCACACTTCACTTTCTTACTGCATTATAGCCCTTGGTCACTTTATATATTAGAATTGAAGATTATGATAATAATTGCACTAAATATGCTTTTCTCACACCACTAATGCACTAGGGGGATTAGCACTGGGGAAAAGTCGCCGGGATAATACCTCGTAGTAATATGGTTGCTGCTCCAAACAGTCCTGAAGAGTCAACACGAGTCTTCAGCAAAATTGTGTAGTCTCCAAAGTGAAATGATAATGTTGGAGGGCGCGTTATAACTGTACGCACAAGGTGTATGAACCTGGGATATACTAATTGGGACTAGCCGTAAGAAAACTCCTTCATCGGCTAATAATTTATGCCCCTTAGCACAACTTTATACTTGATGCTCGACGCGAGGTGCGTGGTTGCTGTCTCAAAACGTGGAGTAACACTCCTCGAACTTAGAGGTTCGAGATACGAGCTGCATTGTCAAGAATCAATGTTGGCAGTTCATTCTCAAAAACACTCAGGTTAAATCACCTGTATGTACATGCAAATCGAATATGGAAAAGAATTAATGTTAATTTTAGTTCACTAGCCACGAATCACAAGACATTGCGATAACTCGGGCGTGTGAGAGTACAGATAACGAACCGGTAAAGCGAAGTGGCTGGCGTCGTTCAGGCTGGCAAACATCTGCTTAACTAGTATTTCCATAAATGATTGAAAGATTCACTTAATTCAGTTCCAGTAGAATATATACTGTGCATATTAATAAGTCAGGTAGAAACACAGAAGGTTCGTCGCTCACTGCACGTTCTCACCACAAACTAACATTTCGGATATATATATATATATATATATATATATATATATATATATATATATATATATATATATATATATATATATATAATATATATGAAGAAACGATGAAAGACTTCTTTATTCAATTGTGTGGGAAGAAAAGTTGCCACCGAAGAAAGAACTTATTTGCGTCGCAGAATAAAGTATAAATCGAAAAATAATCACTGTCTTTACAAAATATACAGAGCGTCCACAAAAAATACTTCTATAACCTGGTGACGGTTATATTTTCAAACATATCTCTATATTTTGCAGCATCCGAGGTCCCATCAATGAAAACAGTAATGTATTTCGTCTTATACATTACGTTTCTACACATTGAAATATATTACACCATTTTGCGAAATGACGAAAATTTTCTTTAGTAAGAACTTAAAGAAATTATTTGATTTAATACATACTTCATCTGTCAGAACTGGAAGATAAAACTGTAAAACTGATACTTTCATCTTCCTTCTTCAACGTTCAACTTTCTTTAAACAATGATATGTTGTGTAATAACGGAAATTTTGTTCAATTCATTTGCTACATGGATTATTCTGTAATTTCTTTCTTTAGATCTCACACTGAAAAGAATAACTGAATCAGTGGAGGATCCTGAGTTCTAAAAGAGGGAAGTCACAAACTAAAGTACAAACTAAAGTATTGTTTCCTGATGTGAATCAATAAAAGTTACTTTATTAATTATTCATATTGCGATAGATCTATGCATATTTTTTAGTCTCTTTTAGTCTAATTTTGTCAACACTGAACAAAACACAAGAAAACAACAACAACAAAAACAAATTTCTCATTGCATAATCGTAAATCCAGTACATTGTCTTACATACATAATTATTTAAATCAATTTTAAGAACTTTACTTTTCACAAGTTCTTAACATCAAAAAGTAGAACTGCTGGATTTAGGAGGGAGAATATTTGATTTTGCCAGCACTGCCCACCATATTTTCTTATGTTCGAATTTTTCAATTGCACAGTTGATCCTAGTTCTTGCGGAGCTTAGGATAAGAGGCATCACGAGGTCCTTCGCCTGTTACATTAGACAATATTAAAAGTAAAAGTATCAACGAAGAAATGTCACCTGTCAAAATATCGGCAACCAAATAAAGAGATCTCGATTCCGTAGTGGTGTCTTTGTTTACATTGAGCTCCTCAACGTGAACGATGTGCATGTATGTTGATTGTTTATTTAATTTTATAAAGTCTGGACTTTATAGAAGTATACTACAATGGCTGGAACCCAAGTTTAATATATTTACTGCTCTAGCAAGACGTTTGTGGAAAAAGTATTTTCAACAGAATGAAACACATGACGTGGTATGATAAATAGACTACTGAACGTATATTTCAACATTTCCATGTCATGTGTTGTCATTTTCATATTCCTTTACAAAAGAAAAGAGCCAAGCACCATCTTGACTGCAAAATCAGAAAAGAAATATACATTTGTATCAAAGAAATAACCAGGGGTAGCTCTATAATGTACTTACAAATGACGTACCTTCCTAATTAATACGAAGAAAAGTAGTATAGGTGTGTTATATGGACTAAGTTTTGGACCACAATTTTTATATATAAATTTCGTTATTTAAAACGAGAATAAACAGAACTTCATGTCTTTTAATCATAAAGAACTCATATCTAAAATTATATTAAAACTACAACGTATCTAAAATTACACTACGCGTACAGAGAGAGACAGAGAGATTAATAGCCCCACATTAATGCTTCTATTAAAACAACCTCTTATCGTAATCCATTTTAAACTCTTTTGCTACAGATTCATTTCCCATTTTTTGTGTGGTTTTGTTCTTCCTTATTTTATTATAATTAAGGGTAATTTTGAGAGGATATTGTCAACAATCTTTTTAATATTTTCTGCATAAATTTTGATTTTCTGGTTTATTAAACAAATCTGAAAAATATTCTTTCTTTAACAGTTCAAAATAAAATGTTTTAAGAAAAGATGATAATGATTGTAATACAAAATTAATACTATCTATAATTTTTAAGATTGCATTTGATACTTTAAATAACGTTAACTTTAAATCTATTATATATGGTGTAAGGTTTAAGAGCATTTGTATACAACATCGGAGAATAAAATAGGTCACAAACCTTAGCATTTTGGGCAATGCATGTGTAACCATTGTTTAATTAATATTAACCATTTACAAAACTTATTACTTTGTCTCAAAACAATATTTATTACCTTTAAAATGATGCAGAACTATGTAATTAGGTTGTGAATATCAGTTTCTTCTGCTTCGGAATCAAAAATTATATTTTCTGTGTAGTTGCATTTATTGTTAAGTTTAACGTGCTTAATTAAAAGCTCTTCAATTTTCCCAATTAGCTTTTCTTTTTAAATATATCCATAGCATAATCTTCTAACCTTTTTCATCACATGATTTGTATAGTATAACAAACACATTGGAAATTGTCAATTTTCTCTTAGTTTTACATGTACTCTCCTTATTACAATAACATATTTGTCTTTTAAATCGTATACAACATTTATGATTATTTTTTTTTAGGAACAGTTTGATAATTTGTAGAAAAATAGTATCCACACTAGTTTTTTACTGCCACGCAACATCTTATTACAACTTTTACATTTATATATTTCTCTACATACATCAAGGTATTTTTAGTTTCCATTCTTTATGATCAGAAGCTTTGTAATATTTATCACAATAATAATTACTTCCAAAAAATGCTTGCGTACTATTAATTGTGTCAAAATGACTTCCAATCTTGTATAGATATTATTTCTCTTTCTTTTTTTCAGAATAAATAATATCATATTCTCAGTGTATATAATTTTGATTTAAATATCTAGTAGTTCCTCACACTATTCAATATTATCTAATGTAAAACCTTCGTGGTTAAACAATTACATTGTTCCATGGTTAATTCTGTTTGTATCTTTCTTCCATGTCTTATATCTTTATTATTTGTGCATTTAATTCTCTATAAAACATTACATTGATTTTGTAAGTGAAAGCTACAATTATTGCGCAAGGACAACATAAATTATCTTTGATCTTTATATTAGTAATAATTTCTTGGTTCTTTTACTTTCAGCAATGTTTAATATACGTTGATTTGTTTTACTTCTTTTTGGCATATTAATTACATGAATGTTAGAGTAAGGCCGCGCTAAGAAGAGCTCTGACAACTCTCACGTGCGATCAAGCGCGGTTGCCACGTTTATCTTCTGTAACAATACAATAAACAAGGGACACATTTTGTGGGAAAAGAATCACCTATGTATTACAACAAAAAATATCATTTAACATTATGCCTGACGAAAGTATTAGTCAAAAGAAACAAACAAATTAGTTTGCGTTAAGATAGTTTACAAAATCGTAAAGAAAACAACCGTTACTCCTAAACACAGGCCTTATGCAAAATCGTTTTAACGTATGATTAGCGTCATACTAAATGTCTGACTACTGCATGGAAACATATGTTAGTCGAACTCTTTAGTATGACATCGAGCTTCTTCGTGGCTAAGCGGTTAGCGTACGCCTTTGGCATGGGAGCTCCCGGTTCGATTCCAGGCGGGAGCTCATGTGGTACGGATTCCACGTTAATCAGTAGGTCCACGTCTCATATAACCTCGCTGCTGAAAGAGATGTTAAACTCAAAATCAACTCAACTCTTTAGTATGACACTAAACACGCGTCAGAACGACTCTGCGTAAGACACATAATGTTATATCTTTTTTTTAAAAAAAAAATGAAAACTACTTACGCTAGAGAATGGCTTTTAATTATAGACAATTTAATTCCATTTACTGTAGAAATCTTACGCTTTTTTCCTAGGGTGGATAAAGTTTCCGTCGGTTCAGTGAAGTCTTTCGGGCACTTCACTTTTGAGATTCTTTTCACAGTTGTAGAGCTAATGTATAAAGCTGAATCTACTCTTTCAATCACTTTATTCACTTGCAATAAAGGACCGTCGTTACGTTCTTTTTCCAAATATTCCCTAAGATTAAACACAAACTCCCGTGCCTGACTTGTCAAGGGCACCCCCTTTCCTCACTTCTTACGCACTTCAGGCATTATGTTCATAAATACAAACATACACACATACACATTCTAAATTTATATTTTAGGTCTATGTGAATAATACGAATTCAAACTATGTTCCACTGATGAATGCAAATAACAACGAGTACACCACAATATTCACACCAATGCACTGAGATGATAGCACAAAAAATCAAAACAACCTGACAATAAATGCGACAACACTGTTCTGTTACCATGGAAACAACCTAGTGTTTCCAAATGTATTTTTGTGGGTCTAAACCTATCATCCCCTTCACATATTGGTGAAAAAAAGTCTTCTACGAAAAGACAAACATAGCTGGATCATGTTCGTTACTTTCCAACTACCGGTACTCAATTTCTAAATCAGTCCTTATGAAAAGCTCATTATAACGGTCTCTGTAATATAGGCTATGTACATTTTTTCGATGTCAACAAATTTCCTACAAAGACCATTAGAAATTCTACTAATTTCAGCCTGAATTTCCAAATCACGGTTCATTGGCCTTGAACTTTAGAAGAGCCGTACACACTCGCTACCCTCTTCGCTTTCAATTAGACGAAAACCTATTCCCTGCGGCGACAGAGAGGTGGACCGGTTGTTTGTTCCATGTAACCCCACTTCTATTTACGTAGCAAACTTGTCAAAGGGCAGAGTTGTGTCAATAAGTGGAAAAAGAAAAAAAAAAAACATTATTGTGGCAATAACGTTAGGCCTAGTGGAACTACGTTGAGCTAGAATGTTGAGGAGTAAAGCGAAGTACGATTATTTTTTAAATATCTAGTTTGTAAATATTTCCACTTATAATCTGATTCAATCAGTGATAAAGTAATTCGATTCCTTCATTGTTCTGTCAAGTGGTCGCTTTGATTCTTCTTGCTATGACAGTTCGCAACACTGTCGTCACCTTGCACGATCTGTCAGAGCTCAGGTTACGATGGCCTTAGAATAAATATTGTTTCTTCAATAACCATTGTTTCAACAGATGTTAAAATTCTTTGTATGTGATTTAATACATTTCAAACATTGAGTTCTGTTGTTATTGGTGTAGACATGAATTTAGTCCAAAACTGTGAGGAATAATTCTAATTGTATCACCTTTTCTTAAATTGGAGTTTTATTCAGCTTTGTTAATCATATCAAAGCACTGTGTAGGTTTTCCATAGTTTGGGTAAGTGTTTAAACTTTCTTATTTATCAGTTTTATCTTGTAATCTGTTATGTAGGATTTAAATTGGTGATTATACTCTGGCTTGACTACTTCAACTATCTTAATTTTCTATCACTTTGAAATAAAGAATCATCAAATGAAATTAACTTTCTCTTGTGTTGTGTCTTTTATTTTGGTAATTCTTGTCATAATTTACATCCAGAGAATACAGTTTGTTTAAATGGAAGTGATTGGATAAACATTAATCTGCTTTGTTTGTCTTATGTGATTTAATAAGGTAATTATTTCAGCTTTTCTTAGTCATGATCAACATGTTATCCTCTTTGCACATATTTTTAAATTTAAGTGCTATATATTTCTTCATGTTCTCGTTTGATACTTTAATTATTTTAATTGATTTAATTTTCTCACTCCACTATTAGCAGTACCATTACTGTTATTGGTTGATTTTATTTTTTCACTCCAGTATTAGCAGCACTATTACTGTTACTGGAATTTATCTCTCTCTTTTTATTCTATAGAAAATCTTTGTCTTTTGTATCTCATCGTGTTTCTTAATAAGAATAATTATTTCAGTTTTTCTTAGTCATGAAACACTGCTTATTCTCTTTTCTTTACTTTTAATCCAATTACTGTATGTTTATCTGAACTTTTCATTTTGCTATTTATTTACTTTCATCGTTTCATTTGATTTCATTTTTGTCATAATTTTACTTTTAACACTATTATATATCTTACTATTATTTGATTGTATGACTTGACTTAATTTTTGTCATCTCATTCTTACTGCTATTACATTAACTAATAAATTTCAATTCTCTTATTTATTTGGAAAAATACTTGAGGAATACTTCATTTTCATTTTGGTAATACAAAAGTTAATATTCGTATTATTCTCTAAATCTTTATGCTTACTAACATGTTGTATTAACATGTAACTTTCATTAGAGCATTTCATCAAAGTCAACAATTTCGATATAAACTTAATTCATTTTTGAGGATATATATGCACTTAAGAATCTACCTCATCATAACCTTTAGCAGATTCATTTTCATTTTCACTATGTCTATTTGATTCTGGTGTATGTCTTTCTTTTACCATTCCCTGTTTTCTTTAAAGCGAATTTCTTTTTCTTTTAACAATATTAGTTTTTCTATTAATGCTTCTATTAACCTAAGGTCGTTGTAAAGAAGTTTAAATTGCTGATGAATTAAATACAACACATTTTATAAAATATCTTTAAATTTATGCACAAAAATGAAATCAATTTACATAAAAACAAATTACAAGAATACAGTTAAATATGTCATATTCAAAAGAAATATTACGGATTACCATAAATTACTTAAAAGACTGAAAGATCGAGAGTGTGGTGGTGTAAATTTAGATAAATCTGAAAACACTGGAACTCATTGGATACGTTAGTGGAAAGATAAAAATGTTATATATGTATTTGATTCTTATGGAGGTGTACTACCTAAACCATTAGTACAATATCTTTGAATCGGAAACTTATTTTATATTGGTAATCGTAAACAAGATTTGAATTCAGTCATATGCGGACTCATGTTAAAAATTGAATAAAAATTATAGGTTTAATACATTTTATGGATAATTACCATAAGAGTGTTCGTTTAAAAATGGAAGATATACACAGTGAGATCGTTAAATATTTCGAGGAACATGTAGACGATCCATATGTAAATATGTATAATTATGTTATGTATTCTATTAGTGTTCTCGATATAAATTTAACTAGCAAAAGTAATCGAGATAAAATGGTTGATTTATGGGCTCGATATTCTTTTTAATTTATATATAGCGATGAGCATCACGTTATTTTAAAAAAATGACACTGAGGGACTTGTTAAAGATAAAAGAAATTGGATAGAACTTCGACAACATATATAAAAGAATAAGAGCTTGTGGGCCTATATCATGTAAGATTGTTTCATTATATTTTGCCGTCGTTTACACCATATGATGTTAAATAGGCTAGGCAGAAGCCAGGTAAGTTTTTATGAATCTACTCCAAACGCTGGCCAGATATAGGAGTTAAAATATATTACATAAAATGAGTAATAAGAACAGTAATAACTAGTAATAGTAATAATTATACTTTAGTAGCAAACGTAAAAGTAATATTTTAAGAAGTGGATCCAGGAGAATGAAAGTTTTGGAGAGCGATGCGATTGGTGTGGTTACGGGCGGCAAGTTCGCTAGGGCCCATGGGCACAAAACATGGAAATCTGGCCCTGACCACTAGAGACTCCGAAAAATTGAAATTTTGCTTAAGTTTCCTTTTTCACCATTAAGAAGGAATATTTCTCCCCGCTTAGTTTGGGACGATTTTGCATCATGTGTGACATATTCAACTCTAATCCGTTATGAACTATATGAATCGTTCTCATCACCTGCCTGTGCCTGGAAAATTACATGTGGACAGGGTTCTAGAACACTGGCCCCCTCATGGTTCACCACCTAGAGGACAAGTTTTGAGGAAAATGCCTCTCCAGGAAATGAATTTTGTCATAAATATGTTGATTTCTTCAACATATCAATAAGAAAATTCACATCTGGAGAATCAGCTCCCTCCTGACTCGTGAACGGATTTTGTGACAACTATGTAAAGCAAATATCCTGTTATGGTACACTTACTTTAACAATTAATATTAATTCTCCTTAATTACATTTCTTATCTCAATATGTCATCAGTCTTTAACATGAAAATTATATGAAACAGTATAAAGAAATTACAACTTTATCGCCTTCTATGAATACACTCCCCTCGGCTGTAGACTAATTCACTCTACAGTATAGGATAAATCAGTTCAAACACTCGTGAATATGAACACAGTATAGAAAATCTAAGAATAAGATATATAATGTAGGAGATAGCAGGAATATTCCGCTGTAACTACTTGAGCATTTTTATTTATAAAGACCCATGATTGAATAAAAACTTACTGAAAATGGTAGGTATAAATTTGGCCTCACTGTGAAACTTAGTAGGTAGGTATAGGTTAGAAGCGAGCCAGTCGTTTATTTTAATAGGAGTACCTGCCTACCTGGGGCCTCCTTCCCATCTGGATGGGGCTCGGGGCCCGTGGCCTTTGTCCACCCTGTCCACACAGAAGTTACGCCACTGATCTTCTCGACCGAAGAAGTTACGAAACCAAAGATTAGCTGGGAAGGTGCTTGCATCGGTGTTTTGGGATAAGGACAGTGTCATCCTTATCAAATATCTTAAAAAGGTGAAACCATCAATGCTGGGGTTTATTCCAACCATTTGATTGAGTTGAAGGAGGCTCTGAAAAAAAAAAAAAAACGTCGAGGAAAAGTGAGTAGTGGTGTTCAGTTTCTCCAGGACAATGCACCCTTTCACAAGGCTCATCAAACCATGCAATTGCTGGTGAATCTGGACTTCACCTGTGTACCTCACCCACCCTACTCACCTGATAGGCCCCCTCCGACTATCACCTCTTCCCACATCTCAAAAAACACCTCAAAGGCAAACATTTTCCATCCTATAAGGCACTCATTGCGGAGGTGGAGAGCTGGTTTGCACAGCAGGACAAGACCTTCTATTTGCAAGGGTTAGAAATGTTGCAACATTGTTGTGAAAAGTGTATTGAGCTTTGAGGGGAATATGTTGAATAGTGTATTAAAATGGCTCCTCCAGGAAAATTTCTTCTTGGTGATTTCATGAACTTTCCAGCCTTCCCTCGTATAGTCAGTATCAGTGTTTACAGTGGGGAGACAATCATGTACTCTTCTGTAAGATGTGTGCGAGATCGGTGGTCCGACTCGTATTCGGCACTGCGACTAGTAGGCGGCACTGGGAGGTTTACCACACAGTACTGACAGTTCAGATTTAACCGGAAATGGTTAATTTGAACCATTTCCGCATTGAATAGAGGACTAAGAGATGAGATAAGACCTACTCTCGGAACATTGAAACGATTTAAGAAATTACATTTCGATATTTCTTACAGTTTTTGCTCTACAGAAATCAGTATTGAAATCAGAATTAATAGTAAATTTCAACGACTTCTGACTTTGTACAGTGTTGCAGGCTGTGATAGTGTGTTTCCTTGGTACTCTGGACCGATTGCAGTAAACCACTTGTCGCTATCTATTACCACTTTTGTCCTGCAGCGATAAGTATTAAAATCGGAAATGACTTATTTGAACTACTTCCGGTTTGAATAGAGAATTGAGGGAGGAGGTATAACCTACTTTCGGGATACTGATTTGGTTGCAAAAAACTCCATCTCGATATCTCTTACTATTTTCGCTCTGTGGAAATTAATATTGAAACCGGAAGTAGTATAAATTTCAAGCACTTCCAGTGTTTGTAGAGTGTTGCAGGTTGTG
The DNA here is from genome assembly GCF_964235325.1 of Thermobia domestica. NCBI lineage: Eukaryota > Metazoa > Arthropoda > Insecta > Zygentoma > Lepismatidae > Thermobia > Thermobia domestica. Next base: position 145,395,442 of record NC_137455.1, on the reverse strand, counting down.
ATGATATGCTCTCTTGAGACCCTGAATCGATTGCAGAAAACCGCTTGCCTCTATTATCACTTTTGTTCTATGACGATAAGTGACTGAAAAGAAATGGTTAATTTGAACCACTTCCGGTTTGAATTGAGAGTTAATGGAGAATATAGATCCTATTCCTGGGGAAGTGAATCGATTGGAGAAAACCGCATCTTGATATCTCTTGCCGTTTTTCATTTATGGGAATCAATGTTGAAACCGGAAGTAATAGCAAATTTGAATTATTTCCGATTTGCGGATAGTCACGTAATTTTGCCTTGAGACGCTGAATTGTTAGCATAAAACCACTTCTCGCTATCTGTTACCGTTTTCGTTCTATGATGATAAATGTTGAAACTGGAAATGATTAATTTGAATTACTTCCAGTTTGAATAGAGGATTAATGGAGGAGATGGAACCTATTCTTGATATGCTGACTCGATTGCAAAAATAAAGCACATCCTGAGATCTTTTACCTTTTTTGCTTTGATACCTGTCGACAGACGGTTGGACAATGCCATTCTACAAGACTTCCGAGACTTATGCATACCATAGTTTGAAAGTCCAATAAGAAATGGAGGATACTAGTAGGATTCGCACGAGACAATAGGGTAGAGTTTTCGTGGCGAGACAGAACCCTTCCAATAGAAACAGATACACTTTCCAAGTTGAGATATCACTCTCACGCCACCTTTCCGAGATGAGACAGCCATAACTCTTGACTCGTGGCAATCCTAGATATTAGATCAAAAAATTACAAGAGAGAACAGTGAGTTGAAACACATAAATTATTTATTCTCGTACATTGACGCTGTGTCATAGTACATTCATAAAGAATAATTCTTTCTTTTTTTGGGGGGGGGGAGGGGTTGTATATGAATCATACAAGATAATTCATATTGGCATGAGCATAATGTGCTTTTTGGTTGTATAGTACTTATGTATATTGATAGTGTAGCTGACAGGCATTGCCAATATTGAAATTAGTTTATTGAATTTTATATGTTCGGTTTCTGAGAGATTAATAAATAGCGGGTATATATTTTTTAAAAAATAACTTTACGATTTCTTAATATCGTAGTGCTGATGGTTAAAAATCTAGTACAGAAATTCTTTCTTTGTATCCTGTCACCATTTTACGCGAGATGAGGATTCCGATTTCGCCTAAAATGACGGAAATTAGTATCTTGAAGAAAGCAGTCCCTGATAAACCTTTCGGTGAGATGAGATTAGGATTGAGACTTTAAGCTGGAGTATTAACTGAAACCTCTCGTAACTCCCGAATTCCGATAACGTTCGTAAACGTTGTAATGTGTCCTTCAAAAGATTAAATAAATAATAGTAATAATAATTATTATTGGTAATCATAAAAAATGATTTCCCATTGTGTAAAACTATTTGAGCACCTTTGTAGTTTTTGAGAAATATTGTAGTGCAGTAAATACGAGTTCTCTGAGCGGCTAGGGCATGCTACAGAATTAACAAAGTACAGAATTAATTAACCATCCAGCTTACTAACCAAATGGCTATACAAAAAAATTTAATGATCGTGGCTTAAAAATAACCTTGATGTTAAACAACAGTTGTCATCACTTGTAAATGACAATGCTGCTTTGCTTACATTCATAGACGTTGTTGATATGTATCCGTTCATACCATTGGAACTTACTCTCAATAGCACATGACCCTGGTTATTACAAAATGGTGCATCTGCCTATGAAACTCATTTTCTATTACAGCTGCTTGAAGTCTGGTTAAAAACCATGTATTTCAATTTGAAAATCATTACTTTTCCCAGAATGACGGTCTAAGGAACACACTATCTCCGATACTGTCAAACATTGCTTTAAATCAGATAGAAACGTCTATTTTACAGCAGGATACATTTAAGTATATTAGATATTACGTTATGCTGATGACATTTTACTATTTGTACTTCTGTACATGATGAAAATGCTCTTTTACAAATATTTGAACACCTCAATAATTAGATCCTAGGCTGAAGTTCACTCACGAGCGTGAATCTGATAATTGTCTTCCTTTTTTAGAATTTACTGATCGCACACTAAACTTATAAAACAAAAGTATATTGGAAACCACTGCAGGCACTACTTACATACGTCAACAATCAGCCCATCCACCACTGTACTAAGCCAATATTTGGAAGAATTTCTTTCGTAGGGCATTACTAATTTGTGATCGTCTACGTGATCTTAATGATGAAATAAAGTTTTTATATCAAATAGGACAAAAGAACAAGTATAAGTTGCGTACTTTACAAAAATGGTTTAATCAAATACGTAGATCGATGCAAGTTCCTGAAATAGTTATTCCCAAAGAAACATAAAAAACTTGGATAGGAATTTCTTACTTTCCACAATTATCGACAAAAATTCAACGTATTCTTGCAAAGAATAATATATATGCTTCCAGTATCCTCCCGAAAAGTTTAGAAAGTATCTCACCAGTCTTAAAAGTTATTTTGTTGATCCACTTAATAAGTCAGGTATCTATCGCGCTCAGCGTGACTGTGACTCTTCATATATAGGGGTGAAACCAAACTCAATATTAATACCCGAATTAAAGAATAATATAAAACAGGTTAGTGTGATAGGTTTAGGGAAAAAAAAAAAAAGCAACAACAACGGGATATTAAAGAATCATCCTTTATTCATAAATATAAATGACTTTAAATCTGCATTCTGGCAATATTGATAAAATCTGGCTACCTACCTTTGATGTGTATTTTGGATCTGGCAACAGTGACGTAGCATAGACACCGCGCTTCTTCCAAACTGAACTCTTTCTATGTTTCAGAATGTTCGTTGCTTTTTAGTTATGATTTCTTATGTTATACTTATTTGGTGGTATGTATTCCTGTTCCCATACCATACTTCTCTTATCCATTTTTATTCTTGTTACCTTACCAGTGAAGACGGAACTAGCTTGTTCCGATTCGTCTGAAGAATATTTAGTTTTCTCACAGGAGAATATGTTTGTAAGTAACTTTTCTTTTTTTTTAATTTGAATTATTTTACGCGCTACATAATGTTTCCTACAGAATGTTTGATATACAGATTTCCAAACTCTCGAGCTCTCGTGCTCAATCATCCTCGAACTCAATAATTGAGAGCAAGCCCATGTAAACACCTGTCCTATAAATTGATGGCGAGCCAGAGCCCTAGTCCGAGCGGAGTGTAGCTTTGAATCTCGTTCAAATTAGTGAGCAATAGATTCATTGGGTACAATAAACGTGAGCCCTGTTTGCAAAATGGTCATCTTTGATTTGATATTGTAATAGTAGGAGATCTTAAAGTGGAGGTATTGCATAGTGTGTGTCTGTCTCAAAAAATCCGTTTTCAAGCTTGATGTCCATATCAAGGAGGAAAAGAGTTTGTAAATTCAAGATGAATATGTCGGGATTTCTTGTTTAGAGTCTGTTGGAGAAGTTTTGGTACAGTTTCGTTGGGAGCCCATATTAAGAAAATTTCATCTGTGGATCGAAACCAGATGAAAAATTCAGTGACGAAGAAATTGAAGTTTGTTGTTTTAGGTGCTCCCTGAATAAATTAGTGTGTGAGAGGAACATAGAATTGATTGTGGCTCCGCCCTTGTTTTGAAAGTAATAATTTTCTACTGTGAAACAGTTAAACATTAGAAGAACTGAGCTACTTGGATTATTAATTGTATGCTGCGGTTTTAAAGTTTGAAATTCAGTATAGTACTTGTTTGTTCATATTATTTTCACAATATTGACTAGGCGTCCACTTAAAAACATATAGAATCTATTACATTCTGCCCCGTGTTCCTTTAGAACAGGCAATGTCCATAAAATATCTTGATATTTCTAAATATGCTCGGTTTTCCTGCTTCCAACAGTAAAGGCTGCTCTTTTTCCACATATTCGTATTTATTACATACTTTGCTTTTGAGATATCTTGGACGTTAATATCTATTATAAAATCGTATTAAATATTTTGCATAACTTCAAAAATAATTTGAAATAAGTAAGTCTGTAAAATTCACTTGAACATGTTTGATTGGTATTATCTTTCTAACACTTAAACATCTTTTTTTAGGTGAATTTAAATAACATGACATTTTTTACGTTTTTGGACACACCATATTAAAAAGCAAAAAACTTGCTTAAACCCTTTCCTTAAGTTGTTCCAATGATTTATTTACATTAATCATGAAATTATCCACTTTATTTTCTGTTACATCTTATTTCTCTTTTTTTGTGAATTACTGTACTCTCGGCAACTCATTAGAAATTATTCATTATTGGTGATTTCTTGTGTAACGTAAATTTCCTGTTGGAACAAATTTTATGTATTATTAATTGATAATAAATGACGTATATATTTTGACAGTATATTTAATTAATGTAATTTGTGGTTATGGTATCCCATTTTCTATTTAAATCATATTCCTCTATGTTGAGTTTTTTAACCACTTTTCTTTCTTATGTAAAAGGCTTAACATAAACTTCTTTCTATTTTGAGTTTTGTATTTACTAATCTTGCAGATTGGTAAGGAAATATATAAGGTATTTTACTTTTTCGAAAACATAGATAACATAATACAAGCATCGCTAGGATGTTATTCGCTGATACGAGTTCCAAGCTCCAAGTTCTTATCCTGCAGAGGTTTCGTTTGATGACGACCGAGGTTTAGATGCTATTCAGGTTATGATTCATTTTTGTTTTTTCTCTATACTTTTCCTGATGAGTTTTTTGTGTATAACATTAAATACATATTTATTTAGTTAGTTATATTTTCTTCTTTTTTCTCATCAGGGAATTTTTCCTTTTTTCTTTTAAATCACTACATTATTATGTTGTAAATATAACATCATTTGATCTTTGTGTAGTACTAACGTTGTCTTTATTGAAAGGACTCTCTCGGGGAAGTAATGCTCCCGGAAGTAGGAACTAAATACACGGTTCTGATTGATTGGCGTTATCCGTTTCTTGGCACGTAACTTACATATAACAGAAATCAAACGCTTGCTGCTGTCGGCCCTCGTAGCCGAGCGTCTAGCGTAACATGCTAGTAACGGAAATTGCTTTTGGCGTGGGTTCAAGCCCGGCCCAAGGAAAGCTTTTTTTTTTAAATTTTCATAACACTTTTTCTATTAAAATAAGATGAAAATAATACTCAAAAAAGGATTTAGTTACGTTTGCGCGGATAGGAGATAGTAGTAGTAGTTGTAGGAGGAAGCGGAGGAGGAGGAACGGGTTAGAAATGAAGGAGGCAAATAAATGACTGCAGGGCTTGTTTTGTTCCACCTTGACCTCCATGATATAAATTTTGTGACCAAATTAAAACAACTGGCGCGAAAAAAGTTACTTCCGGGAGTATTACTCTCCCGAGCGGGTCGTTTACTGAATGCATGTTCTGCTCCACTGTTCCATGTAGAGTCGATAACAATTTTGCTTCATATATTGCTGTTAGTTTACATTGAAAAATAACACCAATGATGATTGACTGATTGCTTTCTCCGCCTCCCCACACCTGTAAACCGAACCATTTCGGCGTCTTTCTTTGTAAAAAGTAGTTTGGGAAAGTTCACTATGGAGTCTTAGTCTAAGTTGTTCAATAATATGGCGTTTTTTTATTATTATTTCGGAGCTTATCCCAAGGTTTTAATCTGTTATTTGCAATTTTTCTCGGTTCCAACCAACTTTCTTTCATTCTTGTGTCATTTTTATTTCCTATTCTGGTGTTTATAATAACATAGAAAGTAGTAAATGAAAGCTTGATGTTGTTTGACGTACCTTTTGTGCCCGCCTAGCGGGATGTTTGGTCAACTAATCCATTATAATGATGTTACTGTGGACCTTGTATGTGTGTATATATGTAAAATTTTATCGTGAAATTGTGTCTTTGTTGGGGGGAAAAAAATCTTTTAATATTATCCCTAAGTATATTCCATGTTGATATTTTGTTCCAGTTTGGAGTGTTTATATTTAGCAATACATTTAACGCATTGGAGCACAAGCATGCCTTATTCACATGATTAGATTTTGTATAATTCTATTTTTAATTTCTACAATAATTTTATAGCTATGACAACCAGAATAATATTTTATGTTTGCAAATGAATGTTGATGATTTACACATATCGAAGCTATCAAGATAATTCTAAAAATTACGTAACTGTACCACATTCTTGTTTATTTCGACTTAGGTGACAGTTGGAATTAAGGTTGTGAAAAGAAATGATAATAAATTATTGTAACTAAAAGTTTTTCATGGAATATAGAAATAACTCTTTGTGGTACAGGTTAGTAAGTCAACACGATCACATCAAGAACTACAGCAAAAATTGTCATTATTATGCATATATAAACTTCATGATGAATGAAATGTAAACAATTGAATGTGAGTTTTTATATAAAGAGCAGAATTGTGCTTTAAGGTTATGATAAGAAAACAGCAGATTGGAATACAGAAAGTACTAGAATAACTAGATTCAACTCGCCGTGGAAAGCGCCGCGGACTCACACTCCGCAGATAGAGAAATTTTAGTTTCCTTAGAACTGTTAAAAGAGTCTGTGCTGTAAAATATACATGCGCAATTGTCGAAAACGTTGCAAAGAAAATATGAAACAGTGCAATATCGCTTCAAAACAAAATACACATTAAAATTAAGATATAGGCCTATAAATAAATATTGCGGAGTGAGACTCCGCGCGAGTGCCTGGATGTTACAATTGACCACGCGTGCTATGGAGGGTTAAAGAATAAAATGGACACTCATGATCAAACAGCATAATTGAACGTACTGCGCAGGTAAATTTATTGTTATATCGTTATTCATGCCAGTGAGACTGAAATCAGGAGTGTCGAATCTACGTGTAATATTACACATTTGATTATAGATCCAAACAAGAAATACGGAATTTACTATGATGTCATCTGTTCGTAAAATATGAATTGAAACTATCTTATGTAAAGAATCCAGGAAACACTCGCTGTATCTCTGTGGACATGGGCAGAATTTGATGGTTCGTACCTTTCTGCGACAGCGCCACAAATAATAGCATATTCTCACTAACTACACATCTATATACTAACTATTTGCTAAATAACAGCAATGTCGTTTAAGGTAGAATTACTACTATCACTACTGTCGATTGACAGCAAGCGAATGATTATTCAGTAGATTTTATAATTGTTAAAATTGTTGCAATTTAATATCAATGAGTTGAAAGAAAAAGATTAACTAAATAAAATTAGTTTTACACTTACACTTACACACACACAAACAAAAAGAAACAGTTTAAGTCCCCTTTACCTTTTTATCGAAACACCGGATAACTTTCTGAAATGAAAAGTACAAACCACCGTATTAAATTTTCTCGCTTCTAACAAGTAGTGGTACAGTTATTACTGAAACATTTACTAATGAAATGTGGAAAAATTATAATAGATGTTTTCCGAAAATTTAATTCTCACTTGACTTTTTCATGAAAATGACTTTTCCATTATTGTAAAGTAGTTACTGAAATACTTGTTTATGGAATATGAACAAAATCAATTGAATCATTTTTTAGAAAATCATCCAAAAAGAAAAAAGAAATTACCTTCAAGTGGCCATATTTCTTCTGGATATTTCTAGAAAAACTACTTATATTATAGTGTTGTCATTGCAATATTGATTTATGAAATATAAACACAATAGCTAGAGCCATTTTTGAGAAAACAGCACATCTTGATGTTCACCCTCCACTAAACTATATCCCGCTTCTCTTATTTTTGAAGGCAGGAAGAAAATTTGACTTTCTTTCAATGGAGAATCTGATAAAAAATTCAATTTTAAATTTCGTGTCGATACTTATTTGAAATTTAGTGTTTTTTTTTTTCAGCACCAAACCTATATGAGATATGGACCTATAGTTTAAGGTCCAATCCGCACTTCCATAATGCATTCAAATTCCAACGCTCTCTCATCGGGAATCGAACCTGGAACTACATGCACCAAAGATATGCGCGCTAGTCATTAGACCAGCGTGGAGGGCTTCTCGACTTGTTAAATGGTATGCTTGTAGGTGAATGTACATACATCAAAACGGGGGAACAGATGGATGGGCATTTAAAGAAATCCCCTTTTGGGCATGTAGGTGCCATGAAACGTGTCAAATCCGTTGAAATCTCAAATTCGATTTTTTCACGATCACCATATTTTCTTTTCTCCTATCGCTGCTACTCACCCTAGCCTGGTCCGGTTGTATTTTTTTCTACCCTATTAAAAGAAATATTATGACAGCACTCCTTCGCCAATTACTTCTACAATATAATATCCCACTATTACTTTTGACTTTTATGCAGGGCAGAGTTTTTAGCAATAGCTGTGTGCTTACTCCAGTTATTTACAGAAAGTATTGGATAAATCTTTTTTTATATAATTTAACCTATATTTTCATATAATTAAATTTGCTATAATTTATTGTTACCAATTGCAATAAATATAAACTTCTTTTTATTTATACACACACACACACACACACACACACTGAAAAGTTGATCTTCTCGGCAATTTATTTTAGTGAAGTTTTTCAATTCAATTAATCACGAATGACCTTTTCTCGCGTTGCCACTCATGCCATGCTTAGAAAGGAAGAATTCTTATCACGGAAGCAAAGCTTTTATTTTATTCGAGACATCTCATGAACTTAGGTGAAGACTGTGCCAGGTACAGATCGATACTAACGCGTGTCTAGGTAATATATATATAATTATATAGAATTCTCACATAAAAAGAAAAAGAATGACGAATGAATATTTTGATGTTATATTATACTGATTTGTTATTCAATGACATGTAGAAGAAGAAAAACTTAGTTTGACAAGTGAAAAACAAGCTATAGTAAATATAAAGCAATGTCAAAAATGACCTCTTTTTTCGTATTAGAGTTTGTTATGTAAATAAATGTATTACTTGCCCTTTCTCCCAGAATTTTTCAAAGAAAAATTAATAATAAAATAAATATTTTTGAATCATGCTTATCTTAAATAATAAAATAAATTGTATTAAAAAAGTGAAAATATCAAATAAATAGTACTGAAAAGTCCAAAATAATTGTTTTCAAGAAAAGTTACTTTTTTAAAAATCAATTTTATTTATGCATGAGTAAAAAAGAAAAACATGGGGAGCACTCTCATGTACGATCAATTTATAATGTACTTGCTGTAAGCATCCTTCGTTACCAGGTTGTATTTGAGAATCTGAACAAAAAGAAGGAAGAAGAATGTCCATGAAAAAGTGTCCCCACAACCATTCCACTATCCGGATATTTATCCTCTCCTATTATATGAGCCCATATAACAAATATGTATTATCGATTGCATATATGCAAGGCGTTTAAGAAGTAACCAGAAACGTGTGTATATTTTGATTTTCCATAATCTTCCCTCTGGCTGAAAATCGAAAAAACGTCTTGGTACGCGATTAGAATTGAGACCTATCTGTTTTAAAAACTTTGGTGGGTTCTAGATGACCTTTCTATGCGAATAAGTACAGATGTATATGAGAACGTTCCTCATGCTTTTCTCTTTAGTCATCCACAAATATATTTTATTTTTTATAAAAGTAATTTTCTTGAAAACAATTATTTTGTACTTTTCAATGCTAGTTATTTGATGTTTTTACTTTTTTTAGTACTATTTATTTTATTCTTTAAGGTAAGCATGTTTTAAAAACATTTATGTTATTTTATTTTCTACTTTTTAGTCATGCACAAATAAAACTTATTTTTTGAAAAGTATTTTTTTAAACTATTATTTTGAATTTTTTGAATACATTGTCTATCGTTGTACAATTATATGTTTCCTTTCCTACATATTTCCTGAGACTCGATGTATTTTTACACTGTAGTCTACCTGAAGAAGAGATTCAAAGATTGCACAAAAAAAGAGTTTTTCTTTAGGTAGGGTAAAATAAAGAAATAGGTCTATGACTACAAAAGCATTAAGCGCTCTAAGTAGTTCGTTATAATTCTTCGTTTACACTTGTTTTTACCTATGACTCCCTTCATGTTTCCAATTCTCACCTTCATGCCAATGGGGGATGAATTTGGATTTAAACGGTATCGGGAGTGTCATTATTCATTTCAGTTTCTGAAAACTATCGACTGAATACTAATATCTGTCGTTTTCGATTATTTTTACTTGTCATCCGTTTATCCCTGACCTACCCATGCCAATGAAGATGAACTTGAACTTTAATGGCATCGAAAGTGTCACTATTCATCTCATAGACCCAGAGAACTATGGATTAGACACTAATATCGGTCGATTTAGATTATTACCAACTTCCCACCTCACACCTCAACCTCATCTCCATAGACAATGAATTTGAACTTGAATGGTATGAAGTGGGTCACTATTCGTCTCAACAATATAGAAAACTATGGTTTATACATTAATATTGATTGTTTAAGAAGATGTTTACATATCACATTCTTTTTACTCCACCCCTCATCCGTTATACCGATAATATAATGAATACCTAAGTTAGATCACGGTCCATTCATGTTCTAAAAATAATCAAAATCGGCCCAGCGGTCTAGGAGGGGTTAGCCGTCGAACATTTTTACGTTTCATTATACTTAAAAAAATATAAATATTTAGAAATACTGTGTATAAAAGTAAAAATTGAATATCGTATTTTCACTAACTTTAGTCGGTGTGCGAAATTTCATCATTGTATGATGTCGGAAAATGAGTTAAATTAAAGTTGCAAGATTTAATGACATCCCCCAACCATTGTGTTAAAAAATACTTTTAAAAATGACATCAATTTATTTATTTTAAAAAGTAAAACCAGCTACAAAGAAAACAATACTATATAGACAAAACTTTCAGTTAAACTAGCATCCTGATTCACATCTATATTACTTAGTGACTCATCTTTCGAAAGCACATCAGTAAGAAATTAATTATATTTATCAGATACAAATTAGTTTGGTAATTTTTACATTCAAGTTAAAAGTAAAAGAAAGAGGGAAGACGAATTTTCAACGGATGCAGACATATTTCATGAATCTGACGTACCATACAAAGCTTGTTTCTACCACCATAGCCGGTACGAAACCCTTGTTGAGAAAGGCTTCCATGTAATTTGAAATTGTAAGTATAGTGAAGTTGAAAATAATTCCGTCTTGAACTGATCTAAAATATTGAATAACCATCTAGTATATGTTTACTTGGGATTTATTCTTTAAAAACCGTTCAGCATTAATTTATGCACGTACTCACTAAATATCGACGGTGTTAATGTAAAACGTTGTAAGTCTCATTTCCAACTTTTTTCAGGAGAGCAAAAAAACAAACATTAACTTCCATGAACTTCCTTGCAAGACACAAGTATAAAAGTGGTTTATTTGCCTTAATAATACACACAAGCTTACAATATTATTCTCACCTATGGCCTGACCTATAGTGAGCTGAATAAGATAAAAATCCACATTTTCAATTGTTTGAGGGTTACGACCTTTTACCTTAATACCGTCGATATTAAAAATTAGTATGTGTACAGTGTTAAGAGAAAGTATATTTTTCATAGCAGTACATAAATAAATAAATAAATAAATAAATAAATAAATAAATAATCTATTCCAGCAAAACAAAAATCATCTTCATTAGACTGTTTAGTAGCATAAAAATTCGTTTTTCTCAAAATCTACACTCAAGAGTTTATCCTAAGGATGTCATTTGTTTAGCTCAATGTGATTTACCAACAGAGAGATAGATATCATTATTGAACAATATTTTATTTCAACAGAAATTAAAGTTTAAGAGATAATGATAAGTATAGGCTTTATTTAATTTTAATGTTACTAGGGCAAAAAATGTTTAATTTAAAATGTTAAATAGACCTTCGTTGATTTTTTTTTTTTTTAAATCAAAACACATGTACGCAGTTTATTGAAATTGATATTGTAGTACACTAAGTTATTCAGATTGAAAACAAGGAAAGCAAAATTATAAATTGAATAATTTATGCTGTTTATATTTTAATATTTGTTTTTTTTTTTTTTTTTTTCATTTAAAACATTAATTTATATATTTCAGTGAATATTCCTCTGTGCGTCTTTTAGTAGTAACCTTCGTTGATTATATATATAAAGACATTGTTGATGGTAATAAAAATCCTGACCTAGAAAACAATTTGTATCGATTCCTCTTATGTGACGGCTAGATCATATCATTCATAGTGTTCTTAATATATTCAAGAGTATATTTGTAACGAAGTGCTTATGATCATTAAAATTATAAATTAACAGAAATTACGCAAGAGATGCGTAAAAAGAGGGTTGGCCTAGCAAATTACCAACCTACCTAGACAGTAAAGAAGACAAGGTTTTCTTCAAGAATCGATTACAATTTGAGTCAACAAATGATATTTTATTTGATAACAAGTGATATTTTATTTGATAACAAATGATATTTTATTTGGTCGCTTAGTACTGCCCAAGAAAGTGCGAGAATTATATTTAAAATGATTACATAATATCAGCTTGGGCTTGTGTAAGATGATTGATTTAGCCTCCGAAGAAGTATGGTGGCCCGACATGATCAATGACATTATGAATTATTTTCATAATTGCGAGATGTGTGCGTCATTATCTAATAACATCAATAGTAGTCGTTGTGGGACTCGGAATAATACCGAGAAACTATTTTAACGTATATATATGGAGATCGTTGCTTCATCTTTGGATTCTTCTTATTAATTTTGATAGATATTTTCACCGAATTGATAAAAACATGGTTTGTGGAATCCACGAATGCTCAACATACCATCAAAGCATTAGACAAGTTATTTCAACTCACAGGACTCCCAGATACAATAGTATCAGACAATGGTCCACCGTTCAAAAGCTTCATCTTTCAACAGTATTGTAAATAGAGATTGATTAGGCAAGATGTTTGGACCATCGCATCATCCACAGAGTAATGTGCGGTGGAGAGAGCGGTGCAAATCGTGAAGAAAGCATTACGAAAAATGTATTTATAGAAGGGTGGACATCTTTATGTGGAATTAAATTATTTGTTATTATACACACCAACAATCGGATGAATGTTTACCCCAGTATATCAACTATTTGCCTTTAAACCACGCACCTGGTTCTCGACTACAATTCCAAGAACATTAGTTACTAACAAAACTACGTCAGAAGAAGAATAAGTTCGTACTTCAAATATTTCGTCTAGGAATTAATTCGTGCATGTGGACAAGAGATGGCGCAACGAACGGAGCGTCCCACAGTTCCGTGTATCCACACATGTGTTGCAAACCCCTGTCATCGCGTATCGTTCGTAGTATAGGGCAGTGGATTAAAGCGTCAACAACACCAGTTTGTAGTTAAGTGAACATGGCGCAATTTGTGCCTGATAAAGTGTTTTTGCGGGGTGTCCTGCTGCATTACTTTAACATGCAGAAAAGTGCGACTGAAAGTCATCGTATTTTGGTGGAAGTGTATGGTGACCATGCTCTAGCTGAGTGAACGTGTCAGAAGTGGTTTGCACGGTTTAGAAGTGGTGATTTCGGCTTGGCAGACCAAGAGCGAGCTGGACAGCCAAAAAAATTTCAAGACGAAGAATTGACAGCATTGCTCGAGCAGGATTCGTGTCAAACGCAGGAACAACTTGCAGCAGCATTAGGCGTTGATCAAACAACAGTCTCCAAACGCTTGAAAGCCATGGGAATGATTCAAAAGATGTCACATTGGGTTCCACATGAATTGAAAGACAGAGACGTTGAAAGACGAAAAACCATTTGCGAATTGCTGCTTCAACGACAGAGCAGAAAGGGGTTTGTGCATCGAATTATTACGGGTGATGAGAAGTGGATCCATTACAAGAACCCTAGACGAAAAAAGGCCTGGGTGAAACCAGGTGAACCAGGTCCATCACAACCAAAACGAGATATTCACTGTGCAAAGGTTATGCTGTGCATATGGTGGGATATGAAAGGTGTGGTGTACTATGAGCTGCTGCAACCGGGTGAAACTATGAATGGAGAACGTTATCGACGACAATTAATGCGTTTGAAGCAAGCTCTGGCCAGAACACGACCAGAATGGGAGAACAGACATGATAAACTTATTGTTCAACATGATAACGCTCGCCCACATGTCGCAAAACCGGTCAAAACCTATTTAGAAAATGTCGGATGGGAAGTTTTACCCCACCCGCCGTATTCACCACACGTTGCTCCTTCGGACTACTACTTGTTCGATTGCATGAACAACGATTTGATTGGACAGTGGTTTACTTCTTCAGAAGATATCGAAACATGGGTCTCTGACTGGATCGCTTCCAAGGATGAGGACTTCTTTCGCCACGGAATCCGTACATTGCCTGACAGATGGGCGAAAGTGGTGGCTAGCGATGGACAATATTTTTCTTAAGGTATTTATGTATTTTGTGTTTGTACTACAGCTTCAATGTGTGCGTACCAACCGCACGAATTAATTCCTAGACCAAATACACAAGCACAATTAAAATGTGATCAGACAGTATGGGTTGCAGAAAATCCAATAAAAACCCAAGTTTACAAAAGGAATTTTCATACATCAAATTGATAAATATCTATATCAAGTAAGAACGCAAGATTTAATTAAAATTGTTCATAAGTAGGAAATAAGATCGTTCCTGGATAAGAGGGATACAATTAGCACGAAAACAAGAAATGTAGGATATATGGACAAAAGAAACACCAGAAAAACTGAACTTGATTTAGATCATGAGGTGAGCCGAAACAAAATGTTAAGGTCTACAATGTAAAGACAGTCTGACATTAACAGTGACTTGAGAGCAGATCGCCTTCTTGCCGTTTCTTCTAACAATGATAAGAAAGAAGATAGTTCACAAGCAGCACATAAACTAGGTAATAGCGAGGTAGATCAAAGCATAAGTAATCTTGCAGAAAAAAAAAAAAGCTGGAGTTACGTCATTCAGGACTAAAAGTTGAATGTGCATGTGAAAAGTAATCATTATGCAGTTAAGGCAAAAGTTACATTACTTTGTTTAAAGCACAGGGAAGATGTTGGTAGGGCAGAACATGTTTTATTTAAAATGTTAAATAGATATTCGCTGATTTATTATGAAGAAAAAGACAATGTTCATAATATTAAAAATCCTGAACTATAACACAATGTATAAGTGTCTATTTCTCTTACGTGACAGGCTAGAGCATTCGTAGTGTACTTAATGTATTCAAATGTATATTTGTAACTAAGCGCTTATGATCATTAAAATTATAAATTAACAATTAACTATATCATTTACTAGCGTCATAAAGAAAAGGTTGATGAGAGTATATTTCGGTATCAGTTTTACTTTAACGGGGAAAAATGTCCAAAGATGAGACATATACCAATCAATAGATACTGAACTTAACAAAATGATATATATCTGTATGAAAGCTCATACATAGTTTACGAGAAAATTGTGAAAAAAATATTTTCTTAACCTAAAAACTGATGCTGTAGAAGAATCACGCCACTTATTAAACGCTAACAATATTGTAGAATTAGAACACATGCCCAGTTCTAGGGTTTTTAAAAAATCGATTTACATATATGGAGTAAATATTCAAGGCGTGATTTGTCCGGTTTACATGAATTTCAATGAATATGACCATTTTAGTAGGTTAGTAATATTTAGAAATGCTCCCAGAATATGAAGGAAGATATTCTTACTCTAGTTCATGTTAGAACATTAAATATAATTAGAGATCGGATATTAGGCAAAATGCCTATTCTATAATATCAAAGGTATGATCAAAAAAAGTCTTAAACTTTATATGGTGGTTATAGTTTCAATTTAAGCCAATTTATTCTGACTATTTCGCCCATTTCTGCCTAAATAATTGCTTTAGTGCCTACTGTTGCCTATTCTATGCATTTTCTTCAAAATAAGATTTTATTGAGGAAAAATATATGATTTACTATTTCAAGAAAGGATTCTGCTTCTTCCCAGAAATATAAGTGTTGTTTGTAATTATACAATGTCGTAAAACTTTGGACTGCTATGTGTACTGATAAAGGGCTGTAAAACTTTGGACTGTTGTATGTACTGATAAGTGTATAAAATTTGGACTGTTAAGTGTAGTGATAAAGTGCTGTAGAGAATGTATTTACCAAATATACTTGGAATACATGTCAAGCTTCGTTTTTATGTATACAGTAAAAGAAGGTATTAACAAACAGGTATATTTCTGTATTCTTTGAGCATTATCTATGACTTGAATTTATTTTTTAATTGTATTGAGAATTTATCTTCATTACTTCGAATTACATTTTAGTGTTTTTTTTTTTTTTTTTTTTTAATTTTAAGTGCCAATTTGCTTGCCTATTTTCCAGGTTTTTAATGCCTGAACATCCGGAACTCTAAATATAATATTTTAACTTTCTTAAAAGCAATGCAAGGAATATATTTGTTGTGTATCGCTAATAAGGTTCTAGAAGAAAGGTTTTTGTTTGATACTTCTACACCATAACGATTAATCCCATAATATGTACGTTACAGTTCGCAGTCAGCTTTAAGAAAAAGCCACTGAGGAAGTTGGGAGTTCCCACTGAAACTTTCTGCAATTACTAATGACAGACGCACGCCAAGGTTAGTCCAATTGTCACTATTCTTTCTTGTGTTTAAGTTTTTATCGTCTTCTGCAATCTTTCTTCCATATCACTTTAGAATTATGAAGCCACATTTACTTTCAAAACAAGTAAATTGTAAAATGTCTCTCAAATTAGGAGCCGAAGATTTCTACTTTTCTATACTTGAATGTTTACGGTCATTCAGAGAGCATGTAAATAGTGCTTCTCGAAATTTCAATCTACGCTCTTACTTTCGAGTGACAATAGCAATTTTGTTGAAATAAATAAATATAAGGGAATTTTCTTCTTTCATGAAAAAAAAAAAAAAAAAATGGATGTTTGTCCATCAGTATGTACACAGACCTGGAGTACAAACAGCTCAATGTTTCGAGACCAAATTTTAAAAATTACAAGTTCTTATGAGATTTCCTGGTGAGGTTTTCGATTTTTTTTTCCTACGCACGAAATGCAGTTAAAAATTAAAACAAAAAGGCTATTTCCTCGAGAAAGCTAGCGATTTCGTTCTATTTCATTACTCAATCACAGGCACACTCTAGAGGAAAGTCACATCGGTAAAAAGTAAACTTATATATCGCTTCAAACTAAGGGAAGAAAATTTATGTGATATATTAATTCTTTTAGTATACGTTAGTGCATCAAGTAAATTTTCTTTCCTTAGTTTGAAGCGATACAAGTTAAATTTTACCCGTGTAATTTTCCTCTAGAGCCACCTCGTAAACATTTAATAAACAGTGTTATAGCATGGCGTAGGTTTCTTCTCTCGAAAAGTATCCAGGAGAGGTAGTTTACTGATGGAAGCAATTTCTTAAATAATCGAGTAACAACCCCACAAAACGACATGTCATTTCTCGTGGAAAAATCCAGAAGGAGTATTTTACTTTTGGTAATTTGATTTGTTTGAACGATTTTATAGAAACAACTTACACGATTTTGTTCGTATTTCATAAAAATGTATTAACAACTCTAGAATATAAGTACTGTCTCGGAAAATTTGAGAAAGGTTATTGATGTGGCGTTTTACTGTATTTTTGAATGATTTTCTCAAGGAATAGTTTGGACATAAATAAAACATACATATATGTCAGAAGATATTTCTGTGGGACATCAAATAACAGTATTTTGAAAGATGATTTAAAAAATATATATACTGTACTTTTTTATATTATAAAATATAAAAGATATGTTGTGTATAACAAACGTAATAAATGAATAAACTGCCCACATCTTTTAAAATTTTTAATTAATTATTCCGTATTTAATTAATTATAATTGTAGACAGTGAATACAATCCCTACTATGATTCGAGTGTTTAGTTAATCTCTAAGACAGGAGTTCCTCGGATTTATTATCATCCCTTTCTCTGATAAATAAAGAATTTCTCTATTAAAAATACAGCGTTTTTTCCGTAAAGCAGAATAAACATTCTATATAATTGAACTATAAATGGTGATCTTGAGAGACGAACAATTGTCAACATGTGAACATATGTAAATACACTTTACATTTCTTTTCTTAATTGTGTTCCCATGATATTCATCTCTGTTTTACATTTATTGTAAGAGGTCATCATCCCCTATTGAGGATGACGATATTTTGCTGATGAAAATATTTTATCTGCAAATGGATTTTTAACATGGTTCATTATCATAGTTGGAAAAACAAATGAAAAATTTAATGCGTTAAAGACAATACAACTAACTTCAAAAGTAATCAATTAAAATTGTAAACGGCATTTTTCACTATTATGCAATAAGAATTATCTTGAGTTGGAAAAGTTATATAAAATTTAATGGATAAAATTAATGACATAGAAAAATTAATAAATTATTATGGAAAGTTACTGTTTTCAAACAAAACTCATAAATAATAAACTAACATACAAAAGTCTATAAATTCAGAAAAATTGTCAATAAACTTTGTATATTTTTAATATATTTTTGTAGCTGTTAGAATACAATTTTAGTTTATATATATAATTATTAAAATATATTAAAAATGATAGGTGTATGTCGTATCAAATTAACATTTAATACTAGGTACGTATGATAATCTTCAATAATGGTGATTTCGTTATTACAAAGTCCGTAAGTCCATAACCCAGACTTCAAGCCATGTTGGTGCCACTTAGGGAAAAGGCGCCTGCACTCATTCATTTCTGTAACGACACCTTTCTTGAAGGCTTTGAAATAAGCTACACAAAAATTATTGCGTTTTCGAAAAAAAAAAAGTAAAGATTATTTTTTAAAGTTATGAATTATTTTAATGATTATCAATTAAAAATTAACTCCTGAAAAATATTGATGAAATTAAAATTAACAAATTTGTAAATTACTTTAATAGTTAATTTGTTTAACGAATTAATTACAAGTCTACTTACCGTGAGGATTAGCGATGGTATGTAGTTTGAAGCCACACATTCACTCATTATTACAATAATTTAGTTTTTATGGGGTTCTTGAAGAGTTTTCCTAGTATTTTAACATTTAACGTATCTATTAAATCTGTCAATGGACTCTGAAGTCATTAATTCCAAGCATCTGTTTACAGAGGAGTTGGACAAGATGTTGGACAAGCTATTTATAAATTTCATGGTAGTTTACGTAGAACACCACCATCAGTTAGATGTTATAGAAATATCTGAATCACCATAGAATGAAATTACCAAAGGACGTCGATCGCCATCTATTACAAAAATATTTTAGTTTTCAGAAAGTAATATATATCTACTTATATATTTGAGTTCATAAGAGTAAATTGTATCAATTATAGAAAGACTCAAGAAAATTTATCATAAGTATCCTTGGACTAAAATTGCAACTATATATACACTGCGCATTACAAGTTCATTTGATAAAGTTGTGTGTTATTGTAATCACTGTCGAACGCCCAGAATTTTTAAAAATTAAAAAGCGGAAGCTAGCAATATAAGTTATATACTAATGAAAGGAGCAAACAACCGATTTTTTATTTTACACACCAAATTCTCTATAGATGCGAATTTCCTCCTTTCATTAGTATATATGAAATCACAATCGTCATATGATGAACACAGGATTGTCCAATCACAGCAGGGGTTTGTGGTACAACCAATGTAGTCTGAGATGACAGCACCGACTTTGAGAGTGAGAGTGGCTGTTCTGGGAAGCGGACTACGCCCTCCCCGCTGGTCTAGTGGCTAGCACGTGCGCCTTTGATGTACGGGGTCCTGGGTTCGATTCCCGGTGGGAGAGCCTTTGCAATTTTAACTGTCCTGGATATGCATGTGTTCGTGCCCCTGTCGAATTTAGTAAAGAGGACTTGTATATGAGGAAACTCGGATTGCTCAGGAAACAGGTATGATCGGTTGATTAAAAAAAATACAAGGTGGCGTAGTGGTTAACGCATCGACGCGGTATGCCGGAGGTCCAGGGTTTGAGTCCCGGTTCAGTCAGTCACTTTTTCACTCTTTGTGTTAACAGCATATACTTCAACACGAGGCGCCTCAAAAATCTTGTCGTTACACATAGTCTGGTGTAACTACATAAATAATTTTTCGAAATTCTCTTTTTAGTTTCTTTTTTTAGGCATTAACACGTTGGCTGCCATGTGTATGAATTTCCATACACACGGCTCCTTCATGCAGCGCCTCGTGTGTGGTTTTTCATACACACGGCTCCTTCATGCAGCGTCTCGTGTATGGTTTTCCATACACACAAATATATATTGCACTTTTTCACGTTCGCTCTATAGGTGTGTATGCTATTACATACATATGGCGTAGAAGTTAAAATTTAATATCCGCGCCGCGCGTATGCAAAACCATACACAAAGAAAATTATACATTTATGGCGTTAAAACAAAAGCGAAAACAAAGTATTAGTGGCGGATTGTTGCCCGTGGCGCACAGATGAGAAAGGTCAAAATATATAGTGGCGGTCAAAGTATTAACTGATGTCTCAAATAAGAATAAAAGTACAGTATGCTACTTAAAGAACAAGAAAAGTAATGGAAGCTAAACTTCTCTTATTGCTAGTTAATGTAAATGATTTAGCTTGAAAACATAGTTGTCGTGCATCAATGCATCAAGATCAATAGCAGCCACAGGGCTTCGGTACTTTGACGGTATAACACTACTCTTCATTTAAATGTCATTAATGAATCAATGAAGTCAAGTTCTTTTCGTGGTACAGTCATCAATAAATTTTCGATCATTTTACTTCCTTGAAATTGCGATTCCTAAAAATATCTTCTACTTTCTAGTTTTCGGCTCTCCTCTAGAACTTTGTTCACGGAAGATACAAACAGAAGAAACGAATTAGTTCATAAAATATATAGAAAGGAACGGACTCACCAGCACAAAGTGAAAAAAAAAAGGAAGGTGTTGGTTACACATCAAATTGTATTGCAGCACGCTTGGTGGGGGATTAAATTGTATATTCCCTTGTTCAGGCGGGGCAAGCTGCCAGTTCATGTTAATATTTTGCTATTGTACTGTACAATATTGTATGTATTTTTTAATTACTATCTCCTATTCTCTATTTAAACAACGTTTGTCTATGTTAAGTTCTGGATTTCTTTTTAAGAAAAATTAAATTTGAGAAAAGTTCTTCTATTTCACTCTTGGCCCTAAATATTCTTGAATTTACAATATCATGTTGTTTTTCTTTTAAATATTTTGTGGGATATGAAATGGGGTGTTCCTTGATCTGTGTCTTTATATTTATTTTCGTTATGCTTATATAACCCTCCAGGAAACTGCACTTTATCTCGTAGACTCCTGGCGTAATAACTTTTAAATTGGATAATATTCTTTTTCAATGCAGTTATCAATCTGGAGAATATAGATAGTCCAACCTATTTTTGTTTGTAGTCTTGATTTTACGCCTATCCAAATGTCGATTCCTTTTAACCTGATTGTGCTAATTTAATAAATTGGATACAGACTATCCATTCAGACTATCTAGCTTCAATAAATAATCGATCTCTTTCTTTAAATCGGACTTCAATAAAAAAGTTTTAAAGCACGAAGAAAAATTATTTTCCATATATTGAATGTCACAAGCGAATATGCGAATCTATAGTGTATGGCAGTGGGCTTATGATAAACGTTGATATTTATTATTATCATGTCACTAATTTTGAATTTCTGTTTCATAAACGAATTTTTTTGGGCGCCTTGTTGATATGTAGACGATGCATGGTTAATTAAAAATTAAACGTATGTATAAGATAGCACGACCAGCAAATTACGCTGAAATTACGTTAAAGATTGTCATATACCCCACCCAGTCTAATTTCTCTTAAGACAATAAATGTAAAAAGTCACGAATACTTTCGCCGTAAATGCTGCTTCTGTGTGAGAATGTTGTAACAAGAGTTATATATTCTCTTAGATATACTTCAATTACAAGAGCAATGCACATTACAATTGTCAAAAACAGAGGAACAGCGTTCCTTTCTATTCCTTCTTCACTTTGAGCACCAGCCGGAAAACAATGATATTCCTGTACAACACAGAACGCTGATAATGTGAGCATGAGGTGAATGAGGTGAGGAAATGTTGAAATGAGTGAGATAAGGTGTCATGCTTACAAAATGTCGTGGTGTCTACAAGATAAAAACAGGAAAAAATCTTATTAATTTTCTATTGCCAAAAATCAGACCATACATTCAATACAAACTTATTTTTACCTTTTATATCAAGTACTAAAACGTACTTGACTTTATAGTTAATAAGGGCCATGACTTAAGTAATAAGAACTGAAGATGGAGGATATGACTGGTAACTTAATCATTTGCCGATAAGAGCAAATAATATCTGTATATATATTCTTTAATGCAATGTACGTTAAAAAATAATCCCCCTCAAGAAATAATCTTGATATTCATTTTTCCTCATTAATTGGATAATTAAAAGGAAAAAAGCAGTCATAATCATATCACAAAAATGCACTGGTTCTTCTCTCCTTCAAAATTTTAACATTTAATCTCTTCAGTTCTTTCACTCAAACGTATTCTTTAAGAAGTAAAAATGAGAAATAATATTACTAGAAAAGAAAGTTTCCCGTGATAACATAGACAGGTATATACACCTATCTCTTTACAACGAACGTCTATCACAGATGGATTTTATTAAACCGACATGTAGTATGCATCTGAAATGTACTGGAAGAACTGATATTTAAAATCTTAATTGAAACAGTTCATATTTTCATCGTTTCACGTTTGGCCCTTTGCAGTTTCTCTCGTGAACTTCAAGGCGATCAGGGAAGAAAGTTCTACCACAGTGTTTGCACGGAAGGAGCTGTTCTAAGTGAGCCTGCCAGATGGCATCGAAGGTAGCTTTGTAATCCAGCTCTCCGGATTCTGAAAAGAAATAAAAGAAAATTAATAACAATTGTACCGTCTCTCAAAACACGAAAATATTCCTTTTTCAATCAGTATATTACTCTTTTCTGTGGTCAGAATCTTTTAAGTCTTTATTAAACGCACAGTTGTGTACAAAATCTCGAATTTTTAAGTTTTTATCATACGTACTTTTGCATATCTCAAATCACCAAAACTTTCTTTTGAGAGTCTTCAATTCGAAAACATAAGCGTAATAATGTGAAATGCAAGCAATGATAAATCCAAACTGTTAAAGCAGATTTGTTAGTGTTTAATTAAACTTAAAGATGAGAATATTTAAAAAAAATAAAAAAATAAAAAAATAAGTGAGTTACCGTTTCTTAATACAACTGTATTTATCAAAACAGGATTCTTTTAACACATTAACTGTAGACATTAGTAATTGCTTAAGGATAATACTAGACGGATGTTAAATAGTAACAGAATACTTTTAAGCATCCTGCTGCAAAGCAGACTGCTACAAACGGTTTCCAAGAGCTACTGTCGTCATCCTTAGTGTAGTAGAGGAAAACTTATGCTGCTGAATATTTTACATTATGAGGATACTTTGAATCTGTAGAGATGGACAATTATGGATATGGAATCAAGATGGTAACATTTTCATTTATATATAATATTTTAGGAACACATCCACTTTACCTCTACTTAACTGTCCATCGTCTATAAGTTAGAATTATCAAAAAGAAAGCCAATGATGTGATCGGCTCTTATTTTTTGAGGAAGAGGACAATCACATTACTGTCAATGGTGAGTGATACAGAAATACGCTAATGCACTTTTAGCGGCCTTAACTGGTAAATCATGACAAACTTTAAACAAAACAAAAAAAGACTTATCGCATGATAAGTCCCCGGAAGCATTCTGCCGAGAAATGATCATAAGAATTCACTGCGAAGTTCATGACCCCTGGATTACTTTCTGTGGGTTATCTAAAGTTTTTGATCTATGAGAATAAGCTAGTAAAAGCTCTTGAAGTGAAAAGTGAACACTAAACGTACCACTGCAAACGCGCGATATGTGTGCAAAAATGAATCTTCAGAATCCACTTCACTTACCGATGCAGAAGAAGGCATTTGAATGATATTATCTTCAAAAACATAATGTCAATTATTGCTTTTCATAATAAAACGAAACTTATTCCATTATCACATGTAGTTTTCACTCTATCTCATTTTGAAGTCCTGAGGTTCTTTTTGGTAAACTCTACACATAATGTAAATTGTTCAGCAGCAAAAGCTTTCCATGTACTATACTAAAGGTAACAACAGTAGGTCGTCGAAACAGCTTATAGCTCTCTACATTGTTACAGGATGCTTAAAGAGGTTTTCTTCTCCTTTGTTTCTTTTTCTTAAATATTAGTAATAGTAGTAACAAGAATAATATATTCAAAATAAACACATAAATAGAAATGTGGTTTTCACTACTTTAATTAGTTTAGTTATAGGTATTTGCGAATTAATGTTAGTCACGTTTATTGCTACTTTTACTATTTTCATTGTTTCTACTTTTTTTATTTTATTTTTTTTAAGGGTATGGCCATTTTCTAGCCATTCCATCTCCTTGAATATACAATTTTCCATACTTACTATTATAAACTTCACGCGCTTATAGACTAATTAGCTAATAATACTGTATTATATTGCATTTAGTTGGTATTATCATTCAAAGTCACAAATTGAACTATTTTAAGCGATTTGAACAGTTGAACTATTAACTATAATTGTTCAGTCACAAATTATTGTATTTCCTGTACTGGTTTCGTATTTTGGCACATAACTACATCATTTACAAAGCTGAAGACAAACAATAAAGGCAAATAGAATAGCGTCTGTCACTTTCTTAAAATTATTTCAAATAGTGTAGATACTTCAATTTGCCTTTAGACCTTGGCAATATTGTTTGTGAGAAAAAAATCATTATTTTATGTTTGTAAAACATCGGATATAAAATGAATTTCATTCATGGTTGAAAGAGTAAATAGTAACAAGAAAAAAATAAGAATTAAATAATATTGCACATAACTACAGAAAACAACAGAATGATTCTTTCGATACTCATATATATCGACACGTCGCAACAATAGGAAAATTATTAACACTAATGAAGTTCTAAAGTACTGATTAAATAGCAAAGCATAAGAATAATATCATTCTTAAGAAAGAAGCTCGATAATACTGAGAATGGTTGAAGACCTGGGCTAACAGAATGCATTTCTTTTACTTGGGATGGAAGGATATTTTGAACCTAGATTCAATGAACTTCTAGATTGCAAGATTTAAGGTCTATCACTCGATAAAATATATTCAACAAAAAGAGAAATAAAATCATAGCAATTATCTTATTAAAACTTAAAAAAATATACTGGACAAAGAATTCTGACACGTCCTTACTAATTCAAATTAATTCCAGTATGTTATATCTAGATAATAATTAATAGAGTGTTTGAAGTAGGTCAGAAAAAAATACGGAAATGCAGAACATTGTCACGTTTTAGTTTTTACTTCCATGGAAGATAGTTATTCTTGCTTTTCTTGTGCTTTCTTTCTTAAAATTGGAAAAATGCACACGAGTTTTCAGATAATAAGGGGACGGCGATTCCGTAATTAATTCTCCATTTATAATCAGGTTATAAATGCATAGTACAACAAATAAGCAGAGGAACTATTCTGTATTTGTTACCAACAATAAATATATTAACTACTGTTACTCATAATAAGTGGAAAAAGCTTACTAGTGAGTCAGTCTATTAGAAATGTTCAGATATATTACTTCACTGACTTGAGTTTAATTAAGCGAGAACTTATGATGACAGGGCACAATAAAGTAATTAATAGAAATAATTAATGTGATGTAACAGCAAATACGTATAATTATATATTACAAATAATTATATATAATTTTTAAACAGGACTAGATGGTATTCTGCCTCAAATATTTTAGTAACGCATTAAAATATTATGAAACTTATTAGACATGTTCTCATTGTTGATACTATAACTGACTGGGTAATGAAACTAAACAAAAGAAACTTCTCCCTTATGTCGTATTTTCTGACAAAATATTTTAGAAAAATCTCTAAACTGATCTATTTCCTTAGAAATGGTATATTCCCATTATTTCTATATTCTTAATTTTCTATATGTTCCAACTCCAAACAAAATCAATGTACCAACTTCAATCTTTAATTTTCGAGAACTTTAGTTAAGTTTTTCACATTAATGACAAGTTTATTAATTTATTTATTTCTGTTCTCTTCCAAAACTTATAGAGTAGTACAAAAATAGACACACATAAATTAACATAAAGTAGCATAGAACATTGTTTTAAATCTGACTAATAGTATGGTTTAAAACGACATTCTATACTCACTATTAACACAATCTCGTTTTATAAGCTGCAAATTTATGCAGTAAAGTTTTGTTGTTGAAATGAATAGGGATTTAATTATTTTGATTTTATTTGCTTTTCTTTATATTTGTTTTAATACTTTTGTTCTATAATAATAATAATAATAATAATAATAATAATAATAATAATAATAATAATAATAATAATAATAATAATAATAATAATAATAATAATAATAATAATTTAATACCATATATTATGTAAGTAATATTAAAATTATTCACAACATTCAAGGGACAAGATATCAGGGATTCAAGGGACATTTATAATAAAATCAAGATAATTGTTTCATTTTATATCTAATTAGTGCTGCTTGGCACCAATACAGTATAGCAAAGGTCCATTGGACTATGTACATAGCACATACAAAATTTGGATTCAAAGATAAAGGACACCAAAACTGATGCAAATATAACTATAATTTCAAATGAAGGTGCGCCAAACGACTTCACAAACTGTGGCGATGGACAGGCACTAAAGTAACAATCCTATGTTAATACTGTAATCATTGTATTGTCGCAATTATTTCTTGTTAAATTGCATGTCATATTCATACTTCCTCGCAATTAATTAATTTTCAAAATAGTAATAATTTCAAAATTTATCTTTATGAGATGAATTATACCTAAGTTCGTATACAAACTTACAGTAGTTAATTGAATATCAATCTATTGTGAAAGTTTCAACTAATTTATATTTACTTTCGCTGTATTTTACTGAATAAGTTAGGTAGAACTTGTTTGCTAATATCACTTTATTAATTTAGATTCGATTGTATTATTCGAATATATGTTCAGGAAAAAGCAAATTAATTTTCAAGTTTATTGGAAAAATATTGTATAGAAGAACAAATAAAGTGTTAAATTTAACATTACATCAAGATTCATTATATTTCACCAGTGTTAACTTTAGTGCTCAAAGCATTATTATTATTATTATTATTATTATTATTATTATTATTATTATTATTATTATTATTATTATTATTATTATTATTATTATTTTGTTTTGTTTTGCTAACATTTAAAATATTAGGAGAATTAGAATCTTTGTTAGCTAGGTATCCAATAATATTTAATTTTTAAAATTTCTAACCTGAAATACAAAACCAATTTTGATCCATCTCCAAAATAGTAGAAATTGTTTGCTGTTCAACTTATTCTGAAATCATAGAACACATGCCAAAATTTGTTGTAATCGGGATACAATATCTTCCACTATAAATCAGTATATTGTTAATAGTTTCAGAATTAAAATCTTGGTTACTGAACAATTTAGGGAAATAAATTGTTTATGTTAAAAGTATTGTAACTGAAACCATAATAAATATTCGGGACGTGAATATATATATACCGGAAAATAAAATAATCGATTCGAGAAGAATTAAAAAGCATAAACTAAAAGAAATAAAATAATCTTTTCAAAAACTATAATTTAACCAAAACATGTAAAGATGATTCAGAAAAAAAAAATAAAATAACAAAGTAAAAGTAATTAAACTAATATCAAAATAACTAGGAGGAGGAAACTAATAACCAGCGCACATACCCTTCATAATAAAGACTTCCTCGTCAGGGCGTTCTGGAGGAGGTTTACGTGATGTATCTGAGACCGCGTTATTCTTAATACTTTTCTGCTCAGTTTCCCTTGGACCACCTGAAGCTAAGGAATTATAACAAAATATGTCAAAAGTAATTGCAAGGTCGAAATTAAAAAATGGCATTCATTTCTCCATTTTGTTTTCTATTATTAGTATTCAATTAGCACATACAGAGTTTTTAAAGTTAGAAAACAAAGGATAGTGTTTTATTAAAATAAATGAAAAAGCAATAACCAAAATAGTGGTTCAAGTAGGAAAGATAAAAATTACTTGAAAATCAAATTGCATTGTTGCAGACTTTTCATAACATTGTCAGGTTAAAATTAATCGAATTAATTGCTTTTGACTTAACTTCAGGTGTTTTAACACAAAATTTGCAAATAATATATGCTCATATGAATTTCTAAAAATACGATTTTACTTTAATATCGCGTGTTAGTTCAAAGATAGAAAGGAAAACTTGTTTAGCTTATTTCATTATATATATGATGGGCCTTTTAAGATACTAAAAATGTAGATCCTTATAATCTTTAATTGAAAGCAAGTACAATATTTTCTTTACATATTTATTTTCAAAAAACGCTAAGCAGTTTATATAATTAATTTTGAACCTCTGAGCAAACTGGGATAAATGTTTTTTTATTTATTTATTTATTTTTAGAAAAGTACATTTTCTCTACAAACAGCGGAATTTTGAAAGGAATTTAAAAAAGAAAGAAGAGAATATTGGACAAATGAACAAATGCCTTCCTTGAAAGAAAATATTTTAAACGTGAAATTCCTTTTGTATATATACATATAGATTAATCTTTGATGTATGGTTTTGGTTTTTCCTCCACGATATTACATTATCGGAAACTTGACAGTTTTATATCCAGATAGAGTTTCATGAAATATATAGACATTTAAATTAGAATTATGGTGTTTCTCTATGAAGAATATTTCACGATTAAAGCTTAGACAACGATGTGTTGTTGTAGCAAGGAAAGGATAGGAGCATTTGTCATGCAAAATTACAATATTGTTTACGGTATAATTATCAACTGAGCCATGAAACAAGATTCTCTTTTGTTCACACGTTATCCATGATCAGCTGTGCCAAAAGATAAATAGAGATGTCTGTACACCCAGCATTCTGATTTTGACAGAGAGTAGATTCCATAATTGTTATGTTTCAAGAAGGGGCATCAAGTTATGAAATCACTCACAGGGTACCATCTGTACAGAGAGTGGTTTTATGATAGGCACAGTGAACGATTATATTGGAAGGATTGGGGACAGGTCCATGCAGAAAAACAATACCACATGAAGATTGCAAAACTGTACAGATACAGGTTCCTTAAAAATAAGCGATTATAAAATGGATTCAAGTATCAATCACTCCACAGATAAATTGTAAAAGTTGATTGACGACAATTTGTACCATCGGGTTCCCGTGCTATTGTTTAAATAGTTCTTTTTCTTCTTCTTTTTAAATAATCAATCCAATAAGGAAGTGAGCAATTGCTGAGAAATTATTATTTTTAGTTTTTGGAAATAGAAAAAGAAAGCTTCATATTTGAAAATTATTTATAGAATACTCACTCAATTTTTCAGAATTAAATATTTTTAAAAACAGAACGACAAGACCTTCAAAACGTATTGCAACATGACCTAAATTGAAATTGAAAAGTTCAGAATGAGGCGGTGAATAATAGGGTTAGATTTAATAACAAAGACCACTTTCGAAAACAAAATTGACAGGTTTCAGAATTTTTTTCACATATATCAATTGGCACTGAAATAATATTAGAGAATCTTTTAATATTCATATGCAGTATATTTCTGCACTCAAAAACACGGAAATAACGATTTCTCAGAACGTATTCAATTTTAAGGACTTGATTATTTTTGAAAATAAGATGATAAGATCTTCAAAATTATGTCTTTAAAATTATTATATGACTTATATTGCTATATAAAATTTTTACGTGGGGCGATACAATGTTTATGGTTTTGAAGTAATATGGTTATACTGAATACATATGAAGATACTCAAAATTAATAGTGATTGATCTGAGCACTTTTTGCGAATATTAACCGATTCTGAAATAATGTAGTAGAAACACCATCAAACACCATTGCAGCATATTAGCTGAAATTACTTTGTACCAACACTTTACAATATAGTAAAGTGGGCGAAAATATGCTAACGTAGAATGTGGGAAATTCAGTATATAAACTTTTAACTAAAAATGAGCAAACACATGTTTCAACACTTTCGAAAATTCCGCTTCTACAGGGGAAAGGAGGCAACTTCTACAATATTCAAATTTCTTGATTTATATTTGTCAAAACTTATTCTTATTCCTAAGAACGAACACTTCTGCTAATATGAAATAACAAGATCAGTCAAATGAACACCTTAAAAAACATTTATTATAAATATGGAAAGTGATACTACTATTGTGACAGTTGACAATATTGTTGTGAACGGTGTTATTTTCTTCAGTACGTGGCAGAAGAGTATAGCGACATAGGAGGAGTTTCAAAATGGCCGCCCTACTATCAACACGCACCAATGTGAAACAGCGTTTTTTGACAGGTGGTGTGAATTAAATCGAGATTCATCGGAGAACTAAGACACATTATGACGACACATTATGAGTGGAGTAGGACATTCTTAAATGGTGTAACATCTGAAGAAGACGCTCCTCACCAAGGTCAAACACAGCGAATTGTGACGTCAGGAAAGACTGAAGCTGTCAATTGTGATAAAAGAACAATTGTCAAGTTACCGTGGGAAGTAGCCACAATTATTGCCATAAGTCATGTTTCAGCCTATATCATTATCCATGATGTGTTCCGGTTTCGAAAGTGTCTGCTAGGTGGGTACCATGGTAGATGTAAGACAATCTGAAACAGCAGTGTGTTGATATGTGAGAAGAGCTTTTTTTTTTTCCTTTAAACGAAAAGGTATATCTATAATGTAAGGTTTTATTAACTGTTATGTTGTTTTACATCACTGTATGTAAATTAGAATAATGAAAAATTGTACTTTTTTTTTTTACATAAATTCACACTATTTTAATATTGCATGTAGATTTAAATCTATACATATGTACACATTCAGTGTTCTTATGACGTGTCCAACTCATACGTTCACGTTGTGAACAATTTGTATGAAAAAGGATGAAAATAAATACAATACAATACAATACTGACTTCCTGAAGAGACTCGTTATTGAGGGTGAAACATGGGTGCACTACTACATCCCGGAAAGAAAAATCGAGCATGGAATGGCGACATTAGTCATCACTCAAAGCCAAATTTTCAAACACCACCATTTGCAGGGAACTTAATTCTTACTCTCTCCTAGGATCTATTCGGAGCCCTACGTCCCTAAGGCACGCACAATCAACGCTGTTTCGTATTGCGATTCCTCCAAAATTATCTTAAATCTAATATACAAACCAAGTGACGCGGATTAGTGATAACAAGTGCACTTCTGTAGCATGACAATGTTCGGCCTCGTACTGTCAATGCAGCAGTTGCGATCATCGAAGACGTTCATTTTGAGTGCTTACTCATATGTATACACTTATTTTGAGTGCTTACGTACATACTCATGTGTTTCTCGATCACTCAATATATATTTTTTTAAGGTTTTCATTTGACTGACCATCGTATAATATTAAATGGCTTCAAAAAGATACAATATAAAAATTGTTTAAGTATTTTTATACCCAACACTTACGGACCTACATGTTACTCTTTTCTGGAAACAGCTTCTGCCAATGGAGTGCAATGTTGCCACATGTTGTGTGATTCTTTTCTATTACTACTTGCAACTTGCTAGTTTTTAAATAATTCCTTGAACTGCCGCTGAGAGATGGCATAATTTTTGAGCTACAAAGGCTCGAAATTAGTTGTTTTCGGCAACTTATAACATTAAGTGATGCGGATATCATCCCATGTTAATATGCATTTTTGTTCCTTGTCCAAGTACTTAACAGTTAATTTTCTAAATGTCATTTACTAATACAAAATATGTTCAAATTTATTGAAAAATTTTAAGTTACATTTAACATGTAATAATAATAATAGTTTGGAGATATACTACAATGTATAGATACTATCGACTAAACTACAGCTTTACAAGCTACACAATTAAGGGTGTACGAAATATAGTTTTCAAAGAAGCAAGTTACAAGAGAATTACCGTACTAACCTACGATGTATTAACAAAAATATAGACAAGACACACAACGTCCACACTAGCGCTTTGCTACTTAAAATAAAGAAAATACATACATTTGCCACTTGAAGTTTCAAAATATCTGCTGGTAGTTGTATCACTATTCCATGGTGGTCTTGTTGAAATAGGTAGGTAGGAAGATTCAGCCTTACTGCTGTTAGGTACAGTGGGCATATTTGGGGGAGCTAGGAATACGTACAATACAAAGAATAACAAAAGTCATAGAAATAACTTCCTATATTGTATAATTCTTGTTTCTACGTCGTTAAGAGTGATACTTTGCTTCTGTAATTCCCTGTCACTAAATGTATCATCATCGTCATCAACGATGAAGTGTAATTTAATCCTTATTTCAACAAAGACTTCTTCGCATTTTGACTCTAAAATTTGTCTTTTTTAAATTCATTTTTTTTTAGAAGGGCAACGCAACGAGGTGGCGAAATGGGATAATGCCTACCCTAGAATTTTGCTTTGCCGGCGCTTTCTTCCCGTTCCATAGATAATTTGTGTATGCTCGTATTACACCAATTTAAATTCTTGTCTTCATCCGAGAGTTTCTCTGATTTTGACAATGTCTTGTCCCCTCCGCTGCCACCAAACGAAAAGCTGAATGAGAAATGTTACAGAATTCCCAATAGGTTTTATTTGTTCTATATTTTAATATAATATTCTTGATACTTTATCTTCCATATGCCTTAACATGTAAGTGTACTTGCTAATTATTTATTTCGTTTGGTATTTGCATTTCACTTCTTCTTGAAACTATGTCCTGATTTTGTACATAATTTTTGATTTTGTCTTCTTTGTTATTATTATACTCAAGGCTGTATCTAACAAAAATGAGAACGAAATGGAAAAGGAAAAGTTAAATACAAGATTTTCTAATAGGAAGACTTCGAAAAAATTAACGATGTTGAATACCTGCACCATTTTTGTTTTTTAGCCCATTGAATTATATGGAGAATTATTTTTCTCCTTTCTTTAAAATGAACTGGAACTTTAATGATTCGATTTTATTGATTTCTCCTACGAATCTATTTAAATGTCTCTTACTTCGTGAAAATTAAATTTTGTTATCCAAAATTTTAACATTCAATTATCAAATTTAAGTTGCGTGATATTAAATTTATATATCCTTTGGAAGTCACTGTATTTGTGACCTAATAACTCTTGAACTACCCTTCCGATCTCTATCAAATTTTCAATATAGATGAGGTTCGAGCCTGAGATGGTTTCTATCATTTCACTTTGATGGTGCAACCTGGGGGAGGGGGAGCGGAGATATATAAAAATGATCGAAAATTACCGATATTAGTGTCGAACCTGTAGTTTTCGGGGTCGCTGAGATGAACAGTGACACTTCCGATGCCGTTTAAATCCAAATTCAGCCTCGCAACTTGGAGGAGGGAAAGATATATAAAAATTATCGAAACTTACCGACATCAAAGAGCGCTTTGGTAATAGTAAAAGTAACTGACTAACGGAATATATTACTAATTTTTCTTATTTTAACCAAGCGAAGCGGGTTATTAACGCTAATACCTAATATAAAGAAAATTTATTTTGAAAAAGCAAGGGATATTTAACTAGACTTCAAGATGAAATCAGTAAAATCACACCATGAAAGTTCTAGTTCAGTTAAAAAAGTCCTTCATATAAAGCAATGGGCTAAAAAATAAAGATGGCGTTAGTATGTTCACCTTTTCAGTGTAAACTTGATAGTTTCGGAAGGCACTGATCGTTTAAGTATTGCGACTATGTTCAATTACTTCCATTAATGAGAAATGACATCAATTTTAATATATGTAACATTATCAATTACACAAATATGTCTTGGTTTTAATTACGTGTAGAATTAATATTGTACATCTATACGGATTTTTTTAATTTAAGCGATTCAATAAACATAATTATGTTACAACTTGCAGTTGGGATTTACTAACGTAACCCTAAATAAATCAATACCGGTAGTTCAAAAGCCTTATTGAAATATTTTTAAAGCTATACTACCTACTTTAAGGCTATATTTTAAAGGCTCTTCTGGCATCTGGGTAATTTACCACATTCGTTTTGTATGCGTGTAGAACTATGAATAGATACGATGTGCACAATTCTTATCGTTATTATTTCAATATTTCACATTTTGTTGTTACACTTCCGACATGTCATCTAAAGTAATCTTTAAAGAATCTTCGGGAGTCGGTTTCTAAATCTGCCAGCGTTATTACGGATGTAACGAAAAAGTCAAACCCAGAATACCATGAATATATATAAGGCACCGCTGCAAGAAGAAATAAAATGGGAATTTCGATATCAATAGACAATGGCTAGCATGTTTACTTTTAAGACACGTTATCTTGGGTTGGTTTCTGGCAAAAAAAAAAATCAATGTTGGCCCAATGTCGCGAGTTTAATCTTTCACCTCGATGTTGCTAGATGCAATAAAATCGGAAATTGGAAGGGTCTAGAGCATGGCCATCCACAGCGGGGTAATAAGGGAGGTAGAGATCCTCCTGTATTTTCAAAAGATGTTCAGTTCTTGGAAATACATATCAAAACATACTAATTTTCTCTCACATACTACAATACTTAATATATTAATACTCTAGGACAGCCTTTCCTAACCTTTTCCACACTGCGGCCCCTTTGCAATATATACGGTTAATATTTATATTCCTTTCCATTATATATACAGGGTGTAACATAAAAGCATGGCCAAAAGTGACGAGGTGATTACGAACATCCGAATAAGTAAAAATATTCCTATAAACATGGGTCCGATACCGCTTCATTTCCGAGATACAGGGTGTTCAAATGTCGAGTCCCTCCAATGACTCATTATGAGAAAGTGAATGGACATGTTTAATATTAATTATAGGAATAACACAATTAAGTGCAATTGTGCCTGTGTAAATACATTTACATAAACATAGATAATGAAACTAATCAACATTTGAAGTTATTGGGTTGTCAGTGTTGCCAACCTGGTACAAAGTGTTATGTTTTCAAATAGCACTAGAAGTCCAAATGATAGCATATGATTGCTGACATCAAAAGGTTTCCTAAACATGGGGAGATTTCGCTTCGTTTTCGAAAGACAAGACGTTCAAGTGTGAAGTCAATTAACGGCTCACAATAGTAAACAACGCTTCATAGATCACAACTATTGCATGTTTCCAAAGATAAGTAATTGAGAAAGGTATTCGATTTAGGCCACAGCGTTCGTTTATACCACACATCAACTTCGGAAGACAGTACTCCCATGTTTAGGAACGTTTTGATGTCTGCAATTACATGCTAACGTGTGGACATCTAGTGCTATTTGAAAACATAACACTTTGTACACTGACAACCAAATAACATCAAATGTTGATTACTATTCGAATGTCGAAACTATTCATATTGTTAAGCGCAAGAATAAGTCTGGATATTTTCACAATGGAATACAGCTTTATGAACTAGTATTCGTATAAGAAACGAAATGTACTTAAAATGGGATCCGAACTAACTACGCAACACATCGGAGTTTGAACCTAACTCATTTGATGAGTGTTGTACTTTGAGTGTTTGATGAGTGTTGAGTGTACTATGGAAAATAAACTTATCATAAAGACGCACGAAACTTGTCTCATCAGGTGCCAAATTAACTCGGATATTTGAAACGATAATGTAGCATTTCATCCATTTGAAACAAAATATATCGTAGTAGTGATTTATCAATATGTTGTTAAAGTGGGATGTGGATAATCTTGATTGTTAAGTTGATGAGAGTGATTTTCTGTGGTGAACATAGGAGTCAAAGAGGGATGTAACGGATAATAAAATAGAAATTGTAAAATTTGAATTTCTTTTCAATTAAATGCACTCATGCTGCTATCTACTACGCATCTAATACGTAGGATTAAACAATACTGATTCAACAGGAAGCATGCACGTAGCCAAGTGGGAGGTCCGTAGCCCCCCTTCGAGACCAGAAATGAAAACAATAAGGAAGGATGAAACAAAATGAAATGAGAAAAAGAAGGGTCAGCGTTAAAAATAAATAAATAAAAGAAACTACAGGAAGCTTTTGGTTACTCTTTCTTATAAGGAGATTTGTATTACTTGCAATACATGGTGGCGAGGTGAGCGAGATATCCTGGAAGAGTCAGGGAATTTGAAATTTCATGAAAAGTTACAGAATTCTCAGAATTTCTGCTACTAGTCAGGGAAATTTGAAGCTTCCGAAAGCATAGTGCCGTTGAGTAACAGCGTGGACATTTTTTATCATAACTTCTCGTCATCACATCCTTGCAGAATCAAACATGTTATTTCAAAAACAATTTTCTACTGCTCCTTTAACCTGTCATTTGGAACCGACAGTAGTTGACGAAATAATAAAAACAACAATTTATATGGAAAAGGAGTTCTATTAGCATTTGATTCAACAGAAAAAGAAACGCAGATATTGTAAAATATTTTACAAGACATTATTGAGTATGTACTTTTTATAATAGTGAATATGTACTTTTCATAATAGTTGAGATCATAATGAAAGGAAAATTGTTATATTTGAATGAACAAAGAAAGGGACGTAAATATTGTAAAATCTTTTCAATACTTTTTTTTATTCATTTATTACTCGAAATTTCTTCATAGTTTGTTATTAAAATACCAACATATCCTCATTTTATTGTCCTAACAAACCAATATATGTTGATAGTAAAGTAGTTCATATTGATCAAGCCCCTGAGCCTTCAGAATTTCATATCACGCCCCCCCCCCCGTTACGAAATCCTAGCTAAACGAACTAATATGTGTTCCAGTAAAATAGTTTAGAATGATCGAGCCCCTGGTGTGATGATCACAGTATTTCATGTCACGGCCCCCGCTTCACGAAATTCTGGCTATGTGCCTGCAGGAAGGGAACAAACAATAGTTTTGGAGTTTTAGTATTGAAGCTATATGAGCCCAGATATCTTGCTAAATTGGTATGTGAATCAATATTCGTGATTCATCCAAGGCTTGATACATCCACTGAAGGTTGAACACACACAGAAACCCTGAGCGACAGCTACGTAGCTGGGGCTACGTTACGTGGTCTACAATAATTCTCCAGTCAAGAATGAAGTGAAAAAAAAGAAAAAAGAAAAGAAAAGAAAAAGCAAACGACAGAATATACCTGGGTAAGATGATACTACTCATACATTTTTAATTTCTTTGTATTTATTTCGAGACGAGACCAAGATCAAGACAAACATATGTTGATCGAGACGACGTTTTTCAACCAGAGACGAAACCGAGATCAAGACCGCTATTTGTCAACCAAAACGAGACCAAAGTTGTGTACATTCTCGCCTAATCTCGATATCATCCCTACTTTGACGTATCACCAACGATAATAGTGCCCACGCTTGGGTACATTTCTGATTGCGTTTTTTATATCAATTTGAGAACGCTGAAACTAACGGAACTATTTTCAAACACGTCCTTAGGGTTCCTAGACAAGTGGTCTCAAACTTGGGATACAAATAAATTTCCCAACTTTGAAGTAGTATTTCTCATGATTCCATGGATGGTATATTTGAAAACAGTTCGATCGGATCAGAGACGTATGCAAGGGGTAGGTTCTGGAGGTCCGCACCCCCCAAAATCTCAACTTTACTGTAAATTTAATCTACGTTTACTGGTAAATTTTCTTTAAAAAAAAAATATTTATCCTCATATTGAATTTCGACTCCCCAAAAAAGCTTTGGACCCTCCCCTAAATAAATTACTGGGTACATGCCTACATTGGATTCAGGATTATCAAATTAGTATAAAAACGCAAGAAGAAATTTATTCAAGCATGGACACTTTTTACTAGTGGTATGATCGTTAGTTCTTTGGTGAATGACTAACTCTGTTATGGGATTCTGTGAACACATTGTAGTGCATGAAAAAAAAAAAAAAAAATCTTGCGTGACCAATCTGTGGTGCAAGTCACTGCCATGTAAACAAGTCTTAGATGTGTTTGTGAAGATCACTAACGCGCAAAGAAAAGAATAGAGTATCTCACTTCGTTCACACGAAATTAACATTGCTTCCAAGAACTTTACATAATTATTCTTCTTTAGTGAAGTCCATCTAGCTTACTGTTCCGAACAATTTGTTCCACTAACTAACATTTTAAGGTCCTTGAGGTAGGTGAGGGTTCCCAAAGGTGAATGACACGACGACGGTGTGGGCATCGATTACCTCTTGGTTGCTATAACAACGAGATCAGCAGGTGCAGAGCTTTCTTTTCGCTTTCTCTTTCCGGGTTTCTTTATTTATCCACCTTGGGTTGTAAGGTTGTATTCTACCTGCACTTAACTTTCAATCGACCCAGTTGCGTAATCGACGGACATAAACAACAGCACGACAAGAGGATGGGGATATGGATCTAAGAATTCTTGCTTCTTCCTTCCTGGTTTTAGCTGTTCTATGATTCAAGAAGTTTAACATTAATATCAACAAACAAGGGCCACTATTAAGTACAAATTTTTATCACTGAACGAAAAAAAAAATACTGTATAATATTCACTCAATCACGTTCTTGTATCTATTGCAAGTTTGTGACAAGAAAATAAAAATTTAAACAAGAACTCGTTTTACTTATTCGAACGAGCTATTAATTATTACGGTTATTTCCGTGTTTTTCACAACCGTGGAAAATAAGAATACCATAATTGTAGCTTTACAATAACCTTTTCAGAATATACCCGGAATTTCCTTTTGGGTGAGTGTATAGGCGCACACAAGTTATTGTTTACAGTGGATATATGATATAGCCGCATTCAATGTTATATCCTCTAGCACACAGGTTCCCAACCGGTTTGTCGCGCAGTCCCATAAGATGTGTCGCGAAATTTTAAAATCTAAAAATCATGGAAATTTTCATAATTAATTAACCCCTCCAATGCCAGCAACAATGCTTAATATTACACAGTCATTACTTCTTAGAAATTTACGAGGTGTGTTAGAAATGTAATATATTTTTTTTGTAACGACGAATTTTATTATTTTTACAAATTAAGATTATTCCCTTCAAAATAGTCCCCTTGGGTGGCTACACAGCGATGGAGGTATTGTCTCCATTCTTCGTAGCAGTGCTGGAAGGCTTCTGCTAAATGGTTTGCGTAATTCTGCCGCTCCTCACAAGATATTGGTGGCGCCACAGTAGGTAGGTAGGTTGAGCTAGCTAGGTCTTGGCCCTTGGGACTTGTGTAGAAGTCAGTGTAGCCCTTAAGGTAGAAAGTTTGGAGACCCCTGTTCTAATAGATACACAGTTGACTTCTGCATGTAACAAGGTATTTTTCACATTTTCGTTATAAATCTTACTTTAGCTCTTCTCTCACTAAAGACTAACACTTCAAGATTAATTGGCAAAAAAAAAAAAAAAAAAAAAAAGCGAGGAATAATTATGCAAGCGGAATTTTCAAATCTTACAGTAGATTTTTTCGAAGTTTTCAGTTGATATCTGATGAAATCCCTGATTTATGAAAGCCTGAAAACTTAAAAAATCATCTAATATTAAATATCGTTTTCAGCATCTTCGGTTATTCTCAGAGACCAATTGTATGTAATTGGAAAGATATGCACACAACCAATATCTGGACTTTTCTTTATTTTAAAAAAAGAATTCTGTTGTTAAAACAAAGAAGAAAGATCAACTGATGACGATTAATAAATAGGTATCACAGTCGAATATTCTTACAGGTGTAATTGAGTGAAACAGCCTAAGTAAAATAACTAACCTGTAAGAGGTTCTGCAGGTTTTTCCGGCTCCGGCAGACGCTGCTTTGGTGGAAGCTTCTCATTTTCATGTCTCCACTTTTTGAGGCACTGAGGCTCATGAATTCCAATGGATTTGGAGCCAAATGGTCTGCCACAGATGTAACAATACACTGTTGAAGGCCGCCTGAGTCCTGCACTGCTGCTAGTACTACTGGCCGCACTGCTTGGGCTGGTATTCTGCAAAATTTAAAGAGATGTTAATATCCTTATTAATTATTCCTGGCAAATGAAACAAAACTTCGAAAGAAAGACACGCAGAAAATCCATTGATTAGAATTTAACATCCCTTTTCACCATGGGCGCCCGAAGGAGGGCCGGTCCCCATGGCTCACGAAAATGTATTAAATTACTTAAGATTTTTTAAAGATTGGTGTAAAGGGAAAAGTTTTGCCAATAGATGTCACTACAGTCTTCGTATCTCTCTCATGTATGTTTTACCATTGACAAAAATTCACGATTTCTCTTACAAATTTCAACCTAGAGATTTAAAATTTTTAGAGAATGAACTAAATAACGTATCAAAGGGAACAATCCTTGCCGATTTTTTATTTAGAATTTTATTCATAGTTGAAACAGTTACATTGTTAAAGGTTTGGATATGCATTTCAACAATCAAGCCATTTCAACAATGAAGATTCTAAATAAAAAAATCGGCACGGATTGTTGCCTTCAATAGGTTATGAAGTTCCTTCTCTAAAAATTTGAAGTCTCTAGGTTGAAATTTGTAAGAGAAATCGTGAATTTTCGTCAACGGTAAAAAAAAAAAAAAAATACATGAGAGATACGAAGACTGTAGTGACATCTATCGGCAAAACTTGTCCCTTTAAACTAACCTTAATACAAATAAAAAAAATACCAAACGTAATATAGTCAACAGGGAGATGAGCCTCCCCAGAAAATTTTCTTCGGGAGCCCGTGCTTTTCAGCACCGAAGATTTTTAAAAAAAGTAACTTACTGCTTAAATTGAAATCAGAGCCACTACCAAAATTTATTAGTATTGCTAATCAAAAATAAAATTTGTTTCGTGCCCTTAATTTCAATGATAAATCACCGCTCATAGCACTAACTAAATCAGTGGTATTCAGCCTAGAATACAGAATGACGTCTTAGAGTGTACGTAAAATTCAAAATAACGGCTTTATTCTGTAACACGGTTTATTAACTTTATACCATGATTCTCCTGTTTATAATGAAACTGGGTTATTAAGTTAAAATAAATTCTATATATTTTTGATATAGTTACTTATAATTTGATTTAGTCTAAGAATAGCTAAAATGTGGAAGTACATGCTTAAATAGTACGGTGTTGTTAGGGATCACAGAAGGGAAGTAAAACATTTTTAAAAATAACTTTGAGACACATGGACATACGCATTTGAAAACGATTACCTCAACAAGTTACACTAATGTTTTCTACGTCTGTTACTTATTCCCATTTACCTTTGCCAAAATCTACTGTTATCTCTTTATCTGTATTTAATCAAATTACAACAAATTTTCTACGGTAGATGCGTAAAATACAAATTTGTCAAATTGTGTAAGTTTGTCGATTGCCATTTTTAAGGTCAGAGTGTTTCCTTTTAATTATATTCGCTACGTACTGAAGATAAACATTTGTACTGAAAGTATAGGTAACTATGACAGGAAGGAAACTGTTTACTAATTAACGCTTTCAGCATTCAGAAGCTTTAAAACGAGAGAAGAACAAACTGGTGGAAAGTGTAATTAGGACAATGTCATGCGGGCTCGTTGCAAAAGCAAGACAAAAGAAAACAAAAACGCGTTGAAGCAAAGCAAACGAGGGTGTGTTGGCAGAATTAGTCACGTTAGCAACCAGCCGTATGTATAAAAACAAATGTTCTACCTTGGCATTGAACATGTAGAATTATTGATCATTCCGATACTATCAGCAACTAAGTTTTGTTCAATACAAACCATTCTGTAGATAACGTGAAGAAGTACAGTAACTTTCCGTAAATCAATGAATAGAACCTGTTTTACCTTGATGACATTCCGAGAAATCATATGAACACAACAAAGTGCATTACACATATCACTGCAAATACTCTATATGACGTACAAAACGTCAATATATAGAAATGTCTTCAGCAGCGTTCGAA
This sequence comes from Thermobia domestica, assembly GCF_964235325.1. NCBI lineage: Eukaryota > Metazoa > Arthropoda > Insecta > Zygentoma > Lepismatidae > Thermobia > Thermobia domestica. The sequence goes on along the minus strand of NC_137455.1, from coordinate 145,353,239 downwards.
AACACTTTTCTTTTTCTCTTCCCTTCTAACCATGGTTACTTACATCTACAAAATGGAAAGTACATACGACTACAATACATATGCGGATCTTCCGACACTATTTCATATATCAGTGATTTGGGGATATATTCAGAGGAAGCGCAAAGGTTTACAATAATGTAATCTTTGACTAAGGTACCAATGTTACTTAACTAGATTCTTTTAAACAAAGTTTAACCCCCGCAAAACATTGAAGTCCATCAAAAGCTGGGAACAAGATGAAATTTGTTGATTTAAATAGTGTATTAAAAAAATGGAGAAAAATTTATCTTTGTACCACTAACAATATGTAAGAAAGAAACGTTTCACTTATCGTGGGATCCGAACCATACACTCCTATGGAAATCATACCTAAGTCAATATTCTGCATTAAACGCTGAATTAAGAGTCGTAAGATAAATTTATCTTATCACATTTTGACTTTGAATAAATATAATGTAACAGAAGTTTTTATCTCAATTTGCCACCTAGGTAAGTACCAGCAATTGGTATTTAAATTATTATTATTATTATTATTATTATTATTATTATTATTATTATTATTATTATTATTATTATTATTATTATTATTATTAAGTGCCTTTCTACAGGTTCTGCGACTAACGATTTTTTTTTTTTAAATTTTAGATTTATGTCTCCTGGAAATGTTTCTTTCACGTTTTTCGATTTCCAGCTTCCAGGTATTTAAATAGCTTACTTCTTACTACATTATTATTATTATTATTATTATTAATAAAATGAAATGAAATCTTTAAGTTTTACGTCCCACGAGTATGTCGTCTAGGCTAAAGGAGATTGTGATGATGAGAAATGAAGGAAATTGTGAAATGAAGAAAGTGGAAAGAAACGGGAGAACACCGTAAAGACCCACACACACGCGTGATTGTCTACTACAAAGTTCACTCGGTGCGTGTTGGGATCCAACCAAGGACCTCACGTACCAGAAGTGAAAGTTCTACCACTGAGTCACCGCAGCCCGATAACAATAATAATACTCTCCTCCGAAAATTTTCAGATTTCAGTCCTTCCCGCACATCTCCTGAGATTGTTGATCTATCGGCATCTAAACATTGATTAATTGAGCCGTGTCACAGATAATTTTAGAAAAGAAATTGTATCGAAGATTTAGATCCAATAATCCATATGTATCAAATCATACAGTTCTTAATATACAATTGGAAATATTAACTTTTCTACTTTTGACTCCACTAAGACTTGCATTAGATTAAAGTGAGAAGGATAACTAAAGCTCAATGCAACGAGGCAAGGAGCAGTATCTTGTTAATCACGCATTAACGCTGTGTGATCGAACGTAGTCTGATGCTGGCGAAACTGAACAGATTCTAGGAGCTATTCATTGTGGCCCTTCCAGACGCTAAGTTCACGGCGTTGCACATCATAGAAATGTATCAAGTGCGTAATTTTCGTGTAGGTTGTGCAACTATGAATTGTGTTTTACGGAAATATGCGGCACAGAGTCCTAGGCCCACCATACCGACGCGAGCAGCTAGAAACCGGCCTCTTGTGAGTAGGACCCCGCCGCTATTTTGTGTGGTTCGGAGTATGGCGGCCTCCGAAAATTCCCACACACAGCATGCAATGCCAGCCGATGCTACAAAGGACAATCAATGACGCCTTTCACAGGAACTTACGCCTCACGGTCGTTCGCAAGAGCAGTGCGCGTGCACACCCTGAAACCGTGTCATGTTGCTGAGCGAAAGAGAACTGCAGGAGGCTGTATGAATGTCATCTCGCGGGTGATCGGTGGAAGTTTGTTGTTATCGTTGATTAGGCATGGATTTACCTCACTGACTGTGGTAAAGTCCGTGCCATTATATACAGAACGAGTTTCCCAAAATAATTCATGATTATGGCCGATTTCTTATGCAGATGCAAACTGCGTCTCCGAAAGATGAAGCAAAACGTCAAAATCAATGCTGCGTACTGCCAGACCAATGCCATGACTGAAATATACCAGCATGAAATCCCACCATTGTGCAATACGGACCAGACTCGAACTAGGTTGAACTGCATTAAGACAAGGTATCAAGCCACACGGAAAAGATATCGTTGAAATTCTATAGCCATATGGAATAAGACACTGGAATTGCGCCAATTCCTTTCTTTGATATCCCTGTCAAGAGCCCAGATGTTAGTTCAATGGACTATTGTGTTTTTGGACTCCTCAAGCGGCGTCTGTCGAGTCCGTACCGTCTTCAGACTGTAGAAAGCCTGTAAAGAGGAGTGGGATGCAATACTCATGATCCAGGTGCAATGGAAACTTTCGATGTCAGTAGAGATGGCCTGTAGGTCGAACACAATCGGTGGTGGAAACATGGCATTTACTAGGTAAGAGGCACATACAAACTTGGCTCAATATAACTGAATCAATTTCTGTATAGGCACATTATATGTATCTCTTGTAGTAGCCGCATGAAGATTCAAGAATTATTTAGTGTAATGTAGTTAAGGATCTCCCTAGCCCTCTCTACTGCTTAAAAACAAATGAGTTTCTTTTCGCAGCTGTGAAACTGCTGTAAACTTGCAAATCATATGAATTCAATATTGAACAGATCTATAACTTCCGGCTGTAGTAGACGGATAATGAGAGATTAAACCTGTTAAGTAATAGATTTCTATCACTATTGGTATCAGCTCTGCTGATACAGGAAAAGATCAGATCAAACTTTTTAAAGACGTTGAGTAAATTTTTAAAAAAAGCTTGTTGCTATCCAATAGTTTCTGTTCTATGACTAGTAAAGTAAAAACCGGAAATGGCTGATTTCTATTACTCGCGGATTGATATGAGGTTAACGAAAAGACCAAACTTATACTTGGAACAACGAATCGACTTCAAAAAGCCGCTTCTCTATTATCTCTTACAGTGTTTGCTCTTTGTAAACCAACATATTGACACCGAAAGTACTAGTACTGTACAATTCAACTACTTTCGGTTTTGGGAGAGTTTTATAGGTTTTCTTAAGTCTCAATCGATTTAGAAAAAAAAAACACCTTTCTATGGCGATCGACGCTGAAAATGAAAAGGTTGATTTCTACCACTTGTAGTTTGAAAAGAAGGTAACGAAGAGGTGAAACTATTACTGGGATGCTGAACCGATTTTTAAAAACTCGCTTCTCTGTATCTCTTATACTGTGTTTGCACTATGAAGATCAGTGTTGAAACAAGAGGTATCAGGAAATTTCTACCATTTTCAGCTTAGGTAAAGTGTTATGGGTGGAGATGGTATCTTTTCCTTGAGATGCTGAATTGATTCTAGGCCAGGAAACTCCTCTCACTATTATTATTCTATGGCGTTTAACGTTCAAACCGGATAAATCTTTACTATTTTCGGTTTTAGTGAAGTACTAAATCTTTACTATTTTCGAGCAGATAGTATCTTCCCGTGACACGCTGAATCGATTTCAAGGAATTGCTTGCCGTAATATAAATTGGTGCTCTCTCTCTCTCTCTCGAGATATCTATATCTATATATATCTATATATCTATCTATCTATATCTATATATATATATATATATATATATATATATATATATATATATATATATATATATATATATATATATATATATATTCGTATATCTACAAAAGCTGTATTACGTAGAATATATATCAGCTGCGGTGCGTGATTTTCTACTTCGGAGGAATTGCTTTCTTAATGTATTATTCTTAATATTTTTCATTATAACAAAGGGGGTAGAAATGCTGTTTTCCTATGTATTGTAGTATGATGTTCAGAAAGGTGAATTTTGCCACTTTGTATTATTTCACAAAGAACATGAATGAACATAATTCTGTATCAAGCTTCGCAAATTTTGCAGATCGTAATGCAATGCAATAAATGCAATAAGCAATTATAGTATAACCTCTATGCCGATTATATATATGGAGCACTGGACTATATGATTCAGAGACTTCAACATTACGGAAGTTAGAGAAGAAATATATAGAGAACTTCAAAATTTAAACCACATGAGCTTCTGCCGGAAATCAAACTCGAGTCCCCCTCACCACATACTTAGTTGAAATCGAAATTACATTGAACTTAGGCTCAGATCAAGAGGGTGTTTTGTTTAGGTAAAGGCTCTTTACCTAAATAAAAATTAATATTTTTGCTAAATCAGAGGACGCCGAAATATTTCTTGCCTAGGGTGTCAAAGTACCTAGTAGAGCCAGCATTAATTGCAATCCATATATATGATTGAACACTATATTTGGTATGTACGACACGAAAACGTTTCATCTATGAAATTAAATAGCAAATTCAATTTCTGGATATATATATATACGTAAAAATAAACTTCCGCTGCTATAGGTCTAATTGTAAAGACGATCAATTACTCGATACCTGGAAGGCCAGAATGGAACCAGGTCAGTCAACCTGTACAGTCATACAACACACGAAATGTGCTCATTCAGGACAGTAAAATATGACATCACTATCAACATTTGTTTATTATCAACAGACATGCGTTATTTGTCAAAACTTCCCCATACTTAAAGGGAGAAAAATAAGATAAAAACGATGAAGAGAAATGTGACAAATAGATGCAATCTCAAGACACATGCAAACTGAATGAGGTTCTGCATTCTAACAAGTTAAAAATCTATATACATGTTCTACGTACGCTATAAAGGTGACCTTTAACAGCTAAAATTTCGTTTCATCAAAGATTCTGTGTATGCCTACTTTGGGAAAAATGAGTTTGCGGTAGTCATGGGATCTCATTCCGTATCGGTCAAGTCAACGCAACGAGGAATTTGTGTTTCAGTTTGCAATAATCGGCATAGAGGTTATACTATAATTGCTTATTGCATTTATTGCATTGCGTTACGATCTGCAAAATTTGCGAAGCTTGATACAGAATTATGTTCATTCATGTTCCTTGTGAAATAATACTAAGTGGCAAAATTCACCTTTCTGAACATCATACTACAATACATAGGAAAACAGCATTTCTACCCCCCTTTGTTATAATGAAAAATATTAAAAATAATACATTAAGAAAGCAATTCCTCCGAAGTAGAAAATCACGCACCGCAGCTGATATATATTCTACCTAATACAGCTTTTGTAGATATACGAATCGGTCTACCTAATGACTTCAGAAATTGTATTCGTGACTTGAGTAGGGATAAAAGTGAGTCGTCCCCTCACTTCCATATCCATGGCGTCCCCCACTTGCTTAAAAATTAGAAATGGGCAAAAATAGGCAAGGGAGACGGCGTGACCCCCTACCTTTTCAGATCCACTTTTACCCTTGAATTGAGGGAGATACAATACAATCACTTGTGGTCAGTGAGTTCAAGAGCGATTCCAGGCAAGAATAAGTATCATATACGTTTGCGTTGCGCGTACCCCCTGGACTATTTGAGGCAATTGTGCTTATAAATTAAATCTTTGAGTTTTACGTCCCACGCTTATGCCAGCTAGGCTAAAGGAGACGGTGATGATGAGAGAAATGAATGAAATGGTGGAATGAAGGAAGTGGAAAATGGGAGAACCCCGAGGAAACCCTCGCACACGGTGTTTGTCCACCAAAGGTTCACTTGGCGGGGGCTGGGATCGAATCCGGAACCCCAAGCACCAGAGGTGAACGCTCTACTGCTGAGCCACCGCGGCCCCTATTGTGCCTATAGTAATGCCCATAAGGAGCATAAAGTATCATAATAGTATAGATGAATACAAGGCTAGATTATTATATGCTACATATTATGCTATCGTTTAGAGTATTTCTATGTCGTACGTAGAAGTTAGTTTTGTCATATTAATATTACTTCGTAAAGTACAAGATTCCACATGTAAAACTTCCAAATTTCACTCCACTTCACATCTGCACTATAACATGCTCACAAACAGTTTACGAAAATCTGTTATTTTTCAAGAAAATATCAAAACCTCCAAAAATAATTTCTTGTGATTGTTATTATTATTGAGTCAAAAGTTATGCTCATAACACACTTTAACGAATAATTTAAACATCTTTCATAAAATGCATTTTTGCTTTCCTGTGAGTTAAAGATCTAATCCAAAGTAACAAGGATATTGAAATACCGGTTAATCCTGCACTTTAGCGCCGTACTCGTAATTTCGGGCTGCCACATATTTCAACACACTAATAATGAAAGTCGCGGTTGGCTACTAAGTGAGGCTAATCACTTTCTTGTTATTATAAACGAATGGGAAAACGAGTCTAAAGTAAAAAGTATAAGTTACTAGTAGTGAATATTACATAGTTTAACTTAATAACCAATATGCCCTTCCTGCTAACCAAGTCGCTAGCGCATGTGTCTTTGGTGTGCGTTGTCCCAGGTTCGATTCCTGGTGGGAGAGCACAGAAAACAAAATTTCAACATCATTTACAAGAGCATAATCGTTGGAAATTCAACTAAATAATAATAATAATAATAATAATAATAATAATAATAATAATAATAATAATAATAATAATAATAATAATAATAATAATAATAATAATAATAATAATTACCAATATGTTATAAGTTATCTATTATGCAGAATCATATTCTAATTATGAATCCGTGCCAATTGCGGACGTCCCAGTTGCGGACGCTGCTCTTATTTGTTAAAATCATTCCCAGTTGCGGACGCACAGGTGTTGTTTTGAATTTCCATGCCTCGATTACAATGCAACCAGACTTGTTAGTTCCAATTGCGGACGCATGCAGGAGAAGAGGTAAGATCTATTGATAACAAGCAGCAACGTTGCCACATTTTTCATTTCATAACATTTACTACCCTGCCTCGATATAAAGAATTCAAATCTGTCAGTATACGAGCATCTATAATTATAAAGCTATGTAATATTAGAGATACTGCTAACCACTAGTTTATCCATTAATTACATATGAAATACATGTAAATTACATCAGAATTCCTGTAATTATTTTACAGATTTGTGCATTATTTAATTTCATTTGTTTCAGCAAATTGTTAGTGAAGGAAAGTTTCGTAGATGCTAGCCCAAAATAACACTTCCATTTTTATTCCTCCTGTCGAAAGAGAAGCTATTTAAATTTATTAATTTTGCATGATAATTTACTTAATTACTTGTTTTGAAATTACTTAATTCTTTGTTTTAGAAGTCATTAACAAAAGCTTGTAGTTATTTTTTTAAAAGACCACTTAATTTATTATTACTATTATTACATTTGAAAATCACATTTCAGTGGTTTTAATGAATCTTCGGGGTGAACTATCTAATTAACAAGAATTATGAAAATGGGAGCGTTTTGGGTGGAATCATAGTATAAAGTTAGTCGTTTCTGCATAGCCGCGTCGTTCATCTCTTTGGGTTATGTTTTGTTCAAAAGGAAACATATTTCAGAGGTTCTCCTATTCGCGTTAGCGGATTTTTTTTAACGTCACATTTCCGGAAGCACTATTTTTTAATTCCATGTTGTTTTTTTTTCTACTTTACATGTAGAATGAGCCTATAGTTGAAGTTATTACGTTTGTGTTGTTCAGTTTTTCATGGAAATGAACCTTTCCACTAAATTTCATTTTATTACCCTCCTTTTATTATTCATTATAAGATTTTAGGCTAGAAGTTTGCGTGCAATTACGTTGAGAAATGGATCTTCTTATGAATCTTTGTAAGAAATTTTCCTGGGACGCTAAATATTCCTCGTCGATGAGCGTGTGCGAAACAGTCGATTATGATTAAATATTTAATCAACTAATATTCTGCAAACTACAAGCTTTTGTTAATGACTTCTAAAACAAGAATTAAGTAATTTCAAAACAAGTAATTAAGTAAATTGTCATGCAAAACTAAACAAATTTAAATAACTTCTCTTTCGACAGGAGGAATAAAAATAGTAGTGTTACTTGGGCTTGCATCTACGACAAATCCAAAAGTTGCAAAGGGCGAATGTCAACGAAAGACAATGTTGTGCTCTGGGTTTCAAACATTCGTCTCTACCGGACGTTGCAGTAGCTGAAGTAAAGAAGAAAATATCAAACGCAAAGAAGCGAGTCAGGGAAGAAGATCAACCTATTTGGAAAATATATAAAGAAGAGTTCGCTGATTTATAAGACCAGAGTTGTGATTTGGTGGCTAACGTGCCGCAGTATTCTTCTTTTAAGTCTTGTCTTTACCGCTGCAGGAATCAATCAGGAAACACATCGTGGAAAACAGCTCAGGATATTGAACTTTCTTCTGATATTCATTTTCGAGATGGATTCACTTTTCTTCTTTTAGATGATGCAGGCGAAGACAGGATACTGCTAGCAGAAATGGAAGGAATATTCTTGCAAGTTGTAAAGTGTTTTTTTATGGATGGAGCATTCAAAACGTGCAGCAAACAGTTTGCCAAGCTTTATAAAGTGCATGCCGACATTGGTAGCAGCGGTGAAGAAACCAATATTGTTCCGATTGTGTTTGCTCTTCTGTCAAGCAAAAGACAGCAAATATACGAGAGACTTTTCGCAGGAATTAAGGGACATGTCCCTGAGTGGAAACCGGAATGGATAATGGCTGACTTCGAAGAGTCATCCATAAACGCATTGCGGTATGTATATCCAGAAGCGCAGCTTAAAGGATGCAATTTTCATTTCAACCAGTGCCTATGGAGAAAAGTGCAAGAAGTAGGGCTTATACAAGAGTACACAAATGATGATGAGGTTAGGTTGTGCATTAGAATGTGTGCTGCTTTGACACACTTGCCAATAGATAGAGTCTTTGATGGTTGGCTGTGTATTTAAGAAGACACCATGCAACAGTAAATTGCAGCAATTGTATGATTATTTCGTCGTCCAGTGGTTGGAGAACTCGACTTTTACTACAGAGATTTGGAAATGCCATAACACAAGGCATAGGACGAACAACGCACCCGAAGGCTGGCACAACAGACTGTGTTCTATTACAAACAAAGCACACCCAAATGTCTCAGAGTTAGTCCGAGTTCTTAAGGATGAAGCTCGGCACAGCGACTTTCTGTACGATCGTTTGGATTTAAAAATTGGCGGGAAAAGAAGAAAGAAATCGGCAATACTATTAGACAAAAGAATGCATAGAATTCTTGCGGAATTTCAGGATACTGGTAACATCAAGAAGTGTTTGCGATGCATAGCGTATGTTCAGAGAGTTGTATAAATACTGTATATAAGGGGTTTGTGTAAATATTGTATATAATTCACTACCTGACAAAGGAGAACTGCAAGCTCATTCTCATATAGGCATAATATTCGATAGTGGCTATTCTCCTATAACTTGTAAACACGCCAGTGTCAATAGTTTCAACATTGACACTGACAGTCCTAAGCCTGGTTAAGTGTAAAGGAAAGTTGCATAGAAGGTACGAAATCCTTGTGTGTGGGGTCGGTTCCCATCTTATTTTTTGAAATAAAATTCTCATTAAAAATTTGTGAGGAGAATTTTATTTCGACATTGTAAAAAGGCTAAGGCCCCTGAAAAAGTCATGCCCCTATAAGAACCTACTAGCTACACCCCTGAATGAATCTCTTTTCAGCAAATTGTATTCTTGCAACAAAAAGTCCTTCTCGTTGCTGAGGGCAGGGTAGTAAATGTAATGAAATGAAAAATGTGGCAACGTTGCTGCTTGTTATCAATATATCTTACCTCTTTTCCCGCACGCGTCCGCAATTGGGACTAACAATTCTGGTTGCTTCGTAATCGAGTAATCGTTGCTTCGTAATGGAAATCCCAAGCAACACCTGTGCGTCCGCAACTGGGAAAGATTTTAACAGATAAGAGCAGCGTCCGCAACTGGGAAGAACCCTCTAATTATACCCACATTTCAACCCTTATTGTCCTTTTTCAGTGACGTTCACAAACAATTATCAGCCATCTCTTACTTGTGTATCAAAGATAATTCCAATGTCAAACGTGAATTTAGTTCAAAACACAATAGACTGAAACCACAGTTCGCATTCTGATAGGTCTAGACGGGCTCGGGCCGAGCCCACGGGCCGGACTCGGGCCTACAAAGTACATATCACTTCGGGCCTGGGCCCGGGCCGTAAATTTTTAAATATACGACCATATTTCTTGGACCTTTTCGGACTTAACTTTGTAACTATACTGTACAATGGTATTTATTGTACTGTTCTTTCTGGAGAACTTTTAAATCACAACTGCAAAATGAAACCTCTAACTACTGTCAATAAAAATACAATTTTGCGTTACTGTTTCTGTAATTTGGGCTTATTTTGGGCTCATTTGATTATCACAAGCTCAGGCCGAGCTCGGGTCTAAATGCTAAAACATAATATTATTTCGGACTCGGGTCGGGCTTTACATTACAAATTCACGGGCTGGGCTGGGTCCGGGCTAAAAATTCCGGCCCATGCAGACCTGTACATCCTGACACAATGGAAGGTTACCACAAATGATAACATGAGTAGCAGCATATAATTAGCTCTGTCACTTACGGTAATTGATGCACTTTAATAGGCGTAAATACTTTTCTCTTTCTTAGGAAACTAATAATAATAATAATAATAAAAAAACAAGGTAACATCAAGCAGTTCTTAATTCTAAATACTTATCCAAATCAATCAATAATACACCACTTAATGTAACTCTTATGGAAGAAAATGATATTCATATTAAATTCAAATTTCAATTTTCCTATCGTTCTCTTCTTTGTTATGTTCACACTCATTACCAACATTTTTTTTTTAAATTTATGTGTCAAAGATCGTTCTTTTCTCAAATGGGAATTTATTAGAGCCACGAGAAATTGAAACCATTGATTACAGTTCGCATATGCACAATTAGGATTACCTTAAATTCGAACATCAGTTAGCAGGAGGGTGTCATTTGAGTTCATGTCATGTCTACTAGATAAGTGAAATACATTATGAATTATAGTTTTCCAGAATCTAGAAGAATGCAAGAATGTATCTATCAGCCACGAAAAATGTTCCATTCGTCCTATTTCGAACATATTTCGAATTTTTACTATCAATGGCTACTACTCTGCTCCAAATTGCGAAGCGTATCAATAAAGACCGTCATGCATAGTGGATGAGGGAAATTAATCGAGTCATTATTTTCTGGAATCGTAAAGGATGTAAGATTATCTCTAGATATAAGCTGCCACGAAAAATTCTTTTCTTGCTCTATTCCAAATATACTTCCAATTTGACTTGTCATTGCGCCGAAACATATTCCGAAATTAAAGCTGTTATTGGCGCCACTCGCTCTTTAATGCTCTGTAGCTACTTTTATTTTATTATATACGAATAATGCTTCGTTTTATTTCTTTCTGTTGAAAGAGTGTTATAATTTATTTTTCTTGAAGAAAATCTCACTTACTTTACATTCTGCTAGCGTTTTTGGCAGTAACGATGTCATTCTTAATTTGGGGGGGGGTATAAGTGGAGGGGCAGAAACATTTTTGGGGGCAGCTAGTTATTTACTATACCGAAAATAATAGTTTTACATTACTTGTATAGTACAACGCATCATGTCTAGTGTGCAGTCGGAGGGCGGAAGATGTCACAGGTAACTTTCCCATTGTAGTGTCGGCACTAACTTTTGGACAACTCTTGCGGAACTGAGATAAATCGTGGACAATCTCAATAACGTAGTAATATACATGTATTCGGGCACGATGACTACATATTGAATTTTTAGTTTTGAGCATTGGCAATATCTTGTTCTTTATGATAAAATTTGGTTGGGTTTGCAAGTTTCAATATAAGTGTGCGCAATATGTGACAGCCCTGAAATCACTATATTTTATTCAATTCACGACGCTGCACTGCATGTTTACCGAAATACCCACAGTTTAGCACATATTTAGACATTGATTTGGAAAAAAGTGCAAAATGTTTGCTTGCAGTACATCAGAACCAGAACTTATTAGTTATACCCATGTATATGGCAATATTACTAGACTATATATATAATTATGGTGATTTCAAATCATGTTTAATACTTACATCTTTTTTATTTATTACTTTACCACGAAACATTTCACTAACAATAAACACTTTCGGTACTTATAAATTGCATCTATTATTATTTTCACCCTTACGACGTATATTACAAAGGCGCGGGCCACATATCCCTGTTACCTATATCCCATACATTTGTAATTAATTATTTAAATAAAATGTAAAACAACAAATCGTTTCAGTAAATCCAATAATAATTTTTATTAAATAATAGAACTTGTGGATTAAGAATATGGGAGCCACTTTATAAAATCACATAATCTCATGTTACTTTAAAAAATACATTAATGTGTTCTAAAGTGCTATTTGGTTGGTGCATGCGCAAATAACTGCGTACAGATTGATAATATGCCTAAAAACTGATATATCATGAAAACGATTATGCATACACAAAAACCCCACAGAAATGTGTGCTAAGAGAAGGTAGAATAGGATAGGTTAGGTGAGGGTAGTTTAGTAGAGTAGAGTTAAATAGGATAGTTACATTAGGTTAGTACTTGCATGTTGCATTTAGAAGTCTTAAGGTGGGTTGGCAGTGATATGAGTTCGTACAGGACTTGTAGTAGTTTCACATTACTACTCTTGTAAACATAAAATATAACTTTTGTACACTGTGCAGAAATATTCCGCTAGCGGAAAATAATAGTATCCAATGCACTCCTCTTTCATATTCACTCACTTATTTTAAACGTTGTAAAGTACTTGTATTGGTTTCAGATTAATAACATTACATTTATAAACATAAAATACATGAGTAATATATGAGTTACAGGTTGGTCATCTACATAAATAAGTTTCTTTTCGTATGAATTAACACATTTCACCTGTAAATTTTCCAAAAGTGGCCCTCATATTTTTAATCTGCACCTAATAAAAATAAAACATAATCGATAATGCAGTATATTTCTTGGTCCAAGCCTGCATATTTTAGCCATTTCGAACGCTTGTTTGCATTCACCTATATCCGGGTTTCTTTCAGAAAAATCTGTCTGGCGGGGGGGGGGATATTTTCGGATGCATGAGAAATGATCGGAATTATGGAGATACATATTTTATAAAGGTCTATAAAGCTTGAGTCCACCCCTCTAGAGAAAAGAATCTTTGTGCACTCGATATGCAATACATAATGTTATAATAATAATAATAATAATAATAATAATAATAATAATAATAATAATAATAATAATAATAATAATAATAATAATAATAATAATAATAATAATAGGTTTAATACTATTTTCGATTTAGCCCCCGTCTTCGAAACAAAAACCTAAATACGCCACTGGTATTACTCCTTTAAAATAATGAAATTAACAGAAGAGTTGTATTCTACAGATACTCCATAAAATAATACAAAATAAAAGAAATATTATTACTTTTTTACTCTTTTGTTCCTCCTCATTAAAGAACAAACATGCATACGTGCTGAAGTGATTAATAAATACATGTGAATCTCTAACTACTAAATAATAAATCTCATTATAATGCAAAGAAATATGCCAAGCCTATATTTGCTATGATTTTAAAACTATTCTCTTTTTTAATTCACTCGGAATTTCTATGAAGGTGTAAATAAATAGCAGATATTATAAAAATAGTCGGACTAGGCATAATATCTAAAGCTTTTCAATGCAGTGCTTCCTTGCAGTAATGCAATTAGAGTAATCATTCCCAAAACTATGCCTTCATAAGTGTAGGCAAGAGAACTTGTTTCTTATTTTGTCGCCCTTGTTAGATCTTCTGAAATCGATTTCAAATATGAATTTATACCTGAAATTAGTTGCGGTAGTATTGCTGACAATCCTCCTTTGGTGCACATTTGCTCAAATTAGACACAGATCCAAGTCTGTCCATCTTTGGGCAAAAGGTTAACACAAAAGTAGACTTTTCATTTCAAGAAGAACTCAGACAGCCAATAAAGCTAGATCTACATCACCAGTGGCGTATTTAGGGGGGGGGGGCTTCCGGGCTTAAGCCCCCCCCGAAATCTTACTTACTATAGTAAAGTATATGAAATATCTTGTAGAATTTTGACATTTTCAGGCAAAGCCCCCCCCGAAAGTTAGCAAAGCCCCTCCCGAAACAAAATCGTAAATACGCCACTGTACATCACCCTATTGCAAATGCACATTAGTCGTCAGAGAGAAATTGTGCTATAAAAATTTAGTCAACGTGTGTGTGTTGATTCTGGAATTTTCAATGCAGGACCTTCTATTATTATTAATATTATTCAGTGGCGTATTTACGATTTTGTTTCGGGAGGGGCTTTGCTAACTTTCGGGAGGGGGGCTTTGCCTGGAAATATGAAACTTCTGCAAGATATTTCATTTATTTTACTATACTAAGTAAGATTTCGGGGGGGGGGCTTAAGCCCGGAAGCCACCCCCCTAAATACGCCACTATTATTATTATTATTATTATTATTATTATTATTATTATTATTATTATTATTATTATTATTATTATTATTATCGTGCTAAGCATTTTCTGTTTTTAGAAATTGGTGAAAGTGTTTGTATTAGGTTAGTGCGAATAAAATGTCTAGTTTGACGTCTAATAATAATAATAACTCACCTCAGCAACACAACACATGGATGGACTAAAGTCATGCATCTAACTTCCCCTTACACGTTCAGAGAACATGACAGGGTAGCCAGATAGTCATAAGGCAGAGTGTCGTTGAACAGACTCGTATGAAAATGCACAATGGAGAGTACACAATTGCGAGTGTCTTTCTTTACGAATTCAAACTGAGACATTTTGCATAGTGGCAAAAGAACATTACCAGTATAATAGGGCCAGGAATGGCGAATTAACCATAGAATGAAAATACATATTTTCTTCATCCTTCTCGAAACGAATGTAATAGAGAAGTGCTGCCAACAAAATGAACTATATCAGATCAAAATAAAAATGTAGCATATAGTATTTAGATATTTCACAATTTACATGCAAATTATTCACTCTTATTTTGGTAATTACATATACTTTTGTCCTAGGTTTTAACAATTTCCCGTTGCGTAAATCTCTAAGTTAAAGAGATAATACCCTCCAGTCACCCCCCTTAAAAAAACACTGCCTATAGCACCTAAAACTAATTGAAATATATGCGATAAATCGAAAATCAAAGTTGTACTTATAAAACCAATTAAAATATTACTGCAAATAATATACGTAGAGATATGGCTAGACACCTAGGAGTAACAATAACAAATAACGTACAATGTCCAAGAAACAAATAGGGAAAATATGATACTACTTACTACAAAAGCTTTGTTAGATCCAATGATGATTTCAGGGGCCTACTTCTCAAAGCAACAAGTCCTGTAATCAGTGCCGGATTTACGTATAAGCTAAACAAGCTATAGCTTAGGGCCCCACTCTCTTGGGGGCCCAAAAATTTAAAAGAAAAACTAGATATACATTTTCAAAGATAAGATAAAAAATAAACACAATAAAATTTACATACAGGAATAGTGTGCTTCTATGAAGTAATTAGTGGCCCCCCTTCTACTAGCCTGCTCCCTAAAATCTCACAATCATTTGACAAAGGACAGCTGGACATATAAAATTTCCGATTACCTTCAACAGCTTAGGGCCTCATCAAGCGTGAATCCGGCTCTGCCTGTAATATGTTTCTTACAAGTTGTAAACTATCATGCACTATAAATACTAGAATAATAGTAAATCTAATTTCTAAATACTAAATCAGATACCTCTAAGTTCTCATGATTTTATGCTATAGTTAAACAATTGTAAACTATTTAAAAATACACTAGTATTACGAGACTAGTAGTTTGAAGAAATAGGTCCCAGGGAGTGACTCGGGCGGATTTTCCTGTCGCTTCTAAATTCCCCCGCCGTAACATATCTGCGATCGTGTTCAACGTGAGTTATCAATGTCTTCGTAGTGTTACTTTCAATCTTATGTGCTATGTATTGAAAGTTATCCCAGGAAGAAACCTTGTAAGTTAACACTGGACATAATTATACCTTGAATAACTTAAAGTGCCTATAATACAATACAAATGAAAGCGATCTTGTGCGAAATCGAATCACGGGTAAACGGCGGAACCATTTGAAATGAAATTTCGAATATAGTAATCTCCACTTCGAACTCGATTTCTATCATGTAACTTAGACTGAAATGTTTATCCTAAGTTAGGTTTCGAAGCTCAAAACTCGCGTAGTACTAAGTGAACAAATGTTACTTAGGGTTTTCTTTCAATGTTACCAGAACCTTATTTACTGTACGTTTCGATCAACAGATATGTCATCACGTTCGTATCTTCCAATACAATAGCGTAACACTGTATACATAAAGGAAACGGCGATTATATTTTCATTAAAGCAGAGGAAGAAATTTGATTTATTATGCATCAGCGACATTTAAACGCAAAGGTCAATCGATCACTTCGCCAAGAACTTTTGCAGAAATATTCAGGAAGAGAGCGCAAAAGCGTTGAGACTTCCCACCGCATCCATCAAGGTAACAGTGGTATTTCAGAACTTGACAGACTTTTTCTCCTCTAAAGACAAGAAAAAGAAAGAAACAAAAAATACTTAAGGAACCTTGAAAATATTTGGTGATCAATCATATCGCGTTCCTTTAAAATACAATATTTCAATTTTTTATCGATTTATTTTCGTATTTCCAAACAGAAATAGAAGCAATACATCAATTTAGGTTCACTGCATGAAGTTAAACTAACGTTCTATAAAATATACTACCACTTGCACCATCACGTGTATGGAATTTTCCGCACTACGAACGAACTTTTGTTCAACATTTTTTTCTGGAAATTGATTTTTATAAATATCTGAGATACTATAAGAAAGATTTAAAATATCTCCAAGAATTTGAGAAATGAAAATAATTGCGATAAATTTCTTGCATAGCCACATACAAGTGGAAATATATTACTAAAACAGAAATATCTCCTCAAATATTCATGCAATTCGAATTAAATATTTTTAGTGTCTCTGCTGCTGAACTTTGTGTTATACGTCAAGTTCAATTCAAATTTCTACTCCGAGAGACGATGTCTGAAGCTTAGCGAGGTACCTGATAATCCATGAAGCGGAAGCATTTTTTTTTTTTTTTTTACCTCTCCATGATTTGAGAAATATAAACTGACATCTAAAGGGTTGATTTAGATAAGGATTCATCTAACGAATTTGAAATTTTACAGAAAAGTTTCTCTTTTTGGCTTTCTTGTTGTGTTTTACATATTACATTCCAGAATTAGATTTTCTGTATCCCAACATTAGATTGTGTCTTACTTAAGTTACTACAAATATAATATGTAAAATATGACACGAAAAGCAAAAAAGATATATATATATATATATATATATATATATATATATATATATATATATATATATATATATATATATATATATATATATATATATATATATATATATATATATTTGGTCTAGGAATTAATTCGTGCGGTTGGTACGCACACATTGAAGCTGTAGTACAAACACAAAATACATAAATACCTTAAGAAAAATATTGTCCATCGCTAGCCACTACTTTCGCCCATCTGTCAGGCAATGTACGGATTCCGTGGCGAAAGAAGTCCTCATCCTTGGAAGCGATCCAGTCAGAGACCCATGTTTCGATATCTTCTGAAGAAGTAAACCGCTGTCCAATCAAATCGTTGTTCATGCAATCGAACAAGTAGTAGTCCGAAGGAGCAACGTCTGGTGAATACGGCGGGTGGGGTAAAACTTCCCATCCGACATTTTCTAAATAGGTTTTGACCGGTTTTGCGACATGTGGGCGAGCGTTATCATGTTGAACAATAAGTTTATCATGTCTGTTCTCCCATTCTGGTCGTGTTCTGGCCAGAGCTTGCTTCAAACGCATTAATTGTCGTCGATAACGTTCTCCATTCATAGTTTCACCCGGTTGCAGCAGCTCATAGTACACCACACCTTTCATATCCCACCATATGCACAGCATAACCTTTGCACAGTGAATATCTCGTTTTGGTTGTGATGGACCTGGTTCACCTGGTTTCACCCAGGCCTTTTTTCGTTTAGGGTCCTCGTAATGGATCCACTTCTCATCACCCGTAATAATTCGATGCAGAAACCCCTTTCTGCTCTGTCGTTGAAGCAGCAATTCGCAAATGGTTTTTCGTCTTTCAACGTCTCTGTCTTTCAATTCATGTGGAACCCAATGTGACATCTTTTGAATCATTCCCATGGCTTTCAAGCGTTTGGAGACTGTTGTTTGATCAACGCCTAATGCTGCTGCAAGTTGTTCCTGCGTTTGACACGAATCCTGCTCGAGCAATGCTGTCAATTCTTCGTCTTGAAATTTTTTTGGCTGTCCAGCTCGCTCTTGGTCTGCCAAGCCGAAATCACCACTTCTAAACTATGCAAACCACTTCTGACACGTTCGCTCAGCTAGAGCATGGTCACCATACACTTCCACCAAAATACGATGACTTTCAGTCGCACTTTTCTGCATGTTAAAGTAATGCAGCAGGACACCCCGCAAAAACACTTTATCAGGCACAAATTGCGCCATGTTCACTTAACTACAAACTGGTGTTGTTGACGCTTTAATCCACTGCCCTATACTACGAACGATACGCGATGACAGGGGTTTGCAACACATGTGTGGATACACGGAACTGTGGGACGCTCCGTTCGTTGCGCCATCTCTTGTCCACCCGCACGAATTAATTCCTAGACCATATATATATATATATATATATATATATATATATATATATATATATATATATATATATATATATATATATATATATATATATATAGCGGAAGATAGGGCAAGATGATACAATTGTTCTTTATCACGACAGAAAGATTGGTATTTCTAGTAAAAACAAACGAAGTGATATTGATGTTCTCTGTGTTTGCCAAGGAATATTTCCTTTTATTGACTAAGTTAAAAATATCATCTTACCCCACATACCGGGCCAAGATGATATTAATACTGGGGCAAGTTGATACAATATTAATACTTTCCTTACATATAAATAATATATAATTTTTTGTAATTCAAAAGTACAAATAAACCTACAACGAACATTTTAAATCTACATTAGTGATAAACACAAATGTTACACTGAGAGATCACAATACAGATAAAAAAAAAAAAAGAAACCTAGGTCAAGACTGCATTTGTAATTTGAAAATAGAAACCTCAAAAGGATTAGTCTACTCATAGTCTATATTCAGATTATTCTTATAATATTATAACTTTTTAAAACAAAACTGTTATCACGTATTCTTCATTCGCTAATAATAATTTTAATGAAAAGCGAATTAACTAATTCTGAAGTAATATAGAATGTAGATAGCAATAAAACTAAAATTTAAAAAATAATGGAAGGTGAAATTTGCGGTGTGCCTAATTCCTATTACTAATGATTCACCACTTACAGATATTACTCATCACTACACAGGGGCGGATCCAGGACGGACTTCTGGGTGGGCGGTGGGTTGTAATACTGCTACTTAGAGCTAGTTTTAAGAGCTCCAAACTCTGGGGTGGGTTTTATTTATATATAAAATTAAAAAAAAAAAAACTCTTCTTCTGGAGGGAGGCGATCGTGTGGTGACGAATGCCTTATATTATGACACAATAAACAATAGAAGAAAAATTCAAATGAGGTCGCACAAGTCTACAGGGTGACTCAAGAGAAGATCGTCCCTCAACAGCTACAGACCCAAGGATGGTAGCAGAAGTTGAGCAGCTAGTGTTTGAAGATAGACGTGGCTACTGATTGTTTTGCTAGGGCAGTGAACTTTAGTAGTGGGCTTGTTCACATCATATTAAATGACATTCTGCACATAACAGCAAGGTAGGTCCTACGATTGCTGACACTTTTTCAAAAGTAGCAGCATGTGCAATATGGATCTGTACTACAAAGACTACGGTGCTGTTGTAAAGAGACTACTGACTACGGATGAACACAGGGTGAATCTATTGGGCCCTGAAATCAAAGAAATAAGTAAAACATGAAATCATACTTTGATTTTTCCTCTAAAAAGGGTAAGATATTCATCCAGCAAGATTATATTATCCGTGTGTAGGGGCCATAAACGTGTGATCTTGGATGAGTACTTGCCAAAAAAAAAAAAAGATACAATTACAATTAGAATTCCTGTAAAAGATACGGGATGTTATCAAAGCAGAGAGATGGGGTTTGCTCTCGAAAAGCGTGTTGCCGCTAGCAGACAATGCACTGGCACACGTTGCAGCAGAAACGCTCACTATTGTGCACTAATGAGACGACGAACATTTACCGTCCTGCACCATATTCACCCGATCTGGCTCCATATGATTACTTCTTCCAAAACATGGTGGCAGGGCGGTGGAAACCTGGCCTGCCTTCAACTCCGGGGACATTTATAGAGATAATAACAAGTACTAACGGACAGATCCATAGTTATGAGAAATGTAAGGCAATACGAGGTGAATATGCAGAATAGGACCCGTCCGTGGACAATATTGGAGAGCCCTAGTTAATTTCTATGATGATGAGAGTAAGAACTTTCTGACTTCTCCTCATATAAATCTGAATTAAATAGTTTTTCAATCGTTGAAAATTCTAAAGGCATTTACTGAGTACCTAAAAGCAGAGTGGGCCGACATCGTTAAGTGTCAAAAGAGGCAGCAAGGTGCCTTAGTGGTTTGTTCACCTCTGATGCAAAGGGTTTTTTGGTTCGAGAGTTTGTGGTAAACATGGGAGTTTTTCTCGGAATTCCCTCGTTCCCCCTCACATTCTCATTTCATCATTCATTATCCGTCTCCTTTAGCCAACAGGACGTAATCGTGGGAAGTAAAATTAGAAATTTCATTTTCTCGTCTACTTCACAAACTGTCACCTTAATGACTAAAGTTATTGTATGTTCCTTTGACAATGAATTTGAATATAAATCTTTTACTCTCCAGAAATATTAAATATGCGTGATTCTTCCGAGCCTCATACTACATTCGCTATTTGCATTGTGTTGCGTGTAGCCTACTTTTATCCACAAGAAAATCAATTGCATGACTTCTGTGAATCATCCATAATTCTCTATTTTATTTATTATCTACTATGCATTCTGTATTCCTTACATTTCTATCTGGAATAAGACAGGCATGTTTGAATAATTAGGAGAGATTCTGTCTCGTGCTGAGGTTTCCTTATGTAATGAAATAGGCCAAGGGCAACCTCTACGACCAGAGATGAGTCGTGCACTCGTACTCTCCACTAGTCATATCAGCTACCATAGTTCGACTTCGTGTTCACAGCTTGATTTAGAGAAATTTGGTTTGTGTTTTGGAATCAACTGAATGTTTTAAGGTGAGTTAAAGGAGCATACGGGTTATGGCGTACACTGATGATGTAAATATAATAGGGGATGATAGAACGATACAAAGAAATGCAGAGGTCTTATTAAACGCTTTCAGAGACGGGTTTAGAAAGTTTTATCATAAATCCTGTCACAAGTTTGAATGTGAATAACACAGAGAGTATTAACACCAAGGCAATTTATTTTGGTCATGTTTTACATTGATATGTTGTACACCTGACGCACGAATCATTTTTCGAAATGTCCTCCCTTGGCCTTGATTCAGGCACGAAGTCTGTCCGGCCACTGGTCAATGGCATTACGCACCACGTTCATGGGAAAATTGTTTACTACTCGGGTCAAGGATTGTTTCAGACTGTCGATAGATGGATGCCGCTTATGGCAGACCTTTGCCTGAAGGATTGCCCAAAGTTTGTAGTCCAACGGGTTAAGGTCCGGGCTGCTAGAACGCCAATCAGCGGTAGAAATTGTCGGGGATGTTCCGTGCCAGCCAGTCCAGGATTGTTTTCGCTTTGTGGCCTGGAGCGGAATCCTGCTCAGAGGTCCACCTTTCTCCAGGGAACATGGTAGCAGACAGTGGTTTCACTATAGGTGTTAGCACTGTGTCCTGGTACACCTTGGCAGATGTTTTAACACCTTGTTCGCAAAAATGCAGCTGGGTTGTGCCTGAGTAGTTCACTCCCCACTAAACCATCACTGAGACAGGGTGATGTGCCCTCTGAACCCTTGGAGCTGCCTCAGCAGCTGCAGTAGATGACTTGGCATACACATGGTCATTTTGGGCGTTGTAGGCCTGCTCAATTGTGAACGCCTTTTCGTCAGTGAACAGGATCTTTCTGTGCAGATTGTTGGCGTAACACCGCAACAGTCTCTTTGATTTAAGGACCCTCTGCGACATTAATGTTTGGGTCAGAAAGTGACCAGTCCGCCTCTTATACGTCCGTAGATGTAGGTCACTCCTGAGCACACGACACATAGAATTTCTGCTGATGTTTATCTTAGCAGCCATCACACTTTGTGTTCGAACATGATTTCTTCGAATTCTTGCGGCGATTGCTTTTTGGACCTGCAGGCCTCGTACCGTTCGTGATCTGCCACTCCTTGCACGGTCAGCTGCCGTTTCAGTCTCGGTGTATCGCTGTATGGCGCGATACACGAATCTCTTGCTGATTTGTAGGGGTTTCAGGAAGTTGAAAATCTCACCTACTGTCTTCCCGACCTTGTGTAGTGCAATTACTGCTACACTATTTTCGTAATCGCCCCACTCCATCAGAACTCAGTACAATATCAACGTATGTCATGAACAATCAAACACACCCTACATGCATTTTCCGCTTTATACACAGGTGGCAACACTGTGCCACTCCGGATGCCTACAGCGCCACTCCAAACTTTGTGACAGTATTTATGATATAACTAGGTACATGGAAGTTTCTCGGGATCGTAATACTGAAAACTGTGGAAGCGTTAAAATATCAAGCAACATTTTTGACCAAGTGGATACATTGAAATACATAGGATCAGTATTAAGAGATCAAAATCATATTCACGAAGAAACTAAATGTCGACTGAAAACAGGAAATTCGTGTTATTATTCAATTCAAAATCTTTTGTCGTCGTAAATTCTGTCAAGTGAAAAGCTTAATATATATGAATAATAATCACCTATTATGTTGTATGGTTGCGAAATTCGGTCGCTTCCTCTGTGTGAAGAACGTAACCTGAAAGTATTTGAGAACAAGATCCTGGGACGAATATTCGGACCCACGAGGAACGGGAATGAGGAATGACGAAATCTTCATAACGAGAAACTGCAAAATTTATACTGTTTACTAAAAATTGTTAGGGTCATCAAGTCAAGGGGGCTCAGGTGGGCAGGTAATGTAGCCAGAATGGAAGAAAGTAGCAACAGCTTCAAAGTTTCAACTGGTAGTCCAATCGGAAAATGACTATTCGGAACACCTATGTCGGAGATGGAAGGACAATATCAAGATGGATTTCGCAGAAATAGGAATACAAACTAGAAACTGGATCCAGTTGCCTAAGAGTAGATGTCAATGGAGAACTTTTGTGAAGCAGCATTGAACTTGCAGGTTCCATACGCCATAGAGTGAGTTAGTTAAAAGAATGTAAATCATAAATAGATGACAACGCGATTTCCCTATGTTTCTTGTGCATTTTGTAGGGAGCGACGGACAATGTTCACAATAATTGAATGAACTTCAATATGAATATTCAAATTTTGTCCGAAGGCGAAAACAAGCTCAATAGTAGAGAATGATCCTTGTACTTTTATGATATTTTGTTCCTTTTATTGTTGAGAGAGTTTTAACATTGGAAATACGTTTCTGAAGAGTAAAAATAAATATTCTGTACAATGTATAAAACAAAATCAAAAGGTGAATTAATTACTCTCTGCTTATATGGCCAATTTATCTTTGGAGAAAATTTGAATATGCATCTCTTGAACTTGATTAGATTATTGTGAATATTGTCGTTCCCTACAAAATACATTGAATATATAGGGATACGTGCTGCCTTCTGTTGACACAAGTCGAGCATTTACACTCACCTTAAAAGCATATTTTTATTTTGTTTCATACCCCACGATTATGGATCGAGACTAAGGGAAACGATAAAAAACCAACTGTTGCGAAAGATCCATCACTATAGTTATTTCCTCGAACTTTAATATATATGAAGAGATAGAGAGAGAGAAGGAGGGAGACTGAATTGTAATGGATTGTAAATCGATACTTCATATGAAATAAATTGAAGATTTTTTTTGTTAATCATTTCAGAATTTTTTAAATTTTATTATTGAGAATCTATGGCTCCAGCTATACAGTACCCAAGGCTGATGGATTATTGCAAGGACTTTGATGAATAATTAATAGAAAGAGAGGAAAACTAAGTTGGCAACAATGTATTATTCCCGTATACTATAAAAATGAAGCCTTCATATTGGATGACAATGATCATTCAACACCCAAGGCCATCACCAAAAGGCGCTACCACGCACAGAACATTTAACAATTAACTGTTTAAAATACCACCTTTACCTATTCTCTTTTGCAAAGTTATATCTGTATTTTCTAAAATCCACTACTGAGAAACATGAAACGATAATGTAAACAAATTTGTCATCCTAATCAACTTTGAGCATATTAGATACCAGTACCAGTTTCTCTATAGGTCAAATACGCAATCAATTATCCCAAAATCTAATTAAGTAGTTAATTAAATTACAACGATAGTTATATTTTGGTCCCAGCTCAGAACATAGCTTTAATATAAAGATGTTCGTCAGAACTCGTCTATATCTTAATAATAGAACATGACATATGTTTTTGTACTCAAATTATAATTAAGGAGTCCTCAACTTCTGTTACAATCTCAATCTTTTCCCGCCGAATTGGAAAACATGAAACAAAATAATCTCGAAACGTGATCATGGTTACTATTTTCTGACATTTATCAAATAATACTGAACAAAATGTCCATTATAACCGTTACTTGTTAATCAGAAATTTGTGTTTTATTTGTTCGGAGTTTAACTCACATTTTCAACACTGAAAATATCCAAGTCGTCGATATACAGCTTAACATATTGTCAGGGGTGTAACCACGAAGGCGAGAGTGAGGATGGCAAAGGGGGCCCGTCCCTCTAACAACTTCCTGCCCCCCAAATTTAATTCCCCATTTAATTGTTTATTTAAACGTGTTTACTACAGCAAATAAAACATGTTTATAATAGAACAAGTTCAAGTGCCTGCTCTTCACACAGGAAATATGATGTAATGAATTTAAGACCGAAAACTTGAATATTGGAAAATTGCTACTCTTTTCTTCTCTAGAAACAGAATTTTCGAAAACACAGCAACATATGTTCAGCTAATTTTCATTATATATATATATATATATATATATATATATATATATATATATATATATAGGGTGTTTTAAAACAACACCAACAACGTTTGGGAGGTGATTCCTGACATCAAGATAAGACAAAAAGTACACACAGAACTACAAGTGCATCATAGGAAATTTGAAACATTTACGTGCATCAAATGGCGCGTTAATACGTATAAATTTCGTTTTTGTCACTGATGCGCAGCATTTTCAACCCTAGAGAACGATCGAAAATAGAAAATGGGTCATTTGAGACATATAAATGCATTGTGGTTTAAGATTACTCAATTGATGCAGATCTTTGCATCGGTACTGATGCATTTCTTCTTGATGTGAGCGTCACCTGTCGTGTTTTGTTTGAAGCTAGTCTCCAGCACTTACTGCGCATGCTCGACTGGTTTTCGTGTTGTTGTGGAGCGAATTCTGACTTGTTATTGTGTGTGTTCTTTTGTCTAGTGCTGGAGTCTGCTTAGAAAAACGGAGGTAAGTGTATATTAAAATACGATATTATTGTGTTAGGTAGTGCAAGTATGTAGTTATTAAGAAAAGTACCGTTAGCAAAAACAAAAATAGCAACAAGAATAGAAACAAAGCCATAAGGGATTCTCAGAAGGAACTCGTTTCCTACAAAAATCCACAAAGGAGTGAAGAAATATTTAGGTTAACTACAGTACATACTGTATGTTGAAGTGACTCATGCTAGTGGCTGCTTGATTCTCATTAAATATATCCGATGCATGCGTGAACTCCGAACCGCTGTTATTATTATTATTATTATTATTATTATTATTATTATTATTAATAATAATAATAATAATAATAATAATAATAATAATAATAATAATAATAATAATAATAATAATACTTAATATTCTTATTAGGTGAAGGTTGATTATTTAGAAAAACTTCATTTAACTCGCATAAGTTGTTACTCCTGCACCAAGGGCGCCGATCCTGGGGGGGTTTAGTGGTCTGGGACCCCCAAAGTTGAAATGGTCCTCTAACGGGGGGGGGGCAAATTGCTAAGTTGAAGCAGGTTCTCCTATTTCTACAGTACATAGTCGTTCATTTTTCCTTTCTACTAATGCATATCTTTCATAGGGCCCTCCAAAGTTACACAGAAAACGGCGCCCTTGTCCTGCACATACCAATAGTTGAGTATCTACTAAAAGTCACACATGGTCACGTAATTGCGATGTTTTGGTTAGAGTATCGGGCCAAAAGCCCCGATTTCGTGATATTGAAGTAAATATTGACAAAACACGGGTATGCCTATTATTGAGCAGGAAATAAATTCAAGGTTAAAAACAGTAGCACGGCATTAACCCTTACATATATCGTATATGTTTATACGTTAGGGTTGTATTTTCATTATTCGATTTAAAAAGTACTAATAAAGCTTTTTTCCTAGAGTGGAAGCGTTCTAGAACACGTTACGTATGGTTTTACGCCTTTCTGGATCGAAACATAGGGTGTGATACGTCATAACTTAAAACTAAAGAATTTTTTGTTAGGCCTATTTTTACTATTTTTTTGAGTTACTTACTTTTGCACCTATAACAAAAATTCCCTTTTTCTCGATTTTCCCGCTCAGATACTCGACGGAGACATGCGAATGGAAAACGTTTCAAAGGCTGTTCTATTCTGAAGAGAATGAGGTACGAACCATAATGCTAATGTAAATAAGGATGTCTCAGGAAATTTTTACCTGAGATCTTGTTTTAAACGGGAATTTATGGTACTGTGGGCATATTATTTTTTGGCGGGCTTACTTTTGCACCTAGAAGATCGATATTTTGCACATACATTCAGTGTACTCCTTAGTATTCTACAGATATATTTCAGATCTCTGCGGTGCCCCAAGTTGTGTTCAAACGGGTAAAAAGGTTTTAAAAAGGGATATTTTAATAAATCTCTTTATCGAGATTTTCCCGCCTCAGATACATGATGAAGACATGTGATTGGTAACGTTAGAAACTACTTTCCATTCTGAAAAAAAAAAATGAGGTACGAACCATGATCCTAGGGTAAAAAGGGATGTCTTAGAAAATTTCCCGTTTTTGCAGGAATTTGGTGTATTGTGGGGATAATCTTAGCACATATTTACCTTATTGTTCTAAATAGAAGCTTGAAATTTTGTAGACATATTCACTATGCCCTTAACATTTTTCAGTTGATTTTGAGATCTGTGTGTTAACACAGGGGGGAGGGGTACAGAAATGCTAAAAAAGGGATATTTTAACAAAAATCCCATTTTTTGCAATTTTTCCCGCCTCAGATACATGACGGAAACATATGAATGGTACCGTTTGAAAGACTGTTCTATTCTGATGAGAATGAAGTGTAAAACATGACCCTAGGATGTCTCAGAAAATTTTTATATTACATCCGAATCTTTTTGAGTCATCTGGGCCACTGTGGGGATGTTCTTAGCTGATTGGTAATTTGTTTGTCCCATCCTTACTATTCAAGATAGAAGCTTGAAATTTTGTACACACGTTTCGTACACCATTTAGTATTTTTCAGTTTATTTTGAGATCTGTGTGTTAACACAGGGTGTTCCGGAGGGACCCAAAATAGAATAAAAGGGAGTTTTTCTACCAAAAGCCTTATTTTTTCCCTCAAACTTTCCGTTTCAGGGACATGATAGGGAAATGTGAATGGTGCCGTTTTAACACAGCGTATAATAAGGAAAGGAAATTTCAAATGTAATTTCTGGTATCATTATCAGGTTAACTTCTCAGAGGTTAACAGGATTTTCCACTAGTGTTATGTTCTTCCAATGAATTCAATTTGATTATGAGATTTAAACTGACTGTTACTTCATTTTTAATTAAAATTCGTAGTTTCATGAATGAGAAATGAAAGAAACATAACTCAGCATGTCAGAAGGCTACTGATGATGTGTCAGTAGAGACAAGAGACACACGTACTAGTAGTGTTGTAAAAAAACGGTTTTTTTTCTGTGAAGTTTTTTTTCAATAAAAAACATCGTTCTTTTTCATGTTTTTTTTCAAAAGTCTGTTTTTTTTCTGCCAACTGTTATTTATTGATTTATGTTGCAGATTATTGAAATAATCAACAGAACTTGAGTCGAAGCCCTCGTAACTTACAAATCGTTTGTTTCTTCGAACCTATACGAGCAAAATTGTGTGATTATTCCTTTCGGTCCCAGGCCATTTTTGGCGTTTTCCTACATTTCCAGTTAGTGACTTATTGCTCAAAAACTATTCATTCGATTGATATGGTTAAGGCCTTGTTTTTAAGAAAATGGATGTGGCTATTTTTTGGTGTAAGTTGCATTGCAGTGTTACCAACGGGTGGGAAATTATTGAGGGAAATGTAGGGGTGAAAATTTACAAAAAATCCCTAACCGAATTTCAAAATTTTTATGTATCTAGCACCACTGCTGCTATATGGGTTCAAGTAACCTAAAGAAATCTTTGGTGTGTTGACAAGGTACAGTGAAATCCTGAAGTCGCTGGCTTCCATTCAAAGAGGGAAAGAAAAAATTCTGTCATACACATGAAATTTTGACACTTTTTACTCCTAAGAGGCAAAAATCAAATATGCCGGGGTACAGCTTCTCTAATTATCCTATTGAAGCTTTTTATAGTGCGTTCTGTAGGGCAAAGAGGAAGCTTTCAAGTAGTGGTACGTTTGTTTCAATGTAGCCAGTAAGAGGGTAATAATAGAGGGGAAAAGGGAAATTTTCCGAATTTTTTACCTAATAGCGGGAATTAATTGTTTTGGCTGGAAACGCTGCCACCAGGCAGACAAAAACTATCTGAAAATAAACCGTAGTACTCAAAGAATATATCCTACAAGTATCATGGCGATATATGACAAAGTAAGCATGAAATTGAAAAAAAAAATCTCATTCTACCTCAGAAGTTCACCATTTTCTTACCATTTCCAGAACATGGTTTATTATAAACCTCATCTGTACTTCCCCTAATTATTCTAGTGAAACTTTTTATGGTGCGCTGTGTAGGCTAAGGATGAGGCTGTTAGACACTGGTACATTTGTTCGAATGTAGCCAACAAGAAGGAAATAATAGAAATAAAAAATGTTCGAATGTAGCCAACAAGAAGGAAATAATAGAAATAAAAAAGGGAATTTTTCCCAAAATTTGCCCCTAAAATCTGGAATTAAAATTTTTTGTAGCTAGCAACACTACTATCAGACACACACAAACTATCTTAAAATAAGCTTTGGTATCCCTCTAATATATCCTACAAGTTTTGTGATGATATCTAATAAAGTAAGCATGTCAATAAAAAATATCTCATTCTACCTTAAGAAAAATCACAGTTATCTTTCCAATTAGAGAACAAGGTCCACTGTAAACCTCAACTGTACTTCCCCTAATTATCCTATTGAAACTTTCTATAGTGCGTTGTGTAGAGCAAAGAATAGACTTCCAGATACTGGTACGTTTGTTCCGATATAGCCAACAAGAGGGAAATAATAGAGACAAAACATATAATTTTTCAAAAATTTCCCCCTAAAATCTGGAATTAAAATATTTTGTAGCTGGCAACACTGCAACCAGACAGACGCAAACTATCTTAAATTAAACATTAGTACACCACTAATATATCCTACAAGTAGTATGGCGATATTTAAGGAACAAAGCTTCTAATTACCAAAAAAGATATTACGGTAAACAGAAAAGTAAGGAAAAACTAGAAAAATCAAGGGCTAGAACCTAAATACGAATTTTACGTGCGTCCCCTAATTATCCCATTGTAACGATCTGTACTTTCGTTTGTTAAATAAGGACAAATATTCGATTGGCGTAAGTTGACTTGCACTCGAACGTATAGGTACGGATTTATAAACAAAAATTTCTAATTTTTTGCCCAAATATAGGAGAATTTTAATTTCCCTAATTGGCAACACTGCGCGCAGGCCCGTCCAATTGATGTCAACAGTTAGGTACCTATTCGAGGTATCTACCTGGCAAGTCTTAAGGATATATTTCTACAACGAAGGAAGCTACAAGGGAAAAAAAGGTAAAGGAAATTCGAAATTAGAAAATTCTCGAATTTTTTACTGGGGTGAAATTTGAGAAGGAAATTCGACACCAGAAGAAAAAGAAATTAATATGATAAACTATAGTCCAACCACATTTTGCAAGAACAATATCCCGATATCTTAATTAGTGTCCACACTGGAGCGGATTAAACAACTGACACACCTGTGTGTGCCATTTTGGCCACCTGGGCCACCGAGTACACATTTGATTACATTTTTTTGACTACTAACTCGTGTTGTTGTTGTAGTTATAGTCTCGACTAATAATAATATCGTTGTAAACAATAACTTTATAAAGAAAATTTTCTCTCCTTTTTACATCTTAGTTCCAACACTTTTGGTGAGAAATGTAGAGTGCTTCAAAATAAATTTTGGGGTTTTAAGTCTTCGTAGTACTTACTACATTTTACGTACAATTATGAGCAATGCATCAAGTAAAAGAGCACCTCAAACAGTCTTTACTACAAGTGTTCAATGTGAGATTCATTCATCACACGGCACACATCTAGTCGATAGGCGAGAAAGGCCCATAAACTTTCCGCCATATGGCACAAAACACATTCAATTTAGGGGAGTTTCGTTTATAATTGTAAGTTAATTGTAATAGATACTATTTAATACAAAGTTTCAAAACCCTAATATTAATTTTGAAACACCCTGCATTACTTCCAATTGAGTCGGGGGCCGCGGTGGCTCAGTGGTAGAGCGTTCACCTCTGGTGCTTGGGGTCTCGGGTTCGATCCCAGCCCCCGCCAAGTGAACTTTGTGGTGGACAAACATCGTGTGCATGGGTTTTCTCGGGGTTCTCCCGTTTCCTCCCACTTTCTTCATTCCACCATTTCATTCATTACTCATCATCACCGTCTCCTTTAGCCTCACCGGCATAACCGTGGGACGTAAAACTCAAAGATTTCATTTCATTTTTCAAATTGAGTCATCCTATATTCAGGTCCTAGTCAATTTGTCGCCTCGTGCAATGGCATAATTTGCCGCCTCCCCCTTTGTCCAGAAAGAACAAATCTTAGAAGTCATGATTTTAAGTATGCTACTCCAGCAGGAACAACAAAGGTGAGGGTAAGTGCAGTCGCACTCAGAAAGGCTTAAATGCTTACTAAAAATGCAATTCCGTTGTGTATGTTTCTTTTTCTTTAAATGTGAATCTATTATGATAGTGAAAGATAAAGCAAACACACCTGCAGAGGATAGATGGTAATCCTTTTTATAGAATTCACTATCGAGCTTCAATCTCAATGTATCAGTTTGCAATTCCAGTGCAACTAGATCTTTTATCTTTATTTCTTGATTTTTCTTCTACATCTCCTAACATTTTTTAAAAAACTTGTTTCTATCTTCAATGATAAGGAACTTGCTTCTGACAAAAACAAGACTACTTTCATATCAAAACTGTGATAACATACGAAATGGAACAGATATTCACTACTATTCGAGAATTGAATTCTTGCATTTGACAACAATCAAGCAATTTGTGCTCGGATTTATTCGACCATTTGCTTTAGCATTGTCCATGTGGTCTTAAACTAATGCAACCTAAAAACATAATTTATGAATGTAGTATTCAAATAGAAGGTCAGCTTAGTAAATGTAACTACCATCATCATGAAGTATGTTTCCAACAAGAAATATTTAATTTAAATAATATACTTATGACAGATTTTGCCGGACCATCCAAGCTTGCCGTTCCACACAAATGCACGTGTTGCATATATACAGTGGCGTATTTAGGAGGGTTTCCCAGCTTAAGCCCCCCCCCGAAATCTTACTTACTATAGTAAAGTATATGAAATATCTTGCAGAATTTTCACATTTTCAGGCAAAGCCCCCCCCCCCGAAAGTTAGCAAAGCCCCTCCCGAAACAAAATCGTAAATACACCACTGCATATATAGTAGAGCCGGTTCTGCATATCATATATATCTAGTAGACAAATTATTTATATATGACATTTAGAAAAATACTATTAGGCAAATTAGTATTAGTTTTTACCTTTAGACAAGTTATTGGAATTTTATACTGTTCGTGACATTATTTTCGTACTTATTAAAGGCCTGCTTTCACGGGTATACGGACAAAATCTCGCGGCCGAAACATCGCCGCCCAGAATCTCGCCGGCCAAAACCTCGCGGGACAAAATCTCGCCGGGCCAAAACCTCGCGTGGCCAAAACCTCGCCGCCCAAAACCTCGCGGGACAAAATCTCGCCAGGCCAAAACCTCGCGTGGCCAAAACCTCGCCGCCCAAAACCTCGCGTGGCCAAAACCTCGCCGCCCAAAACCTCGCGGGACAAAATCTCGCCGGGCCAAAACCTCGCCGCGAATGAAACTTTTCTTTAAAATTAATCCAATGTGTTTCCTAATATTCAATTCCACATTACAAATAATAATAATAATAATAATAATAATAATAATAATATACAAAACATCGGGCTTTCTCGGGTTATTCCCGTTTCCTCCCACTTTCTTTATTCGATCATTTCCTTCATCCTTGTCATCTACGTCTCCTTTAACCTATAGGACATAATCAAGGGACGTCGTAAAAACTCATATATTGTTTCATATTTTCATAAATATTATTAGATTTTTGTTAAAATTTTAAGTTTTTGGATGTTCCAAAGTTCACGAAACTAACCTCGTTAGTTGTCATTACTTTCCTTATGCAGACTTTCTTTCCCTATAACCAATTTAAAAACATCCTGTCGCCCTACCTTCACATTGTAATCCTCTAATACAGAAATAGAATTTTCATATGGTATCGCGGGACTTGGTCAAATACCCGTAATACTTCTTCTGAAACAGCGTCTTTTATACCGTCATCCTTATCATCTGTTGGAACATTTACATTTTGGTCAGGCGAGATTTTGGGTATGGCGATATTTTGGGGCGCGAGGTTTTGGCCCGGCGAGATTTTGTCCCGCGAGGTTTTGGGCGGCGAGGTTTTGGCCAGGCGAGGTTTCGGCCTGGCGAGATTTTGGGCCGCGAGGTTTTGGTCCGCGAGGTTCTGGCCGCGAGGTTTTGTACCCAAACCGCTTTCACGAAAAAACAAAATTTCATTTCTACTTTTATTTCTTAGTTGATATTGATGAAAACTGCTGAAACCCGAATTGTTAATAGGTATGGTATTCATGTAAATTGTAAAATATTTGTAGCGTATCAGTATCTAGCGTTTAATTTATGTTGCATTTTACGGTGATTATACCTACATAAAAATATTTAATACTTAAATAGACGTAAGATGCATTACAAATGACTATTTGAAAAAAAACGAAATTTAGAAAAAAAACGAGAGGCGATGTTTTTTTTTTTCTAAAAAAAACGTACATTTCTGAAAAAATACGAACCGTTTTTTTTCTATTTACAACACTACGTACTAGAAAACATGCTACAGGCTAAACCAGTAACGTCTTAGTTTCTGTTCCATTTTCAGTTTTTTTTTTTTTTTTTTTTTTTTTTGAACATGCGTCGTGTACTTACGTAACATCCTATATTACTGAGAAAGTAAACCTGATAGCGAAATTCTGATTTCAGATTTGAATTTAACATGGTAAATTACTATAGACCTACAGACTTTTATCCCAGAAATATAACTTTTTTAGAATATTGTAATTATACATCACAAGAACAGTTTTCATATTTTTGTACCTAATTCGAAACGTCCACGTATTTGTCCGTTTGCAAAATATATCTTTAATAATTAAAAACAGGGAAATGTAAGTGAACAATTCTTTCAGATGATTTTAAAATGAAACTTTGGATGTCTTCCCGTGTGGCCTTTTCCCGTTTCGCCTTGTGCCTGTTTTCATTACTTCAGGCTATGATGCTAAGATAGTATATGCTAATTTGATTGTATTGTAAGGCGAAACAGGAATTCCCCTTTGCCCTTTCCATTTCGCCTTACACCAGTGAAGGGGATTTTCAAGTTATGATAGGGAATTTTAGTGTCATTTTGGAAAACATTTGTAATGCTAGTAATATTTACGTTTGAACGAACAGAATAGCGTATAATCAAAGCAAGTATTCAGAATTTTGTGTTATCTGCGTCACTGTTTAAAAAATTGCTCATGCAGCCTTGTATTTGTACCTCAAATATGAAGAAGAGAGCGGCGGAAGAACGAACATCAACAATTACTAAGACATATAGGTAAGTATAGGTAAGTATATATAATAGTTGTAATAAGGTATAAGTAATTTTGACACTGAAGCTTCTCTGCATGTTTCTAATATTTACTCGTGCAACTTTTCCAAAAGTTATTTTAGAACTTTAGATGTGGAACTTTTCTTAAATGGCATCCTAGCTAGCACACAAATACATAGTCCATTTTTTTTTATTTATAGTGTAACACAATTAACCGGTCGTAGTTAAGCAATATTCCATCTGTCTTTACTTTCTAGAGGGAAAGTACGACTTTTTCTTTCTTTCTTTCTTTTTTTCTTTTTCTTTTTCTTTCTTTCTTTTTTTTTTTTTTTTTGCTGTTGATATTTAAAATGAATTTATTTTCTTCTCTCCAGGAAGAAGATTGCTAAGGGAAATTACTGTGGTGAAACTGCATCTGTTGTCCCTATTTTTGGTGCCGTTAAACACTCTCTATATAACGTACGAGCATGAACCGGGCACCACTATCGCAAAGATTGAATAAATTGAATGTGGAAGGATCGTGGAGCGAAACGCAGGACGGCAAAAACTTTTATTGGGGGATGAAGGCGATGACACCAGTAGAATTCTTGTAAGTTATATTTTAGTAATCAAGAAAATAGTTTATCATTTCTTACGTTCTTCTTGTTTCTTTCTTTCTTTTTTTTTTTAATCGTGAAAATCTGTTATGACAATAGCAATAGGAGTAAGAATATTAATATTAAAGCATTTTCTTTAGAATGTCTGTGTTGTTTATTCTAGTCTTTCAATCTTCAACAGGTTTTCGGCACTATTGGAACTTTGAAAATTATGTGTCAGTGCGACAGGATTGTAATGGAGGGACACTTAAGACTGTACCTCTCCTTTTCTCCCAAATGTACATTAGTGTTGCCACGAGACGAGACATTTCTCGTGTCTCGTCTCGTCTCGTCTCGTAAACGAGACGAGACACGAGACGGGACAGAACCCTCTTAGACGAGACACGAGACGAGACAGACTACTTGTCCCGTCTCGAAAACGAGACGAGACGCGAGACGAGACGGGACGTCTCGTGAAATGTCTCGTCTCGTCTCGTGTCTCGGAAATGAAAACGCTGGCGGGAATGGCCAAGATTGAAATTACCAGTGGTCATATAGATTGCAAAAGGAAAATCCCCTTTGTGAGAAAACATGTTGAAAAGCCTTCATAGAAAAGTGTCCTCTGTCTATTGAATGAAACAATCGTGATACATGAGCTTCCAGGAATATCATCCTTAATGTCTTGTCCCCAATTCCCCTTGCTGTAAACTGAGGAATTCTCATTTTTTTTTATTTCTGGCTGGAATGATGACAAACAAAATCAAAGACAGGAAAGATTTTTACAAGGTCAAGAAACCGAACTACCACCACCATCTATTAAATTTGAAAACTGGGTAAGGTCTACACTTGTCTTTATTCTCTGGTGGCGGTATTCTTTTTGCTATATGAACCGAAAACGGCAATTGAAGTATGTCATCTTGCAACTAAAATTTTGTCTTCTCTCTCTCTCCCCTCTCTCTCTCACACACACACACATACACACACACATAAAAACACACTTTTACCATTTTACCAATCGCTCGCTTATTATACAGCAGTCATGTTGTAAAATTCACCTCTTCGTTTGGAAGGCGGGCGGACGACAAAAGAAGCAAAGACATTATCGACGAACCCTTCAAATTGTTTGCTTTCAGCAAATTTATGATACTAATAATAACACTTTAGGTAAAGAAATTTTACAGGGGGACCTTCGTTTTGTTACGCGGAAATGTTTGATCTGACCAGAGTGCGAAATTGCCCTCTGCTTCGAGAGGAGGGGAATACTTCCCTTTCCTAGTGAATAATATTCATTAGGACCTGAATTATCTTCAGAAATTGTTTCTTACAGGCGCACTAAACCTCTCGAACTTGATAAGTGTAAAGAACATTTGGTATAATATTCATGGAACTCCGTTGAAAGCAGAAAATATCATGAGAATGATCAAAATTCGAACATTGAAGAATATAATTAACAGAAAAGAAATAGGATACCCAAACCATGTTTTTAAACCTGCTATAAAATGTATATCCTATATTTTTACTAATTCCTTACTCCCATGAAAGTATCCTGGGGAGGATATTCTCTCCATTTTTTCAGACTGAAATCCTTTTATCCCGTACGATTCCCCCCCCCCATGACACAGTACGAAAAAACAAATGTTGTTAAAATCCATACACATGACCCTTCCGGGACTCAACCCGGGGCCTTCAAGCCGATGGTCTATCGCCGCTGACCGCTCGGCTTGGTATGAAGATGTACGTTGTATGATTGCGAATAGATCCCGACAATATAAGGAACTTTAATCCAAAATGGCCACCCAAAAATCAACTTTTTTTTTAGCCATTAGCTAATCTGGGTGTACTGTCATGAGTTTGTTACACAAACGGGGCAAGCACCACATAGTAGCACACACCCCGCGGTTATGGGAACAGATTTGAACCACGGAGATGAAGACTGGCCCCAAGCGTTCTTTCGTCCGATGTGTCGTTCAGCTCCCATTACTATGGCACTTTAAGTAGAGCTTAGTGTGCAGTAACATATAAAATTTCAATCAAATACTTTCCATTACTCAATAAAATTATTTGGTTCCGAGCTTTTTTTTTAAAAAAAGAAAAAATAATTGCAACAAATCTATATATGCTAAAATGGAAAGTAGTTTTTGGATTGTTATGGGTTAACACTGTGAAACCTAAAGGCTGGAATATATGAAATCAAAGTGTACACACATATCTATCTCTCTATTTATCTATATATCTTTCCATCTCTCTCTCTCTGTCTGTCTGTCTGTCTCTCTCTCTCTCTCTCTCTATCTATCTATCTATCTATCTATATATATATATATATATATATATATATATATATATATATATATATATATATATATATATATATATAGTCACTATAAAGCAAGTGGGCTGATAGTATACGTTAGTGTCGGGGATGATGACACCTTTACATCGAACTTTGCTTGTCGTGTAAACATTATTTAACATTAGTGTCTTCATCTTCGACGTACCTATGAGCAATTTACTGTATATTCGTGTATTGAAACTGGTGAAACAAATTTCAATGTTTTAGAATAAAAAAAAAAAAAAAAAGAAGCCAGGGTCGAGAAGCCTCAGACAACTAAAAGCAGAGATATATTATCTTGTAAACTATTTGTCCTTGCCTTGTGAGCTGATTTCAATTTATTTTTAAGACCTTTAGGCAACTGTGGCCGAATGGATGATGATGGGAAAATTAGTGGAATGAAGAAAGTGGTAGGATACTAGACA
Organism: Thermobia domestica; assembly: GCF_964235325.1. NCBI lineage: Eukaryota > Metazoa > Arthropoda > Insecta > Zygentoma > Lepismatidae > Thermobia > Thermobia domestica. The sequence continues at coordinate 145,315,442 of NC_137455.1, read as the reverse complement.
ACTTCGAGAAAACACACGCATTCGAAAAATGAAATGAAATGAAATGAAATCTTTGAGTTTTACGTCCCACGGTTATGCCGGTTAGGCTAAAGGAGACGGTGATGATGAGTAATGAATGAAATGGTGGAATGAAGAAAGTGGGAGGAAAAGGGAGAACCCCGAGAAAACCCACGAACACGGTTTTTGCCCACCACAAAGTTCACTTGGCGGGGCTGGGATCGAACCCAAGACGCCAAGCACCAGAGGTGAACGCTCTACCACTGAGCCACCGCGGTCCCCACACACATTCAATGTTTGTCCACCACAAAGCTCACATGGCACTAACCGAGATCGAACCGACTACCACATACACCAGAGGTGAAGGCTTCACGGTGTAGCTATTGTGACATTTTTTGTCTTGTGTGTTCTGGGTAATACTTGTAACTTACAAGGGAAGAGAGGGAGATTATATATCGAAGTGGAAGATGGTTTATGTACCAATCGAAAGCACTAATGACGCCTATTACAAAACTGTAATAAAAATTTTCCGAATGCATATACTATGCGAGTTATATGGATATATAGAGTGTCCAGATAATCCGTTACCACCCCTTGAAATCGCAAACGATAAGACAGATGCCAAAACTCGAAAACATGTGTTTGATCATTTTAAAAGTACAACGTATCAATGCAAAAATTCTTGTCACAAGGCCACCCGCAGTGTACTGGGCGGGGTCCAACTCAAAAATTACAAAAGGTAAGGGGGTCAAGTAGCATATCGTTCGAAACTTCTTGGGAAATGAAAGAAGACGGAACAAGTCTCAATGCTCTAAAATTACCTTGTGCAAAATGGCGGCCGGTCAAACTGACAGCAAAAACGTCATTGTAAAGTCGATGGCCACCCCCCAAAAAATCCTGAAACGGTGAGGCAGATGTCAAAACAGGAAAACATGTTTGTCATCATTTCAAAAGTACAATGATTGGAAGTAAAAATATTTGTCTCAGGGTCCTCCACAATGTCCCAGGCGGGGTCATGTTCAAATTGTTCAAATGGCAAGGGAGGTCAAGTAGCACATCGTTTAAAGCTGTTATTAAATGAAGGCAGAAAGAACAAGTATGGACGCTCTACGATAATACTGTGCAAACATCTTGCATTTTAGTTGTTCTTTCTGTAACCGGGTTTTAGTTTATTTTCACTTTAATTCTTGTACTCAACGGAAAAAAAGGAAATGCCCTCTACTGTGAGATTCTGCTCTTTGACCCCAATAATATTTAAATAAAGAAAAAAATTATAATAAAATAAAAGCAAATTAAGACATAAAGGAAAGAAACGACAACATTTGACATCTTTGAGTATAGAACTGACTAGTTAACATATAATGTACTTCCACGAACATAAATAAGTAGAGGTTGGAGCCATCAGAAGTAAAGACTCTTACCTCTACTTATTTATGTTTATGACTGCACAAAAGTGGTACTTATGCTCGTTATCTGGTTTATCAATTATAAAATGATTCAAACGAAAGAATTCCTTGCACCAGGAAGAGTAAATACGTACAAATGTCTCAGAATGAAAACAAGTGCCGATTGCAAAATGGAAAGTGAACGTGCTCAGAAAATCGAAATGAAGATGTACATTTTGACCGGCCGCCATTTTACACAGGGTAATTTTAGAGGATCGAGACTTGTTCCGTGTTCTTTTATTTCTCAACAGCTTTATTTGACCATATTTGCCATTTAAAAATTTTGAGTAGGACCCCGTCTGGAACCTTGCGAAGGACCCTGGGACAAACATTTTTACAAGACAGATTTTTGACATCTGTCTTACCGTTTCAGTTTTTTTTCTTTCTTTGGAGGGTGGCCATAGACTCTACAATGACGTTTTTGCTGACAGTTTGACCGGCCGCCATTTTGCACAGGGTAATTTTAGAGAGTTGGGACTTGTTCGTCTTCTTTCATTTCCCAAGAAGTTTCGAACGATATACTACTTGACCCCCTTACCATTTGTAATTTTTGAGTTGGATACCGCCTGGAACTCTGCGGGTGGCCCTGGGACAACAATGTTTGCTTTGATACATTGTACTTTTATAATGATCAAAAACGTGTTTTCCAGTTTTAGCATCTGTCTCATCGTTTGCGATTTCAAGGGGTGGAAATGGATTTTCTGGACACCCTGTATATTCATAAAACTCTTACAGTATATGCACTCGGAAAATTTTTATTATAGTTTTGTAATAGGCGTCATTAGTGCTTTCGATTGATATATAAACCATCTTCCACTTCGATATATAATCTCCCTCTCTTCCTTGTTAGTTGTATCTTGATTAGCATGGCGCAGCCTGCTACATTTTACTTTCGTTCCCATGGTATGCTGCTATATTTTTACGAGACAAGACGAGACAAAACGAGACAAACGAGACGAGACGAGACGAGACGGGACAGACCCTCTCGAGACGAGACACGAGACGGGACGAGCACATTTTTTCGAGACGAGACACGAGACGAGACATGCTTTGCACGAGACGAGACGAGACAACCTGAAGTCTCGTCTCGTCTCGTCTCGTGGCAACACTAATGTACATCCTGCACGGAAAATATTTCGGCCAGGTATTTGTTCTCCTCTTCTGCATATTGTCCAGTAAAAAGCAAGAGACACATGTAAGATTACTGGAGATAATCATGGAAGAAGCTGAGAAATTTGGACTGCGTTTCAAATTGAAAGAAGTTTCTATTGATCTTAAGAAAGTAGCAATCAATGCTATAAATAAAGTATTTCCTGGTTAAAATCACAGGATCTTCCTTCCACTTCTCTCAGTCTGTTTGGAGGAAGGTTCAGCAGTTAGAACTTTCTCAATTGTACAAAGAGAACACTGAAGTAAAAAGATGGATTCGACATGCAGCAGCACAGCCTCTGGTACCAACTTCCCATTTAGATGTAGTGTTTGTACGTTTGCAAGAAGATGCGCCTGACGTTCAATGAAGGAAGAGTTCCATGATTATCTTATAGACACTTGGCTGGATGATGGTGACACGTTATTTTCTCTGTAAGTATGTTTTCTTTCCTACATAAATAGATGGCGTTTAGTGCAAAAAATTAATGATTGTTTTTTATTATTAAATCATTAATTAAGCTATCCCGAGCACTCTACAGTATAGCATTTTTTCCATTAACACCTAATGTAAAGTGTAATATAGATTTTCTTGCGACGTGCATGTATTGAAGATTCTACATTCACTGATTTGTAAATTATCAAAAGAACACATTCTTTTGCTTTGCAAAAGAAATAAATTAGGTTCACCCAAAATTTTGCCATCGACTTTCCAACGTAGATTCTCCTGCAATCCTTTGAATTTTTAATGTGCTAATGATGTATTTTTACCTATTTGTAGTGACTTGTGGAATCACTTTGAAAACGATCAAGAACAAATGACTAACAATGCAAGACAGTGGCACGTCAAATTACGAAGAAAGGCATCAAGGGATCACTTAGACATACATTCTTTCATTGAATTAATGAAAGACAGGCAACGTGAAAATGAAAGATTTGCAAGTACTTCTTCAAGTGGTTATCAGAAAACACACTTAGAAAGCTAAGGTAGAGACGGTTTGACGACAGGATTCACCGCCTAAAAGATAGACTTAAGAACAGTGAAATTGATGTAATTTCATATACTGATGCTGTTTCATATTATATCCACATAGAAACTTGATATGCTATTTCGGGTGTGATAATAAAATTTATGTTCTAAGATATTTGAGTTTAATTTGTCTGAAATAGAAGAGACGTTGCAGTTGAGAATAAGATAAATCCCTCTTTGTTACAGAAACAGAGTGAAAATTCCCTTGTATGTTATAAGGTCAAGCAGGAAAAGGCCAAACGGGAATTCCCCTTCCGCCTTAAGATAACATCCTTATCGGTTGTATGGCAAAATGTTTTGAGGGTATAAGGCGAAACGGAAAAAGGCCACACGGGCATAAATTAGTATACTAAAATATATTATAAAAAAGCGATAGAAAGATTCAGAGAACATAGACATATAAAGTTTGATTTATAATCTGAGTTGGTAGTTTCCACTTTTTTTTTTTTTTTTTTTTTTTTTTTTTTTTTTTTTTTTTTACTCTGTAAAGTTTTATGTTTCCCATCGCTAGATTTGCTATCGGTACCATTTTTCTAACATTGACCCATGTTCTTTTATTTCACCAACGATAATTTGGGATTTTAGCTTTAGTGAAAATGGCAAAACTGCTCTTGTAGAGCAACCTGTAAAAAAAAAAAGCTATGTACCTAGGTATAATAAATTGAGTTCTTTTCCTTTTTTGACTTGTAAGATATACTATTTGAAGGCCTTATTTTTGTAACTATTTTCTCATAATGGTTGTGACATAGTTTAGATGGATCTCATAAATTGAGTGGCCTAAATTGTATATTGCACATCTGATATACAGGGTTGTCAAGGGTGTGAAAACGATGAAATAAATTTACAACACTACCAAAACTATGAAATCGAGGTTTATTAGTGTGATGCATGACAGAGTGAAAATATTCCACTTTACATGAGAGCCTCTGCGACCATTTTGGAAGGTATCATACTGGATTTTAATTAATTCAGTGAAATGGGAACTTTACGATCCGATACTATTGTTGAAATAAGGTGTGATTTCGTAACGATATTATGGTAGTTTCCTCTCTGCTTGTTTGCATCCTGAACAAAATTATGATCATAAATTTACAATGACAAGTTTTTGTATCTAGACCTATGTGATCAAAATTTCGTTAACAAAGAATATAGAAAACAATCTTGTTAATGTCTTTAAAAATCACACTTTATTTCAAAAATAGTAGTGTATCTTAAAGTCTATATTTCACTTAATTAACTCAAATCCAGTATGACTACTTCCAAAATGGCCGTAGAGGCTCTCATGTAATATGGAATATCTGTACTCTGTCCTGCATTACCCAAAAAGCCTCGATTACATATTTTTAGTAGTGTTCTAAATTTATTTAATCGTTTTCACACCCTTGGAAATCCTGTATATTTAGGGAATATGCAACCAGCGATACCAACCATTGTTTCAATTAATGCATGTAAATGCTTCAGTAGGAGGCAAAAAAATGCATAACATTTTGTGATTTCAGCAAAACGTTTATCTGCATAATAAATTTTATGCACACAATTGCATCAATTAACACAGTTTTCATTATGTATTTAGTTGCATCCTTAAAAATTATGCATCTAAACGTTTTGCTGGAGTCACAAAAGTTATGCATTTTTTTGTGTCAACTAACGCGTCTGTGGTTCTGTGTGTATAGATCAAGCTGGGTGCACAAATCCTCCCTTTCGGAGTTATAGGCGACCGAAAATAAGAAAAACTGAACTTTAAAGATCCATAGCTCCAATACTATGGGCCCTACCGTAGTCAGGTCAAGACTTCACTTCAGAACTAACATGTACGCTATCCAGAAATACATGTTTCAGAATCCTAAGGTACTCACGCAACAATTTTTATAGAGGGAGTTTGGCTATGGGCATATAATTAGAAATGCTTAATAACTACCCCTATACAAATGGTTGCGGAAGTACTGCAGGATTCTGAAACTTGAGTAGGATAGGGCACATACTAGTTCCTAAGTGAAGTCTTGACCCGACTACGGTAGGTCCCATAGTTTTGGGGCTACGGACCTTTAAAATTCAGTTTTTCATGTTTTCGGCCGCCTATATGTTCGAAAGGAAGCATTTGTGCACGCAGGTTGGTCTATACTTTTTGTCTTATCTTGGTGTCTGGAATCACCTCCCAAATGTTGTCGGTGTTGTTTTGAAACACTCTGTATATATCGAGTTTCATACTTAAGGAAAATCCTCACATTACACATTTTCTGAATAAAGAAACAAAAAGTTTAATGCTAGAAATTGTCCCATTTATACTCTAAAAAATAAAACAGCATTTAAACACTTTTAGTACAGATGTTGAGGGGGAAATACTGTATATCAAGTGTGTGTTTATGAAGTGTGCTTCGTGTGTCCAAAAGCGTTCAATCTCCGAAAACAGTATCTAGTATGACATATTTAAAACACTTCTTGGCAAACAATTCGAAAACAAAGTGATGACATACATTTTGCACATTTTGTACATACATCTGGGACATACTTCGACAACACAGTATCTACAAGGGGTAAACAACACAAAGGCATCTAATAAACAAACAATGCGAGAAAAAAGTACGGAACAAATATTTCTGAAAACTTTAAAGGAAAATGGTGTGTAAATCAAACTTTTTTAAAAATATATTTGATCTGTCTTTTATTTGATGTTTTGAACAAAACAAAATAATGTTTTCATATTCATAGTATAAAAGGAAATGTCTCATTCTGTAACACTAATATCTAATGTTCACAGTAACACTGATAGGTGTCGCTACCTGTGCGACCTGCCTAATAGCAATAGATGCGCTAGCACACTGGCAATCTGAAGATTTAAAACTATTGTGTCGATTCAATTGCAACTTAAACTGTATGTTTCCATTCAAACATTTCAAAATGGACAGTAATGATGCTAAACATGAATATGCTTTGCTGCTTAGACTATTATTATGACAAGGACCATAACTATATTTAGATTTGAGCATTAATATTTCTGCATCCGCAAGTTAGTTGCTGAGCAAACTAAAATAAATAAATAAATGTAAACCATTACAACTTCTAATAAAGGACAGTTTTAATATAGCGTACAGTGAGCCGAAGGCTTATGGGTAACATGTGGATTCAATGTCAAATACGAATAAAACATGAATGAAACATTAAAACATGCCTCAATTATCATATTTTCTTCCGTGGAAACTTCAGTGAAAGAGTATAAATCAGTGTTTACTTACAAAACCAAAAAAAAAAAAAAAAAAAAAAAAAAGATTCATCATTGTCAAGTGGTTAATGCTAGTCCTACCTATGATCTTGGTGCGATTTCAATTTCTAGTAGGGGAGCTTGCCAAGAGTACAAATTCCAGTAGTGGTTCGAATTTCGTTTTAAGTAGTAGATTCTGCTTCATATAATCTCTTGGAAAAGGACTTTAAATCCCATCCAATTAATACTAATTGAGAAAATGAAAGGATTATACGTACTCCTAGAATTCATTTGCAACAGTATATTGCTCATTGCCACGATAAAATTGTGCGAAGAGTCTGTCTATCTAAAATACAAGACCACACATATTGAATAGCATTCTCGAAGAATTCTTTCTTGTTTCGTCTCGATTCTCGTAACGTCTCAATTACTTTTTCGTCTTGTTTTGTACATGTATATACAAAGTTTATGCTTTGATTTTACCTTAATTTCATCATCTTTTTAATTTTATCAAAATCCTTCCGTGTCGCGAGAGGCTCAGGAAGGATGTGATACAACAACATTTAAATCATTTTATTATTGGAGTATATTGTGTAATGACTTGCGAACATGTATCAAAAATAATGGAAGCACTTGTCAAAATGGAACTTTTTTTCATTATGCGATATATCATGGTATTCGTCAGCCTCCCATGTCAAATTGTATGGTCGGGTCACATGAGCAATGTATAGAAAACTCCAGGATAACCAGATCCACTATTTTCAGAGAGGAATACCATATTCCAGATCGACAGTGCATCCATTCACACAGCTGACCATGTTCATGAGAGACCAAGAGCGTGATTATATCTTCCCTGGCCTGCCCAGTCCCCAAATTTGAATATCTTCGAGCCTCTGTGGGCTGTATGGGAAAACAGGATACAGCGTCGACTTCCACCTCCTTTGTCTCTACCTGAGTTGGGGGCTAAGCTGAAAGAAGAATGGCCTCAAATTCCACTTACCACTAATCAGGACTTATATCGGTCTATTCCGTCCAGGGTTCAAACTGTATTGCTGCTAGAGTAGATCGAGACGTATTAATAAAAGATTTTTGGACTTTCACAGGCGTTTCCATTATTTGTCCAATACCTGTATCTCTAGACGTTGATAAATAACCTTCATTATATTCGTACAATCAGCTTATCAGTTTTTTTTTAAACTATGAAGCATGTAACACTAAAACAGTGTTTGAGCTCTAACACTTGGGTGAACTAGCATTATTCATAAGACTAAAGAAATTTCTTGTTTAGCTCTTAAATTTAAAAATGTACTTTTTATTTCGGCTCTCGTCTCGTTTTGGAGACGAGAAATACATTTAGTGTGGGCAATACTGAATGAAAGCAATTCTATTACATCTGATACGTATAACAATGTGTGTGAATAATACCCATTATTTTACAAACAGCGAAAACACACACACACACACACACATATATATATATATATATATATATATATATATATATATATATATATATATATATATATATATATATATATATATATATATATATATATATATATATATATATATATATATTTACAACTAGCTGAAATACCCATTTTTCATATGGGTCAGATAATATATCTATGTAAACAAACTGAACAACGAAAGAAAACATATCAGTCATTTTCTACTACTTTTACATATCCCGGTAAACGCCACCTGAGATCCCCTGGTTCGAACTTTGAAAAAAAAAAAAAAAACTCCTCTGACCCCTAGCTGATGGGGGCTGTATTTGGAAGTCAACGCCTGTAGGAATATCACTATTCATCTCAATGACCGGGACAACTATGGATTTGACACTAATATCGGTTATTTTGGATTATTTTTACATGTCTCGGTATACCCCCAGTGACCCCAGGGCCGGAGCCGAATGGGGCGAATTTGGAAGTTAATGTGATCGGAGTTTCAGCATTGATCTCAGCGACTGCGAAAACTATAAGTTCGACACTAATATCGGTCATTTTTTACTACTTTTACATGTCTCGGTAAACGTCCTCCTGAGGCTCCCCTGCTTCGAATTTTGAGAAAAACTCTTCGTCTTGGTCTGGGTCCTGGACCAAGGTACCCATGACCAAAATTTGGCAACTCTTGGTCCACTCGTCTGATCCCCAGGCCGCACACAGGCAGACAGACACACAAACAAACCTCCTTATTTTATTTATATTAGATTAGATATACAGATTGAATTACAAGCATTCGACTTTTCCCCAATAACATTGTTTAGATTGCCTGAAGAAAAACACCTTACTATGTTACTACGCAAAAATATGATTTTATTTTTCACAGATTATAAACTACCATACAAAACCGTATTATTAATTGCATAAACATTATGGACCTTACGCAGAGTCATTTTGACGTATGATTAGCATCATACTAAAGGCTTGACTACTTCAAGAAACATGTTAGTTGAACTCTTTAGTATGATACTAATCATGTGTCAGAACGACTCTACACAAGGCCTTACATGTCACACACACTACCTCTTGTTTAATATATCTGTCTTTTTTTTTTTTTTTTTTTTTTTTGGAAACATACAAACACTTTTATAGTATTTCATATATAGTGTTTGCAAGTGCACATTATATGTACCCATAGCCATAACAAATGCAAACATATAATAATAATAATAATAATAATAATAATAATAATAATAATAATAATAATAATAATAATAATAATATCAAATCTGCAATGCAGAAAATCCTTCTATCTTATTTTATTTTCAATAGCATTTTTTTTTTAATATTGACTCAAAGTAGAGCGAAACAGTAGAAAGAAATGATTCTCAAATAGCAAAAAATTGCCGTTGAGTTTTATTGCAGTTCCAATACAATAGGAGATTAAATAAGTGCAAGGCACATCCTTTCCTGAATATCGACCCAAATTTCTCATGCGAGCTGCATCATCCACAATGCAATTAACACACGCTTCACTTTCAAGTTTGAAAAACTTTTCAAGGCTTTCTAGGTCAACAAAAAGAGGAATGAACAAATACAGCAAATTGCTTTGTTACACAACATAAAATGGTTATTGGTGTGTATTTTTAATTGATGTTGCTAAAACAATTATCTCTAGTTGCTGCACTAACGTAAGATTAATATTTGTTTTGAATGTTACTTCTTTCACTAGAATGAACAGAATGTCTGTGATAACAAAGCACGAATTATTTATTCATTGTTTTAGTTTTACACAAACAAATGGACACAGTGTAAACTTTCAAACGTATTTGTGTTTAGTTTTTGTCTTGCTTAATTATTATGAATTTAAATCTTAAATTTCTTCGTTAAGATTATCATCACTTTATTTTTTTATTTTATTGAATAACTTAAAGACAGTAAAGAATATCAGTGATGTAGAAAGCGAGCCAGGTGGTATCAACAAAAGGCTATTAAACAGATTAATAACCATTTTCAAACCTTTTCTTACAGACCGGAAATTTGGATGCCGAGTTCATAACGACATAATTAATGGACACCCAAATTTATTCGCTATACGAAAGGTCTTGAAAACAATTATTAGTTCATATAATAGCAGTGGTGTTATTCTAATTTTTTAACAACCGGTTATATATATATATATATATATATATATATATATATATATATATATATATATATATATATATATATATATATATATAGAGAGAGAGAGAGAGAGAGAGAGAGAGAGAGAGAGAGAGAGAGAGAGAGAGGTATAGATGGACAAGTAGATGTAGATATATAGATATAACTGTCTTAGAAAACAAAGCAGACAAGTTACACAAAAGGATTTTTTTTTTTTTTTTACTGGAAATCACAAGTGATAAGTAGGAGCATACACAGTATGCTAATACAAGGTGATGTGATAAAATTAGGTAGCGCTGCGAATATCTTGGAAATAAATTATTTCAAGATAAATGGTTTCAAAAAGTATTGGGAAGATCTTAATCTAGTAATGGATCGAAAATAATTGTTGATGATGGTATGTATGTGTTTCAGATATATTTGGTCTAGGAATTAATTCGTGCGGGTGGACAAGAGATGGCGCAACGAACGGAGCGTCCCACAGTTCCGTGTATCCACACATGTGTTGCAAACCCCTGTCATCGCGTATCGTTCGTAGTATAGGGCAGTGGATTAAAGCGTCAACAACACCAGTTTGTAGTTAAGTGAACATGGCGCAATTTGTGCCTGATAAAGTGTTTTTGCGGGGTGTCCTGCTGCATTACTTTAACATGCAGAAAAGTGCGACTGAAAGTCATCGTATTTTGGTGGAAGTGTATGGTGACCATGCTCTAGCTGAGCGAACGTGTCAGAAGTGGTTTGCACGGTTTAGAAGTGGTGATTTCGGCTTGGCAGACCAAGAGCGAGCTGGACAGCCAAAAAAATTTCAAGACGAAGAATTGACAGCATTGCTCGAGCAGGATTCGTGTCAAACGCAGGAACAACTTGCAGCAGCATTAGGCGTTGATCAAACAACAGTCTCCAAACGCTTGAAAGATGTCACATTGGGTTCCACATGAATTGAAAGACAGAGACGTTGAAAGACGAAAAACCATTTGCGAATTGCTGCTTCAACGACAGAGCAGAAAGGGGTTTCTGCATCGAATTATTACGGGTGATGAGAAGTGGATCCATTACGAGAACCCTAAACGAAAAAAGGCCTGGGTGAAACCAGGTGAACCAGGTCCATCACAACCAAAACGAGATATTCACTGTGCAAAGGTTATGCTGTGCATATGGTGGGATATGAAAGGTATGGTGTACTATGAGCTGCTGCAACCGGGTGAAACTATGAATGGAGAACGTTATCGACGACAATTAATGCGTTTGAAGCAAGCTCTGGCCAAAACACGACCAGAATGGGAGAACAGACATGATAAACTTATTGTTCAACATGATAACGCTCGCCCACATGTCGCAAAACCGGTCAAAACCTATTTAGAAAATGTCGGATGGGAAGTTTTACCCCACCCGCCGTATTCCCCAGACGTTGCTCCTTCGGACTACTACTTGTTCGATTGCATGAACAACGATTTGATTGGACAGCGGTTTACTTCTTCAGAAGATATCGAAACATGGGTCTCTGACTGGATCGCTTCCAAGGATGAGGACTTCTTTCGCCACGGAATCCGTACATTGCCTGACAGATGGGCGAAAGTGGTGGCTAGCGATGGACAATATTTTTCTTAAGGTATTTATGTATTTTGTGTTTGTACTACAGCTTCAATGTGTGCGTACCAACCGCACGAATTAATTCCTAGACCAAATAGATAACCCTCACCACTACACTAATGTGATTCCAGTTCTAATTCTTGATATCTGAGCATTTGGTATTAAGAAATACGCTTATACCCTGTTCTGAGAGATCATATGTTCAATCCTGTAGCTGTAAGAGTTTCTAAAAACAAAGGTAGTTTAATTAAAATTTACTGTTCCTTTTTATAACTGGGTAAAATTTACTGATGTCTGGGTAAATCAAACGGTTTTGCAAGCTGTGAATACAGGGTGATTTTTTTTTTTTAATCACGGATTTCATTTCGGTCTAGAATATCCAACTGAAGTCTGATTTTCATGCGGTTTGTGGCAAATGATCAAGGAGGGATGGGAGATTTATGAAACTATGTTTACTGGTCTAAATTCATCTGGGATAATATCGGTCACGCCTCAAGAAAAACAACAAATCTTCACCAGCGCATCTTACAATTGGAAAGATTGCATGCACTATGAAGGTTTGAATTTTCTTTGTTAATGGGGGCCTCGCTAAGGTCAATAAGAAACAGGAAACTGGACCGTTCTATTGAGAATTGTGCTGTACAGTTCTATGCTACTGTGTGAATATCGTCGGACACAGTGAGAACTCTTTGGAGCAACATGGGTTTATCGTTAACAGTTTTTGGGGAGTGGAATCTGTTATTGCTACCAAAGGGCACTTAGAAACAAATTTGCCTTACATTCTGCCCCAGACAGGAATACGCGTATATGGTCGATAGTGAATAAATTCGAAGAAACAGAATCGCATCTGAGTGAGACAGAGTAGCATCTGATCCCGCATGCAAGTGTTATGGAAGATGTCAGTTATCGACTCTTACGTCGCCTAAGAAATCTCTCCGTCGTTTGTGTCAAGAAACCGGCTATAGCTATGCAACATGTTAAATTTTGGACTCAAAAGAAATCCATGAGTTTTTTAAAATCCCCCTGTATTTTAACAACCGGTTCTAGTGAACAGGTGCGAACAGACTGAATAGCACCATTGTAGAATAGTATTTGGCCAAGGGCTCCGATTTCTCTGTAACTTTAGAGGGGGCAATGTGGGTTTGTATATTCATAGAAAAATACATATAACAATACATATAAAAATACAAATTTATAAAAATACATGGGGGCGCAGATGAGCTTTTGGGGGGGGCAGGATCGGCGCCCTTGTATTTGGCACATACTACCTGGCTCATACTCTCTCTCTCTCTCTCTCTCTCTCTCTCTCTATATATATATATATATATATATATATATATATATATATATAATATTCTTCGTTATCTTTCCGTTATTCATTGATTTTTTTCTTTACATTTTAGTGAGTATGAGCTTAGAGAGAACCTTAAAAGTTTTATTTATTTAAATACAGATACGTATCATCACAACGAGGAAGTAAGTAGGAAAAATAATGGGAAAAGAAATAGTTGCCTGCCTAGACTAATTGTTATAGACAGATATAACAGAAAAACTATTTCCACTTACAAATTCAATAGTCCTCAATTTCAAGTGTATTTATCCACAATGAATTTAAGGAGTGTTAAATTAGTTGGAGAAATAATGGTTTTTCATTTTCTTTACTTTGTGTTAGAAGATTGTACATTCAAAAACACTGCAGAGATCACTGCTTATGTATTTCAAGACTTTTAAAAATAGTTTGATTTTTAAAGCTTTTGAAATATCAATATGGAGAAGAATAGATAAAAAGAAGCCGCGTGGAACGATAAGGCAATGAGAAAGCGTTAGAAAAGGTGGTAACAAAAATAGGTATTATTAGCTAATATAATTTTTTGCTATTATCTTCACAACGCATATTACGGAGAAGCAGTGATTTTTTCTGGCAGTACGCAATACTGCATCTCTTTACTTAAGTTTAAAAAAGATTTCTCTAGCCATTTGTGCATTTATGAAATGAATTTTTAAATTTAAATCGATTTCAAGTATCTTTTAAGAAACTGACCAGGAAAAAACTCACCCCAAGAGTAAACTACCCCTTGTGAATATTTTCAGGACAAATTAATTATACCATATTGTCAGGTTAGTAACGAAACATTATTTATGAGATATTAACTAAGTCGCTTGAGTCGTTTTTGAGAATATCGTTCTAAAAGAACTCACCCTTTAAGAGTAAACACTCCTTCTCGATTCTTCCCACAGAGAAATTATTTATACCACGCTAATTATCAATGAAATATTGAAGTATGAAATTTAAACAAATCAGTAGAGCCGTTTTCGAGAAAATAAAATTTTCAATTTTCTATTTTTCAGTATACTACCTTTAATCTTAAAGGTAGGACAAGCTGACGAGTTGAGTTGATTTTGAGTTTAACGTCCCTTTCAGCAGCGAGGATATATGAAACGTGGACCTACTGATTAATGTGGAATCCGAACCACAAGAGCTCCCGCCGGGAATCGAATCTGGGTCTTTCACGCCAAAGGCGCGTACGCTAACCACTTAGGGAGGTACGAAGAAAATTCGATAAAGGTCCCTAGAGAATATTACAAAGACCTTAAGTTTAAGATTTGGTGTGGATACGTTGAACGATACTGATTCTAGGCAAGTGAACACACTTACATCGGGACAAACAGACGGATAGATATCGAAAAATAACTTTTTCGGCATGTAGGTGCCATGAAATGAAATCTGGAAATCCGTTGAAATCTAGAATTCGACTTTTTTTTTTTACCATACTTCCTTATATCCTATGGTTGCTCAAAAGTGAAAATAGGAAATACCAACCAATTAGGATAAGAGACAGCTTACTATCGACTCCTTATTTGCACACCGTCAACTTAATTCAAAGTAGTGAAAAACAAGAGTTAATGTAAATATAAAGCAGCAGTTCCCAACCTTGTTTACTTGGTCCCCCTCTTAGTCCCCATCTTGGTCCCCGTCTGCATACTTTATGATCCCTGTGCTCCTTGCTGCTCGTTGGTCTGACTCCTTTTGCGATTTCGGATGCAGTATTGACTTCTCAAGTCTTCAGTAATAATAATAATTCTCACCACTTTACATTTATTTCCAGGAAGACTACTACATACCTTCGTAGTGCAGTATACTTGTATATTATTATTATTATTATTATTATTATTATTATTATTATTATTATTATTATTATTATTATTATTATTATTAATCAGCTTTGTTCTTAAATAGAAGTACAGTTCATACTCAATAGTTCTTTTATGTTTGTACAGTATTTAATTTAACGACTTTTCGTTACAACATTCGTAATATTTCTGAATATTAATGTAGTTTATTTCTGAAAGCAATTTGCGCCCCCAGGCTGGACACCACTGTTGTAAAGGCATAAAATAATATATATCAAAGTTTAAATTTTACTCTACTTTTTCTTCGGAAAAAAAATCCCTACCCAAATTCATATAACTAATACCTTGCTATAAGGCTAAAATCTTAGACTTACCTGATCACTGAAACTACTATTACTATTATTACTTCTGACATAGCCAGGCTTCTTTTGGCTGCAACTACGGATGTGTACTTGAAGACGGTCTGGAGCAAATGTACGATTGCACCATTCACAAGGCACTAATTGAGCCTAGGAAAAAAGGAAGCAAAATGAATCCGACAGAATTTAACACTTCTCGTATATGTGTACAAGATAATGTACAGTTTTGTATCTTATTTTAATGCAGTAACACGATTAGATTTAACTGACTAAGTATAGTTATGTAAAGGCATTAGAAAAAATATTCTTCTCTCTTCTTTGAAGTTCACGCTTCTCTACCTTAATAACCTTCCTCTTTAGATTAAAGAAAAGGATAATGAGAGCATATTTGCATGGAGTGGTGTCGTATGTATGTGAGACATGGAGTCGAGAAGTGGAAAAACGGAGAATGGAAGGTTTTGAAACGTGGTGATATGGAAAAATGTTTGAAACTAGACGGATAGGTAAGATATCACAAATGAAGCAGTATTGGAAATGGTAGTAGAAAAAAAGTGGTATACTGAAAATTATTTCGGAAAGAAGATTGTTTGGATTGGAGTAGTTTAGTGTCTTTTCCGACAGAGTACCGAAGCTATATGAGACGTGGATCTACAATTTACGGCGGCATCCGAATACGGAAATCCGTCAAAATGTCAAGGTTCTCTCACAGGGAATCGAACCCGGGACCCAAACACCAAAAATATGCGAGCTAGGCACTAGACCAGCGCAGACGGCTCGAAAATAAGATATATATGAGTCGTTCAGCTCTTGTTCATCCACAGCAAATCCCAGAAAACTTAGAAAAAAATGTAGGATTTCAATGTTTTGTAGAAATGGAAACATATCAGTGTGTTCATGTGAAAAACTTGAACATCCTCAAATATTTCCAGCTCTACAAAACCCATCGATCCTATAGTTTTTCTCGGTTTTCTGGAATATGATATATATGGACAAGAGCCATTTCGGAACTGGATGACTCATATATGATGATTGGATGCATTATAACACATGGAGGAATCATGCTATTATCTATGGAAACATATAGACCAAATCATACAAGATATAGGAAAGAAATAATACATGGAGATGAAAAATCTTGCCCGGGATAAGGAAAGAGTGGAAAGCTGCGCCAAGCAAACCAAAAAATTGCTAACCTGAGAAGAATCTTTCTCTTTATACATGTGGATATACAATGTTACTGATCATTGACAATGTTGTATCCTTTTTTATTTATTTTCTTTTATAGTCATGCTTTTGAACTATGTCAAGTTCAAATTTATCATATTTATTTATTTATCATATTTATCAAAATATTGAATGCATTTCCAAAACTTCAATTCAGTTTCTCTTAAAGGGCTCACGCGACTTCAATTTAACATACTTGGTAGAAGACGTAATCAAACTATCAAGAAGGTCAATATACAAAGCTGGCAATATTACTAAGATCATAGGAAGTAGTTTAAGTTTATTTATGAAATCAAAAGTTGTGGCCAAACCTCAGTCATGGTTCAGAAGCTGACGAAGATCCGGTCTCAAATTAAGTTAAATTGTTAATCCTGATTAAGCATGATTCTTCATTCTATAAGCTTATGCACGGAGACTTTCAATGACATTGCATGGACTCACTTGCCCAAAATTACCTCAATTTCGATTTCGATTTTTAGAAATAGACTTTACATTAATTCGCATCATGTTATTTTCATACCTACAGTTGGCTCACTCCAAAAGAAAACTCTAACTACGTCTTCAAAATATGATATATTTATTATCTTTCATGATGAATGTTAGAATATTAGCAGCCTAGATTCGTAGATTCACACCACACCAGTTATCTACTAAAATTTTTAAGTCACTATTTCTGAGATAATCTTCAATCCTATTTCGTAGGAAAGAACTCTTCAGCTGAAGAGTGGAGTGCTGCTGAGAAGCATAGAATAGAAAAGTGTGTATCTTAAGTAGTACTTCGAACTATCTCTTGCAAGTGTAAGAGAAGTTCTTAATTTATTCGTGGTATTCGACAAATTTAATGTTCATTTTTTATTCTCTTTTTTGTATTTAATCTCCTGCTTCCACTTTTTCTCTCTCTCTCTGTATATATATATTGCTCATGTCAAAATTTTATATATATATGTTTGCTATTGCTCATGTAAAAATTATTGCTTATTCTTCCCTGTTTCTTTAGCTTATTTCTTTCATTTTTGTAGTCTCTTTCCTCCTGTATCTTGTATCTGTTTGGTTTTCGTTTGTTCTTTAGTAGTGCAATTAACATGTTTGGGTGCAACGAATAAATTGTTTTATGTGCTTATTTTTGTTGACTAATACGTTAATGGTTTTAATTTATAAGAATATCCTAGTCTGTCAAAAAGAACAAATTCAACTTTCACCTCTCTTCTTTTTCCTTCCTGCTTCAAGTCTTTACTTTTTTTTTTTTTTTTTACCCTTAACTCTACTTAAGTATACAACGTATTATAGTTTAACCAAACACTAAGAAGAAAAGCACATTTCAATATTTATTAGTAAAATTACAGTAAAGGATATATTAGGTAACTAGATAATCACTCAACAGTGCTAAAGACTGTTCTAATTTTTCCCCGGCTTTCTGTATTTTTATCCTGAAGGATATGCAAGTGCAGCAGAGCATTGCTGTAAGTTTGGTTGCCTACTTTATACTTTTAATTAAATTCTATATAAAATTGCTATTTACTTTAGTCGCAGACAGTTTGAGTTTTACGTCCCACGGTTATGCCGGTTAGGCTAAAGGAGTTAGTCGCAGACAGTATAACCCAGTACCAAAAGGCATTGTTTCAGATTGTCTTACTATCTTCTAGGTCAGCGTTCCCCAACCTTTTTCAACTTGCGGCACACTACGGGTGTAATATGAATTCTCGCGGCACACTCATAGATTTTATCATTTGTAAATATAAAATACTGTGGTATTTTTTTGTGATTACTGATTTCCTTCTCACAGAGAAGAAAGCTCGATTACTGGTTTTCACCCGTGGTAAATCATTATGCTAATTTTTCATTATAATTTAAAAGTAGAAACTATTGTAATGAAATATTGGCCTCAGTTTTTTTTAATGCGCTTTCTTTTTCGAAAATTGTATCCAACCTTTCACTAGGAAGGAAGATCACTAAATAACGAACGAACAAACAAATTTCTTTTACTTTTAAAACACAAATGTAGGTAATTTGTATGCATACATTGCTTTGTCGAAAGGATTGAATGATATTTTAAAATTTCAAGTTACGAAATAGTATGCAACAATAAAGAAGCAATAATGGTCATAAGAATGATAACAAATACTTTTTTCAACATTAAAAATATACAGAAAAGTATAACATGGTACGAAACTTAAAATCGTAAATTCATAGCAGAGGCTCATAGTAATATGAAATACAAATATACATTTTTCCTTATGTTTTGCAATTTGATTGCTGTAGAATTAATAATTTTGTGTTAATTTCCTCGCGGCACACCAGCGCTACATTCACGGCACACCAGTTGGGAAACGCTGTTCTAGGTGTGCCAAAGGCCTTTCACCCATAAGCATCTCAACTAGAACTTTTTAGGCTCTTCCCTAAGCTCAGCTACATTTTTTTTTAATTTTTATTTTAATGAATAATGAAGAATATCAAAGATGTAGAAAGTAAGCCAGATAGTATCTACAAAACACTATTACATGAACTAGTAATTTTGCACCCAAATCTCAAGTGTATAAAAAAGGGTTTGGCAAGATTATCACTGGTTTATTTAATAGCGTTTTGTAGATACTACCTGGCTTATTTCTGCATTGTTATTCTTCATTTTCTTTAATTTATTTACTAAAATTAAAAAAGAAAAACATGGGAATAAGCTTAACAAAGAGGGTTAACACCTGCAGAAATGTTACATACAAGCAATGTGTTTCATCAATCAGTTGTTTTCATCCATATCGTATGAATGTAGATGAAAGAAACTTTATCATAAAAACAGTAATCTCAGAAACTAATTATTGTGGGTTATTGTAAAAGAAAAAAGAAAAGAAAGAAGAAAGAAAGAAAAAAGGAAAAAGAAAGAATTATTTAAAAGATTAAAACTTCTGATAGATTTGTAAATATTTAAGGATA
The DNA here is from genome assembly GCF_964235325.1 of Thermobia domestica. Lineage (NCBI taxonomy): Eukaryota > Metazoa > Arthropoda > Insecta > Zygentoma > Lepismatidae > Thermobia > Thermobia domestica. Next base: position 145,295,784 of record NC_137455.1, on the reverse strand, counting down.
TTTGGGAGGTCAATGTCCCCTTTCCGAACTCTCAGCATGCGAAATATTTGTTCAATATTAATTTCTAATACAAGGAAACCGAGTTGAAGATATTTCAAATCGACTAAAGAAACTGAGCCAACTTTGGTTTCCAAATGTAGGTCTATAGATGACATCCACCACCTTTACAACTAATAAAATCGAACACCGTACAAATACATCTATATAGAAATATTATTAACTTAAAATGCTCTCTATAATTTACTCTATTTTACTTACAAACTGAATAAACAATAGTACCGGTTAACGTTGCATTGTAACGTTCAGTTATGTTGCATCCAATGTTTATTTTTCTTATTTTTTTTCTGAAGTTTGGCGTTACTTTTCAGCACAAGGCTATATGAAGCGTGAACCTATAGTTTAAGGTGGAATCTGAACTACCGTAATGCATTTAATGTTCTCTCACTGGGAATTGAATTCGGAACCCCGTGCATCAAAAATCTCGGGCTTTTCCTTATTAGCGGAAAGAGATGTTTCTTAACTATTGAGATTAGGGATGCAGCAGAGTTGCGATTTCAGTTTCGGAATTCTAAAGTCCGTAATTCTGGAATTTTTCGCAAATAACTTTTTTTTTTTTTTTTTTTAATCTAAATTAATGCAAAAATTTTAGTTCTCACAATTCTGCTACTTACAAAAATGCTTCGAATATCTTTGAAAGTACTTCCAGTGGTGGACTGTGGTTCAGGAGTAGAGCGCTTACTTTCGGTGTACAGAGCTATTATATCATATCTCCTTTAACCTACAGACATAGCCCTCTTCAGTACAAATAATTCTGCTACAGAGCATAGGTGTGGAACGTACGTATATAATTTCACTTTACTTCCACTAGCTTACAAGACAGAAGTATAAACTTTACAAAATAGGATTGAATATTGCATTTGAGGATAAATATTTCTCACCTTCATAAGTATTTTCATCTTAATAGCCTGTGGATCAGTTATTTATAAGAAAATCAAGTCAAACGTGAACAAGAACTAGAAATTTTGCCATGATAAACCTGATATAGTGAATTATATAACATCAACTGCGCAGCAAAGCATGTGATACTGTCTGCGTAGGGGGAATGTAGATGATTTAATGCACAGTTTAGTTCCTGTTGCACAAAAAATGACCTATGCAAGATCATACTAATAAAAATGAAGAAGAAATGAAATGCAACTTTTAAACATGACGTTATCATGCGTGGTAGGCTCCTTCAAAAATCTAAAATAGGAAGGTATTGTTCATGTAGTACCAAGCAGTCACTCCCACATGCCTGATTGCATATAATAATCGTACGAATGATTTTGTTTCTATGTTCCGCTATTTTAAGGTTTCAAAGTTGGATTTAGAAATAGAAAGAGGTATATAAGAAATAAGAAGTATTAACAATACTAAAATTGGTATCTCGAATACCTACCCGAGGGATTAAAACGTTCACATTTGATTCGGCTCGTTCCGATTTCTGTTCCCGGCTTCAAACCAATATGGACTAACACGCAACCCTAATGTTGTTGTTATTATTTTGCGAAGAATAAATAACAGGAAATTTTTCGGAAACAGACAACACTAATTTACCCATTCTTGTGAAATTTGGAACTGTACGAAATACCACATTTTACTGCATTGCGTTTCATTATAATAGTTATGATTTTAATGCAGTGTTTCGATAACACACATTTTCATAGTTTTCCTAGGATCCACCACGTCGATCCTGTCACTTGAGTTAAAAATAAAAGCAGTTTGGTGCATATCGATGCTCCTAATTTAGATGCTGTTTGAATTCTATGTGTATTACTCTACACGAGCGTGTTTCCGCACTTCGAATATTGTCTAAGGAGGAACTCTTGTGACATCTTAATATCCAGACTCAAGGAATACGCAAAAATAACTCGGACCTGAAATTTCTTCATAAAATAGTTAATGGAAACTTAAGATCGGAAACATTACTTCAGGAACTATCCTTACATGTCCCTTTCCGCATAACCCGGAATACCCCTCTCTTCCATCTTGCCCGCCCTAGATTGGCAATTATAGAGTGGTCTCTTTTTAACGAACTGTTATAATCATCTAAACTGATGGAAACATTTTTTCGAGCTACCTGGTGTTTGAAAGAGCAATTAAGCGAGGTTTGGCGAAATAATATTCTTTTACACTCTTTGTTGACACTATTTTGTTTTTGTTTGTTTTTATGTTGTTTTTGTCTTGTTTTCTTGTTCGTTTGTTAACATTTCCCTGTGTAAAATGGCAAAGTTATGCTGTATCTGGAAATTTGTTCAATAAATAAATAAATAAAATGACACACCCTATTCGGGACAAGCCATAGGATCGGCCATCATGCTCAATCTTTGTCACCATTACTTTCATAGTACTACTTTCACAACTCGCATATTCAAATTTTCCCCTCCCGGATAAAATCTGAAATCACCGCTGCTTTCTCGACTTCGAGAGGATACAGGAAGTAAAGTAGTTAACACTGCGTACGTTCCAGCTGCTTTAACCCCACTTTTACAGAAATGGGTGAACCCTGTGTCACATTGAAATGAGCGTGCGAGGAAAGAAGTCCGCTCCTACCAGGCATCGAACCCGGATCGTTGGGTTGGTAGGCAGACGCATTACGAGCTATGACACAATCACGGCTACATGAAATAATACGTTATACAAGCAAGAAACAATGCTAGATGTCAAAACTCCCTTATGGCTATATAATAAGCGTATGCGTTTTTGGCGCGGGAGGCCCGAGTTCGATTTCCGGAGGAAGTGATTCAGATCTCATGTTAAACTGTAGGTCCAGTCTCATATAGCTTCGATGCTGAAAGAAACGCTAACTTCTAACCAATCAATTTGTGATGAATGTTCTTTCGATTAAAAAAAAAAACTTTTCCAAAATCAACGTATTACATTTCTTCGATTTCTTGAAGATTTGTAGTTATACAATTATTATTTGCTTGTTAATATCATAGTGCAGGTTGTTGCAAGCAATGAATAGTGTTGAAAAGCAAACATTCCATTCCCGTGTGTCACTCAGTTATGTGCTACTAGTCTGTGGAAATGAGTTAAAGGAAGTTTTTTGTTAGCTCTAAAACGAACTCCAATCCCTCAATTGTTCGCGCGGCACTCAAACAAGTGACGAATGTATTTTCAGTGTTCTGTGCTAGTTTGCCCATTCTATTAACCTACATACAGTATGTTAGTTTATAATACACTGCGAAATGTGATATAAAAAGATAATCTGAATGCCAATCATTCTAGCTTTGGAACTTCTTTTATAAAATAACAGACAAATTCTGACCAAAGCATATATTAACTAAGTTTCGGCAAATTAACTTTGCCTTCATCAGACACATTATCAGATAATGTGTCTGATGAAGGCAAAGTTAATTTGCCGAAACTGTAACGCTATTATTTATTAGTTAATATATGCTTTGGTCAGAATTTGTCTGTTATTTTAAAAAAGATAATGTAGAAAGTTTTTTTTTCTATAGTCTATGGACAATCATGTGATGTGCACTTCCTGAGTTATACTGGTATTACGATATATTGATTCAGTCATAAGTGTGTTTTGTGTATATATAAAAAAAATGTATTCACTTTACAAAACATTTACTTTCCAACTCCAGTGACATTTTTTTTAAAAACTTGTTATTAAATGATGAACGATAATTAATTTGTTCATGTTGCATATTATTTTCAACATACGTATGTATATACAACGTACATACGTATAAATTTCTAAATTTCCGTATAAAGAGTTCTTTACATCCCATGTAGCTTCCTGAGTTATATGCTTCAAAACTAAAAGATTGCGTGACTTTTAAGACAAAAATAATAAAGTGTACTGTGTGACATGAATAACTATCTTGGAAAAGCGTCATTCAGGTTTCAATTTCTTACATTTCTAAAGCTTCACAACTGAAAATGTGTGATTACTTCTTGAAAAATTAACTTTACTTGGAGTGGGTTTGAAAAAATAATCAGAAGCTAGCACACCTATACCGTACACGTTGTTAAATTTAATAAGCAATTAAAAGGGACAAAATGTTTGTCTCCCTTATCAAAGTTTCCCGTCTAGTGCCCCTAGACTACAGTCAATCCATAAGGATAAGAAGACCATAACTAAAAGGAAAAGCTTCCCATTCTATTTTAATTTATGTCACACAAAAAAGTATTAGGAACATAAATGATTGATCACTTTAAGGCTAAAGGAACACCAGAGTATAATTTGTATTCAGATGTATCTCTAGGTAGAGAAATCGATCCGTTAGTTTTACCATGACACTGTTAAGTTTATTTACTGTTCTCAAAAGTTTATTAAGGTCACTGTTATTTTGTAAAGAATGTTAGAACTTATTCAAAAATCGATACCCAATACTGATTTAAAAATAGGTTTAACTAATATTGTGTTCGGTTAAAAATAAAGAACAAAGTGACGCCAGTAAAGTTCTTAAACTAGACCTTTTGCCAAAGTACATTGCAATTCCCACCATTCAATACCCGATAGCCTAGATAGATAGAGGTTCTTGGGGAGCGGAATCTCTTAGTTTTGTGGATTGATTAAAGAAAGAAAAAACAAAAAAGAAGAAAGTGCAGTTCACATTTACGGTGAAAGTAAGTTTCTATCATGATATAATTCATTTTGGAAATCATACAGCGAATGAATGCACAGCCTGAAATATTAAAATTCAATAAATATTTACTCTATACTTTTTACTACACTACAAGCTTGTTATCATGCGTTACGGACTATCACAATCCCCTGGGGATACGACAACGAAGACCTAAAACAGGCAAGATATGTTCAGAATGAACTCTGAAAATTAATCGGGAATCTGATCCGATATTACACACACTAAAAGCACGCTCGTTAACAATTTGGCACTCCACTTATATAGCAACTTCAAGCGGAAAATATGTTTCCAGCTTCCTGTTCGATAAAATTAATTTAAAAACTACCTTACGAAATGTTGTCTTTACTATAAACAAATTTATATAAATATAGCTCTAATGTAAGGTTGTTTCATTTGCTATTTAACTGAGGAGAGGAATTTCGAAAAGCTACCACGTTTGTCAAATTTTGGAAGCAACTATAATTAATTACTAAAGAAAAAATGTTAGTTTTTTCGAGTTTATCGTAGCTGAAAAAAAAATTAAGCAGTGTTTGGACATTTCTTTAAAGTAACGACTTTTGGTCGTTGCATATAACATATCCAAAAGTCTCAAGTGCTCTCTAAGTGAACAAAAACTGTCTAGAATACCTCCTAACAGTGGTTAAAAGAAACTTCTCTAAGAGTGCTCAGTGTATCTGAACTTCTGATATGTCGAATGAGTATACGGACACAGAAACGACTGTTAAATAGTATTAGCACACTTTACACATTATCATTTACAGATTTACAACTTGCTTTTGCAGATTCATTAGAACACCAGGAAATCAGATACATTTTGAACATTCTTAGAGCAGTTCCTATTAACCACTGTTGGAATGCATTCCAGACATTTTTGGCTCACTGAATAGAACTTAAAGAAATTTTTGGATATGTTCTACAATGACCAAAAGTAGTTTTTTTAAAAAATGTCCGAACACTAGTTTATTTCTTTGTAATAGTACCTTTTATCAGGTTGCAGTAATTAAACGTGAAAACAAAGGAAATCTATAAGGGCGAAAATTTTCTGGATAGTCTTTATGAATGAAATTCTAATTACACCTATTAAATTTTCTTTTTACAGTGGCTGCTTGTGAGAGCTCATACCTGTAATTTTATCGCTGCAAGTTCAGAGCAAAAAAAGCTTACCCGTAGATGTGATATCTCTCTAGTACTTGTGAAACGACATTCTCAATCTGGTTTCGACTATGTTCAACTCAGAGGAAGATACAAGCTTGCTCAGAAATGAATATTCAATTTTCCTGTATAATTATTTGAAAGATTTATTTTTGAAGACTTTACAGGCATGTCTTCTCATAGTTGAACTTCGTCTAGTCTGAGCCAAATCCAGAATTTTTCTCATTTTTAAATAAGTACTTTTAATACTAAATTGTGACTCAAAAGATGGTAGTTCCAATTATGTTCATAATATCAGTCATTAATTCGTTTATATTTTTGGGCTCACTATCCACCCCTGCATTGTACCGGCAAATTCAGTAATTTCAATATTAAGCTATTCTTTAGCGTTCAATTTATTTTATCAGTATAGTAAAAGTTAAAAAAGTTAGATATTAAGTTGTAATAAATGTATTATTAGTAGAAAATAAGGCAGAATTTTGTCTTGTTTGGTTGTAATAATATTAGTAACAAACGTAATATTGTTATGAACATATTCGAGTTAGTGTTTGGGATCCCAGGTTCGATCCCAGCCCCCGCCAAGTAAACCTTGTGGTGGACAAACACCGTGTGCGTGGGTTTTCTCGGGGTTCTCCCGATTTCTCCCACTCTCTTCATTCCACTATTTCCATTCATTACTCATCATCACCGTCTCCTTTCCTAACCGGCATAACCGTGGGACGTAAACCTCAAAGATTTCATTTCATTTTTTCATATTCGAGTTAAGAGCATCAGTTTGATTCCGACGGTGATGTAACATTAATGTTTCTATACTTCTCACATAAAATAAACTAAAATAAACTTACCTGAGAAGCCTTCCAAGCGAACTCATTCCATTCTTCTACAGTCATTGGTTTCTCTGGTTTGGCAGGTAGAGGTCTCTGCAGCGCAGAGGGAAGTTTAGCATTCTCTCTCTGCCATTTCTAGAATAATAGAAAATAGATTTCATTAATACGGCATCCTAAGAAAAAACTACAAAATGAGCTAGACCTTTTTTTTTTTTTTTTAAGTTACAGATTTTAACAATCGTCAAGCTTATTCCAAGTGAAGCGTGATGATATACTTTTTTCCCCCTCAGTGAACAAAATTCAATTTCTTAAAAGCAAATTCATAATAGGGTATTAAACAGTGATTATTTCAGAAGGTTTCACCCCGGTGAATTTCCCTTCCAGGCTACCAGCTGACATCATCAATGTGTGTGAAAATCTAATCTCATCACCGTGGCCAATGATAGTTGTGTGATGATATGTGGAAGTTAAACCGACTGCAAATAAAACGCAAATTTTACACATTCCCCACCCCAAGAATCCGAATAAATCTATATTTAACAAGTGCCATAAAATAGATAGATCTGAAAAACGACAGAAATTCTCGACAAGTTTGAATATATTTAAAATTAGACATTTTGAATGCCTTGTTTTGATGTTAGATACAGAGTTGTTTACGTATCTAGTCATATCATTTTGTGGAGTTCGCGTTGTTTGTTTTGACAACAAAACCGGAAAATCATAATTTTCAAACAATACTTTTGCATTTTTGCATCATGAAAACAAACAATAGCACTTGATATTTCGGGCGCCTAGTATCAAGAGCCGACAAAACCATTTTTACCGAAATTGAGTTACATATCGCTTGTTATATGTTTGATCTAAAGGAATTCCATGAAAACAGAATTTTGTTTAAAACCTTAATATTTCATACTAAAAAACAAGTTCAAATATGGGAATTTGTACACGTGTATATGGAGCTTCACTGCACGTTTTGCGAGATTACTCGAAACTAAGCGAAATGGATGTGACGGATTTTGATACTAGGCGCCTCTTTTGATGTATGTATGTATGTAGGAGATAATACGAAAATAATAATAATAACGAAAACTAGTAAATTTGTAACAAGGATGTTATTACAACAAGTAATCAAACGTACGTATACATTTGTCCTCGGCAACTTTGCGTCAGTTATAGTTGGTATCTGTCTTCTCCTTTTTGGGAACAAGAAATAATCCGATGTCTAAGAAATAGAAATGCTTCAGATAGAGTTGTAACAGAAAACAGACTATTTTTTTTAAGGAAACTTTTAACCATTAAAAAAAATATTACAGTAAAGCAGTACAATATTCAACAGATTTATCAATGATAAATTAATCGATTAGTTTACATTGAGCTCTTCAAGTCTCTAAAGAATTTGCTAAAAGTATTGCAAAAGCCAACGACGGTATGTATATGGTGGAGTTTTATTATGCATCAATCTTGTAAAAATAATTTGTAGCAATGTCAAAAGACACATTAATTTTCTAAAAACACATTAATTTAAAATGATTAACCTTGGCTAAATCATGCATGTCTAGACATGTCCAAACGTACACATACACATACATTTTCTTTTGAAATATTTAAACATAATTCCATCTCACAGAACCTCTGTCCATCGATCGCTCTCATACATCGTTATTGATTCTTTCCAATAAGCTGTCTCATGAGAACGCTTGTATGTCCCTCAAATTCACTATATAAACTTAGAATGAGAATTAATCAGGATTCCTCGATCTTTACCATGAGTTCTATCCGACAGAGGGGTCACCAAATCCATGAGGAGGGAGGAAAGAATGACGCGCGCCAATTACATTCTTCTGCAGCACCAGTGACTATCAGACCATAAACCCTGGATTCAGCATTTTAAAGAGAAAAACAGATGTAAGTACTATCTTTATGTATAAGATTTTTAACTAAAATGGGGCATAGGCCTGTGTTTACTGAGCTGGCGGACGTAACCACAGATCGTTTGTCTTTTACCTAGAAAAGCACTAATTTCTTTCAATCAGATTCTTTCTACTATCTTAAAATCTATTATTTTCCCTTTTTGTTTCTTCTCTTAGTTCTACCTTTTCACCTAAGTATAAGTTTTAGCCCTTTAGATTTCTGACAACACACTGAGATATGCCTAGTTGGGTTCAGTTTGTTCCTGACGTGAGTTATTGACGTGAGCGCCACATTACAATATTTTCAAAATCAAAGTCAATAATGTAAAGATAAAGATGGAATATGTTATCATTGAAAAGGAGTAGACTAAACTTTATTAATCCGTTTATTTTCTTCTTTTTCCTTCAGATTTTCATATATGGTGAAAAATCATTCGCATATTAGGCCTACTGTTAGACGAGCTACTAGGACCAATTCAAGATTGTATAGTACCAAACTTGTAGAAAGATGAGCTTTGTGTGGTGATTCTTTTCCTACATTTGAAGGGAAGAAACACTGAAGATTTTCATGCTGAAACAGTTGAGGTATATGAAGACAATGTAAGAATGGTAAAGGTGAGACACTGAATCTGGAGAAACAAGCATCGGAGATGAATCGAGAAATAGTGATCCAACACTCAATAACGAACCAAACATTATCGAGCAAGTGGAGGACCCAGTGCTCGCAGGCCGCCATATTACTACCAAATAGACATGCGAAAGGCCACCATCAGTCATTGGCCCGTTTCAGCAATAGAGCAGATGAGGAACTTCCACGGAAGACCCGGAAGCATTCAGTTCCATGACTCCCCAGACCCAATGACCGGCCACCTGATGCGACGCGAAGACGACGAAACATAGTCATACACATGGACAACGTATAAGACACATGGACAACATATAACAAAAAAGATTCTCACCTTTCTCTCTCGCTTCTCACTAAATCTATAATTTTATTTCTATCTTGTATGTATCTATGTGAGTCAAAGTATTGCACTAAAGAAAGAAAAAAATCAGCAAGTTGATGGCATCAAACTGACCTGGCATATAGTCTTGATCGTACTCCTTCGGATGATTCCCTGTTTCGGTCCATGTCGCACTTCCTGAAATCACGATAATTCACCAAACAGTAGGAGATGGCAAGTACCGTGACTGATTTCTTTGCCTCTTAAGGACAAGGCCTTATCAACGTGAAATCGAGGAACTACTAGTAGGAGGAAGGTGGCGAGGGACTATACTTTGAATGTTAACCTGCTTTTATTGTACTGTAATAAATACAGGTATATTGTGTATCAGAATATTGCAAGACTTGTGACTTAATCTTGTAATTTGCATATGACAAACATGTCCCCCTCACATCCTGGCAAAAATGCCAGAGCGGTGACAGTTTTCGGAAAATATTGAAGTGGCAGGCTGCTACGGACGTTTTCTTTGGATGGCTGATCACCATGGGTTAATACTGGGTCTACCACTAAGACCTAGAAACGAAAGCAATGAGTAAATAATAGAAGTACACATCTTTCCTACTCTTCAAAGAAAGAAAGAAAAAAGTACAACACCAGTCATAACTGAAGGCAATGATCAATGTTTTCTGTCTTCCACGATGTTAATATCACTGATTATGTCCAGAAAGGTCCAACTATCACCAGTATTATCGAAACCTACTATGTTACAGAGTGTTACCAAAAAGAAGAGTCCTGGAATGGTAAGAAATGGGTTCGGATTCCAGCAGACAATGAATCGCCGTCTTGCTAGTTCTTTGTGATATGAAGTTCTGAGTCATCTGTCATACTCCTTCGAACTGGCACCCCGTGTCTCTCCTCAATTGAAGTAGTAGAGTTTCTGGGATGATGAATATGTGATTTCTGAGGTAGAACGTTTCTTCAACATCTCATATGGTGTCTTTAGTAATCAGGGTATCCGTAAATTAATCCGTCGCTGGAAGAAGTGTGTCGCCAGTGTAATGATATGTAAAAACGCACTAAAATACATAACCAAAGTTTGTACACATGTCTCCCCTTCCTTCTTGGTAATATAAAATTTAGATTTTAGAAGCTGTTCTCGTAAATGAGTTAATTTGACTAGTGTTGGATTACGGTAAATGCTTCAATGCTTTTGAGACAAGTCAACCTTAAAAAGCTGTGTCTCTTCATCAGTTCCACTTTAACTCTCGGAAAATGTATTCACTTTTAATTAAACTTGGAGTGTGTCTTTCTCCAATCTTTCGAAATAAGTATGTTGTTTGGATAAGTATGTTGAAATAAGAAGATAAAATCCACTTTATGTTGCAAGATTACATAAATGCATGTACGTGTGATAATTTGTGCTTTATAACATCTTTCACTATTATCTATTATGTAAAAGAAATCATTGATTTTGATACGTATATTTTCTTAAGGCTCCCCAACCATTACTGTATTGTGGTTGCGATTTAAACCGATCAAGAATAAGCGGGTAAAATTAGTTAGGGTTCTATAATTTTGAAGTTTTCTTATTTAAATGTGATAAAATGTTATTTTTTCCCGGTATCTTTTCTCCAAAATTATTCAATTTGGATGCAAATGGCGTATATTTTCTTTGTTTCCCAATCATCTCCACTGAGAAGTGAAAGCTGTCAGGAATGAAAGAGTTTTACTCCTCTTCTGATTTTAAGAAGTATTTTTCAGAGTAATTTTCGTATATTAGATTTATATACATTTATTTCCTTTCAGGCTTCCTAATCATCTTTAATCGATAGAATTAAATTTTGTCAAGAATGAGGGGTGAATCCCTCGAATGCCAATTTCATTTTTTAATTCCAATTACCTTCACTGTTTAGTTGAAAATCAGGCGAAAATGAGAGAGTCAATCTAACTGGACAAAATATGTTCCATGATATTTCCGTTTAACAAATTTTATAATTTAATATAGTGTATGTTTTTCAAGACCACAATCCACAAAACTTAGGGTTGAAATGAGACAAGAAAAAGAGGTGAATTTACCCATTTAAAACAAAATATTCCACTATAACTTTCATAACGAAAAAGAAAAATTATTCTATTTTCAGTGTAATATAGTCTTTACTGTTCTCTGAGGTTTCCCAATTGCCCTCACTGATTGGACATGAATTCAGTTAACAATCACGCATGTATCACACACGAGTTTTGTGTGTATTTGTGTATTTATGATAATATAACACTGTGGATTTATTGGACCTCTTTTGATTCGAGGTGTTCGCGTTGTGAAGCCTGTGAAATGTTATTTCTGCCATTGCTGGTTATAAATGAATGTTAAAAAAGATACGCAGGGCGTTAAGTCTTCATTTTTTTTATTACAACTACTTGTGGCATGCTGAAGTCTTCTCTCCCTATTTTTATCGACCAAACAAACTGTGTATTGACCACTTTGTAGAGACAGGAATGGCTAAGAGAACTAAGTCACAATTCATCTTGAGAAAGTTTACTCTAGTTGCTAGAATCACCACTGTTACAAATATTTATTAAAAAACAATCAACATGTACGAACCAAGAAGCAATGAAAACAATACACGAACCAATAAAGAAAGAGCAAAATAAAAATAAAATAATCAATCAGCAATATAATGACGTGAATCTTGCAGAGTTTTCAAGGGCAAAATTCCATGGTAACTTATAGGAACATGCACGCACTCATTCCCTTCGATCGATTTTCAGTGACTCAAAGAGGACGCCCAATAGTTGACACGTATGCGTGCACAGAAAAACGCCGGAAACGAATCATCGCAAGTTGAGAAACAAAGATCTTTGGTTCACAACCTGCAAGTTGAAGGTCAAATAATTTCGAGATTAGAATCACACATTCTGGATATTTTTATTCAACAGTAATTTTCTTGATTTTGCCTCCCTCGTGTATTGAATTTAAGAAAAGTTTTATTGCGTAAGAAAAAGAAAGAAAAAAGTTCAAGAGTAACTCCAGAACGTCTTGCGTAATATGAATTAACATTTTTGTCCCTATTTAATAGGTAAATTAAATACATTACTTCAAAGAAATTTCACAAATATTCAGTATACATATATGAATACACTCCCAAGAAAACCATGAAATTTGACAGCACACACATTTATTTTTCAAAAACATGTTAAATAACGGTTCGTTAACAGCAAACCTGTGATTTTCTAAAGGGATATTTAAGGATTTTTTTTAAAAATTATCTTTTTGTTAGGTCTAGTCTCAGCAGAACAGAGCTCGAGATAATTTCAATTATTGGCGTAGAAGATCTCAAGCACAGTAGGAAATATAATAAAACTTTTTTAAATGAAACTTTTTTGTGTCATTATCGAGTATTTTTTGATTTCACATCTACACATAAATTTGCTTAACAGAATTAAGACATAAGAAGGGTGTTCAACTACTGGCCCAGAATCTAATAGTTTTATACTACATGACCTACCTTATAATACAAAATGTCTGGGGAAATGTCAAGGGGTTGGACAATGCTAATGGGGGCCACCCCCCACTTTCGCTCCATCTAATGTCGTCACTGTTTGAAACTGCACAAGATTATGCCACCTGTTCGTTAACAAGAGTATAATTTATTCTTTACCCATATTTCCAACTTCCGTATTTACATACGTAAATAACACTGACATTATTCGTTTAGCATATTTATCAGCAGCATCGGTAGTTAAATGGAGACAATTCTTTGTGCTTACGTGTTATAAAGTATGCATAACAATGACACGGATCTTGAAAGTCAGGCATATTCATTAGTTTCCAGCATATTAACTCTGTTAATACTTATCGGAATTTTCTATTATTAACGTAGAAAACATAAATATGATATTATTTCGTATTTTGTATCGAAGACATCAAACATTGTTAGTTTATTTTCAAAAATTATTTATGATAGTATTTTTTTTTTAATAAAAGGTAATGCGGATCTTCCTTGTTAGGTATGTCCCATAAACATTGCTGTTATTATTTCTTGTTTCATTATAGAAAATGAATTAGGAAACAAAAGATTCAGCCAATCATATTCAAAAATTGCTTGCAAAATCTACTGAAGCTATTTTTCTTAATTAGTATTAAAATATCGCATACTGTGTGTTATTACTCTCTATTTTGTTCAAAGGTTGTAGAGCAGATTTCAGGTAATCCAAGGTTAGGTAGTAATTGATATACTTTTGGTCAATAGGTGAGGAGTAGACAAATGACTCTTCAATAAACTTGAAATCAATGACTGCTAATTGTCAAATTTTGTTACTATAAAATGCAATTCATTGTACTCTTTTTTAAAAAACAAATAATAGAAAGAGCAGTATTAACGGAAGAAAATAAAACAAGAAACGTCCAACTTCAAAATCGTTTCATTCGAATGACTGAAGAATAATGTTTCTCTGGCTTTTATTACATTCAGTAGAAAATTATGGCACAAAAGAGTGGTGAAAATACTAAAGTCACATAAAATGTACTTATTTTTATCAGCATTTCAATTATCTCTTTCAGTTAAGAAAAATAATTGTTTATAAACTGTTTGATAAATGTAGACGATCAGAAGTTCTAAATAATTCATTCATATTTTTAAGAAAATGACTGATATACACTAATTTCATGTTCATGTTTTCTAAGTTTAGAAAATTTTGACTAATTTTACTGTTTATGTTTTCTAAGTTTAGAAACTTTTGTTATTTAGTATAACGGGGTAATTCAAGAGCAAAATGGGAATTTCTGTCTCTCGAGATGGGATTTTATAACGTTTCGGGTTGGCATCACTGTCCTATACCTCCTAAGGGGATATATATATATTCAACTTTTCAAGTCACATTTGAAAATACTGTAAATATAGTTCTCTTGCACAACTGCGAAGCAAGTAAAGAAATCGTTTAGAAGCGAAATGTGGTTGATAACCCAATATTTCTCAAATGTAAGTCAAATGAAATGAAATTAAATCTGTGAGTTTTACGTCCCACGTTAAGCCGGCTAAGTTAAAGGAGACGGTGATGATGAGAAATGAATGAAATGGTGGAATGAAGAAAGTGGGAGGAAACGGTAGAACCCCGAGGAAACTCACGCACACGGTGTTTGTCCACCACAAAGTTCACTTGGCTGGAGCAGGGTTTGAACCCGGGACCCCATCCACAGAGGTGAACGCTCTACCACTGAGCCACAGCGGCCCCTAAATATAAGTCAACAATGGTCATTCTGTCGGAAACTATCGTCTAAAAAAATTACATTTTTTAAGATAAAATTGTATCAACTACTAAACTTTGTCATTTTTTAAAATTTTTTTTAGATTTTCTGGTTTTATCTAACACCCCAAGAGGTACAACTACCTATGAATAAGTATGTATTTCACACTGAATAACAAGCTTGATTTAATTTCAGGCGGGAGTTCTTGTGGTTAGGATCCATGTTAAGCTATTAGATTCAAATCTCACATAACCCAGTGATGCCAACCTGAAACGTTATAAAATCCCATCTCGAGAAGTAAAACTTCCCATTTTGCTCTTGAATTTCCCACACTATAC
This sequence comes from Thermobia domestica, assembly GCF_964235325.1. NCBI lineage: Eukaryota > Metazoa > Arthropoda > Insecta > Zygentoma > Lepismatidae > Thermobia > Thermobia domestica. The sequence goes on along the minus strand of NC_137455.1, from coordinate 145,280,725 downwards.
TAGTAATAAAATTTTCTAAACGTAGAAAACACGAATAATAAAATTAATGTATATAGTCATTTTCTTCAATATATACTTCAAATGAATTAATCACAAGTTCTGATCGTCTGCGTATATCAAACAAGTTATGAACAAGTACTTTTCTTAATTGAAAGAGATGGTTGAATATGTTGATGAAAATAAGTACATTTTCTTGTGAGTTTAGTATTTCTACCAAGCTTCTGTGTCATAATCTTCTACTGTTAGTAGTAAAGCAATAGATAAGCTTCATTCTTCAGTCATACCTTTTGGAACTATTTTGAAGTTGGGCTCTTTTCGTTTTATTTTCTTCCGTTAATTCTGTGTTTCTTTCGTTTCTCTCATTTTTAAATATCAAACTACAATCAACGTTTCTTGACACTTGATCTTTGAAATTTGCAAAGTCACTGCATAAATCATTATAACACTAACATGCATTTTATAATAAAATTTTACAGTTAGCATTGATTTCAAGTTTATTGCAGACTCGTTTGTCTACTCTTTGTCCATAGACAATTTTCCTGGTGTCAATGGAACAAATGTATGAAAAATCTCATAAATCCTGCCAATTTTTACGAAAATTCCCTTTATCACATTCCGAGAAATCATTGCCAAAAAATCCCACGAGGTGCCATCATTGACATAACTTCGATGGTAAATGGAACGCAAAATCCAATTAACCAAACTAGAGTTAAAAAAAAAGCTACACCGTTTTAAGCTTTTTTGGTTTTTAAGCTTTTGGACACTAAGCTCTATGAGCTCTTCAGGAAATTTAAAAAGCCATATATATAAGGTTTTTACTTTTTACTTTTTGTTTTTATCTTTTTTTTTTAATCTTTTGACAAGTATGTGGCTGTAGTAGCTTAAGAGTCTCAATTACTTGGCCTATTTATTGGTCAAATAAACTAATTAAAAACAACCAATAAGACTTTTTAATTAGTCACTTATTACTTACAAAAACCTACTAAACGAATTAAATAGTTCTTATTTTTTTTTTTTTTTTAAATATAACGCAGAAATCTGAGATCATAACCATTCTGAAGTCATAACAGTACCCACAGATTTCTGAACCGTGGTTTATATACCAATTTTCCAACACTTTTCATTTAGTTTCCCTTATTCAATTAACATTTCAATAAATGTTAAGAACCTTGATGCATTTAACACTGCCCCAGAACTCAAAACCGAATGTTATTGGGAATCCTGACGTTGTGGAGCCTGACTTAGCATCCTGTTCGTAGTTTTTCTTCATGTTTTCCCGTTTCCTTTCCCATTATTATTCCGACAATTCTTTCTATATTATTGCACTTCAATTAATCATCCGTGTTTCCCTTGAGTCTACAAGGCAAACGGTGGGACGTTGAAGGATTTAGGATGTAGATTTTTGGGGTTTCGGCATCTATGGTTATTTAGCCCGTCACGTATGAGGGATGACGTCCTCGGCGAGCACACTATCCGGGGAAAGGGAAGGAAGGAAGCGGCCTGGGACCTATAAGTTAGGTACCACCCCGGCATTTGCCTGGTGTAAATGATTAAAATCCAGGATGGTTGGCCTGAAAAAGTTTTTACACTTTTCGACCGAGTGTCCTCACCGGGAATTGAACCGGGGATCGTTCGCAACGAAGGCGAAAGCGTTAGCGACTATGCTACGCGAGGCCATGGTGGGACGTTTAAGTTTCATTTCATTTTTTATTTGAAAACCATCTTACAGTGTGAATAATACATATGTAATGCTACTATAATTATCATCATGATCTATATTCTATTATCGCAGACAGGTACACTTGCCGTAAATTTACACGGTCCTATGGATTCTATATTTAGCTGAACTATTTTTTTTACACGTAAAAATTGCTCTAATTTTACTTTCTACCATAACTTCTATCAAACACCTTACAAGTTAATTTCTTCTTATATTATATTTTAAATTTCACTTTCCTAATTTTAACTACATTATTGCCCTTCTTGCCCTAAATTTCGCTGACGCTTGTCCACTTTTTAGTACCACTAGGTTAACTAACATGTAACACTTTGCAAGTCTAACACTTTGATTTTGATAAAATTTGACAGGTAGATACTGCACAAAATAAACGATTACGTGTTTTTTTTTTATTTTCTGCAGAAGAACGGTTTTAAGGGGCAAAAGCTCCCACCCAAAATTTTGAAAGTTGACGCCCGAAAGGCAAGAAGAAGAGGACCGAATTGAATGAAATTGTGCACAGATATTGTAGACATAAAATGAAGAGTTATTTGCCTCTCCAAACAGCCAGGGACGCAAACTAACAAGTATTCCTACTTTCAACCATCTATGCATTGACTGATTTTCACTATTTATACACTAGCCGTTTCCTACCTATAGCGTATTTTATAATATTTCAGGGAGGGTTATTCCATTACAGTGTTTTTTCCACATAAGCAAAAACGTATCGATTTATTTTCTGTTTACTGTTAATGTGCCAAACAAAGCAAATCGGATGGAGACACTTGGGAAGCACGAATTGCCGTATTTTACATATCGTCGCATGAGAACCAGAGGAAGTAACTCCAAAAATGCGGTTGTCGTTTTCTTCATGTTTGGACGTAATTTTGAAAGCCCCACTCGGTGTAAATCTTCTTCTTGTTGATTATCTGTTGTAATGTAGCTCAGTTATAATCTTATTAAAAACAAATCTTTCTAAGAAAACAATATTTTTGTCCTCTCGCCTGTAAACTTACGAAAATGAAGTTACGTTCCTCTGGTTCTCATGCGACGATATATAACATCTGTAAACAATTTCATTCGTTTCGGTTCACTCCTCCCTGCGCTTGAACGGTACCATTCACTGTTTTCGGAGGGAGCCTTGGCCCCAACATTGTTTTTCCGCAGAAAATAAAAAACATATATTTGTTTATTGTTTGCTCATTGTCCCTACACAAAGTTTTGTTGCAATTATTCACGTTCTTTAGGCACTTCTGACGTATACTTATTCGCACTTTTGATGTTTAGTGATCAAAGGTTTGAAGGGATCCGTGCCCCACCCAACCGTTTTTTTCCGAGAAAAATATGAAACACATATTTCCTCATTTTACGTCTACAATATCTGTGTGAAATTTCGTTCACTTCAGTCTACTTCTTCTTGCCATTCGGGCGTCAACTTTCAAAATTTTGGGTGGAGGCATTTGCCTTCCTAAAACCGTTTTACAGCAGAAAATAAAAAAATACGTATTCATTTGTTTAATGTTTAGTATCTACCTGTCAAATTTTATCAAAATCAGTGTTACACTTGGGAAGTGTTACATGTAAGTATATTCTTCTTCTTGGGTCTTATTCCGTATCGGTTTGCGTTAATGCAACGCAAAATCTGCGCTTTAATTTGATAAATAGACACAAGAGTTACAACTTATTTTCGGACGTTTTCCCGTTACATTACACTTTTTGCGAAGGTTGGTACGAACTAAGGCACCTTATCCGCATTTCCACAACTTAGTTACTAGTGTCGCTCACGAGACGAGAAATACACTTTTTAATTCGAGACAAGACCAGAAACGAATTTTGTTCTGGTTTCCGAGGTGAAACAAGAAATTTCTCGAGTCTCTTGAACAATCGAGACAACACGAGACTTCCAGAAAACACCTACGAGACGAGATGAGAAAATCTTATTTCTCGTCTCGTCTCGTGGGCAATACCACTAGCCATGTTTATGGTTGTTTCGTAATGCTAATGCTAATAAAGTGTTATGTAAAGTTTGTGTTTTGTGCTTACACAAACAATAAGCCTTACCCGAAAGAAAATTACTCTATTTAAAATTTACCATGCTCTGGAATGATCTTTAGATACTATTGATTTTCTCACGAGGAAGTTTTAATACATATTTTTCAATTTGAACATCAACTTGACAGTTTTAAGATAAGAATACAGAGGGGTAAAAAAAAAAATAAATAAATAAAATAAAAAATAAAAATATAACCACGCACTTAATTTATTGATTCGCAACTAAGTATATCACTAAACCCTTTTTTGCGCTTTCGAAATAATTAATCGACACATGGAGCATTTATCTGTCAAAGTGTTACAATGGCCTATATCGAGGCTATGTTTATTTCCGATCAGTATCAATATGAGAAGGTAAAAACATTAGTACGTTATATGCAACTTCTTCAATACATGTTCCGTGACAAATGGGTTCATCATACACAACTCCCGAAGTAGGACGCGAATGAAGTAAGAAGTGGTTGATAAGAGTAGCTGATACGAAACAGAAAAAAGGCGAATCGAAATAACGATTACTTTGTACTTGTTTCATCCGGAAATTTGATGTACTGACATAGTTCGTAAACTGTAAGTTTCGTCATGAACACATGCTCTACAAACATAAACGGAGAGGAAGTGGAACAAACTTTGTCCATATTTGGGACAATTTAAGGAACTTTTCGCCCCTAAATTATAACGTAATATAATAGATACGAAGTTGAGTGTGACAATAAAACTCATATTACTCATATTTTGAATTACATGTTTAGTGTTGATAATACATGAGCTTTCGCACGAAATATTCAGGTGAAGTCAAAGCTAGGTAGATAACACCTACATTTTTTCCTCTGTTCCTAGAAATATTTTATTATTATTATTATTATTATTATTATTATTATTATTATTATTATTATTATTATTATTATTATTATTATTATTATTATTATTATTATTATTATTATTATTATTTTGAACGAGAACATCTTAAAAGAAAGAAATGTCACTTTACCGAGGACAATTATTAATAAAATTTCACTGTTGCTACTAAAATAAAATAATAAAAATTTTATATAATTATTTTTTGTCATCTACCTCAAACAAAATAGAGACTCCTTTTCGCGAAGTTATCAAATGCGCTTCTTTTCTATGTGAAAGGTTCAGGGTTCGATTCTTGGTGAAATATTTGCCCTGAATACCTAGGCACTCGTATAACCTCAGTGCAAACAGACATTAATTCTGTCAATCAGATTCTACAATATTATTAGCATTTTTAAAGAAAAATGTAAAAACGTTATATATATGTTGGGATTCAGATTTCTGGGCTTTCGGCATCTATGACCATGTTAGCCCATCATGTATGAGGGATGATGTCCCTCGGCGATCACACTATCCGAGGAAAGGGAAGGAAGAAAGGCTGGGACCTATATGCTAGATACCATCCCGGTATTTCCTGGTGTGAGTGAGGGGAAACCCAGGAAAAACCTCACTCAGGATGGCTGCCCTGAAAAAGCCTTTACACTTTGTCGACCGAGTGTCCCGACTGGGAATCGAACCCGGGACCGCTTGTACCAAAGGTAAGAGCGTTAACGACTCGCTACCGCGGGCCACACACACATTGTGTATATATATATATATATATATATATATATATATATATCTTATTAACAAAATAATATGCATGAGTGTAGTTTTTGAGAAAAAGTATTTCTTTGTAAATATAAAAATAGACGTTGTACTAGGTCCATTGCACTTATTGAATTGAAACTTTCACTGAAATATGCCCTCCCTGTTTTTGGTGACGAGCGCGTCGTGTGCCTTTGGTTCACGTGGTCCCGGTTTCGATTCCCGGAGAGGATAGAAAATGTAATTTTACAATGATTGTTACTCATTAATGATCCGTATTCTTTAGCCTAAAGGACACAACCGTGGGAATTTAAACTCTAGAAGACTTCATTTATATTTCAGTACGCTCTTCATTATGGCACTAACAATTGGACATGGTACGGTTAATGAGAAATAGCCTAAAATTAGCATCAAGTCTTCAATTTTAAAATAACTAAGCTGACCAAAATAACATGTTTGATGCGTAGTTCTCAAGAAAATAGAAAACGAATAGATGGTAGTATTAATTAAGTTCGTTGCCAATAACAATTGAGTTTTAATTTTTCTGGAAGAAATTATCTATTTGTGCACTGTGCATGTAGCAAAATAATAAAACACTGTTAACTATTAGACTGCACCTATTGTTATCTTTTCCTGGCGGTGACCACACTCATTTACGTGCATACTACTTGTAAAATACTGACAGACAGACATAATTTCATATTTTAAGCAATCACATATCATATCATGTCAGCTAGAGTAATAGACGGAAATAGCAGTCTATTATACCTAATAGGTATTAGGCCTAGGTATAATAGATATTTTGTATTAATAGTTTAAACAACATGACAGATCTATGAAATATGAGTCGTTTCGTTGGTAGACCCTATTTGTTGCTTATACCACATATGAAAGTGGGGGAATGCTGCGTAATGGGAAATACTGCGCTGAAGCGATTGCAGAACTGAAAAACATGACTATGCCGAAAACATGAGTCTTACAGTTGTTGTGAGAATGATAAGAACCGCTAAAAAATATTATGCCTATGCGCATCTTACTTGTCACGTGAGAATATATTTTCAATAAAGAACTAACGATCATGTCACTAGTAAAAAGTGTCTACGCTTGGATAAATTTCTAATTGCCCTTGTTTTACTAATTTGAGGATACTGAATACCATGAAATTATCTTCAAACATATCCATCCATGAAATAACGAACCAAAGTTGGGATCTTTGAAGTACCGCTGATGCCAATCGTAAATGTGCCTGCGATTGGGTACATTTTTAATTGTGCTTTTAATACTAATGATAGGATGCCGAATCCAATTGAACTATTTTTAAATATCCAGCCATGGGATCATGAGAAAAATGACTTCAAAGTTGGGATATTTATTTATATTTCACATTTGAAATCACTTTTCTAGAAACTGCACGGACGCGTGTTTAAAAATAATTCTATTGGATTCAGCGTCCTCAAATAAATATAAAAAGCGAAACTAGAAATTTGCCACTTAAACTAGAAAATTTGCAACTTTTATTTCTTTTGTGGATACTTTGGATACTTTGATTTTTTTTTTTTTTTTTTTTTAGCTATACTACAATATTTTATAGTATCAAAACAATGAAGCCTGTTATTAAGAGAACAATACTGTATGGAAACTTGTCCTTAACCATTTAAAAAATCAATGTCGTGAATTTTCAATTGATATAATACCACCTGCATTAAGGGAAAATCATATACAACAGAAATAATAGTTACATACATAAACATACATAATATAATTTAGATAACGGAGTTTTCACTATATTTTAGTTTCTTTCGAGTTTAATATCCTTTTCAGCGTCGAGACTATGTGACCTGTTACACTGCATGTGCGATCACCAAATCATACGAACTGCAATAAGAAATTGTGCCTAGATTTCTGCACTAAATTCCGTTACATTTTTACTATTAAAGACTAGCCTTTGGCTATTAGCTGACTAGCCTTTGGCGGTAGTAAGCCCCCGAGTCTACTTGCCCTACGGCCTCGCATTTCTTATCTATCGGCCTTTGTATCAACAGTGAATTTTGTGCATTTGCTCTTTAATCACATTTCCTGAATTTGGCACAGATGGGGGCTTAGCCCCCTGACCCTCACCTTTACTCGGCCTACGGCCTCGCACCTCTTAAATCTACAATTTACCAAATTTCAAGTTTTTTTCCTATTTCAACTATCTAAAAGATAAGATTTTGTATCCCAAGAAAACGCCCATTTAAATAGCATGGGAATCTTCACTCCCCTTTAGATCCCTTAAAAAGAAAAAATATTCACTTTTGGCAATTTTCCTGTAGGTTAGACCCGGAAGGTTATAATCATGTCAAATTTCATCATTCTAATCCTGCCGGAAGTGCCTAAACATTTTGGGGAGTAGAAGATGTCCCATATAAATAACATGGGAAAGCTTTTTCAGTTCCCCATAAAACCACTCTACAGTTGAAAAATTTTAATTTTAATTATTTACTTAGTCAACGCTAACGATAACGTATAAGCATCCCAAATTTGAAGTTTTTATTCCAATTCCAAGTACCTAAAATATGAGATTATAGGTCCAAAAAAGCCCATTTAAATAGCATGGGGAATTTCTTCATCTCCCCTTTAGACCCCCTAAAAATTAAAAATATTCATTTTTGGCAATTTTTCTGTCGGTTAGTCCCAAAAAGCTACAATCATGTCAAATTTAATCATTGTAGCCCTACAGGAAGTGCCCAATAATTTGGAAGTGTAAAAGGTGTCCCATATAAATTACATGGGAAAGATTTTTTTAGTCCCCCATAAAACCACTCTACAGTTAGAAATTTTTATTTTTACTTATTTACTTAGTTAACGCTAGCGAAAACGTACAAGTATACCGAATTTCAAGTTTTTATTCCAAGTACCTAAAACATGAGAGTATAGATAAAAAAAAGAGCCATTTAAATAACATGGGGAAATTCTTCATTCCCAATTTAGACCCCCTAAGAATTAAAAATATTTTCCTGTTGGTTAGTCTCGAAAAGCTACAGTCACGCCAAATTTAATCATTGTAGCCCTACAGGAAGTGCTCAATAATTTATGTCAGCTCATGTAGTTTTATAGGGTAAGGGGAAAAAACAAGGAATGTCCATACATGTGCTTTACCAGGAGCTTTGTCCTATCTGTTGGTGACTCTTGGTACTATTTGATTGTACCAGTATATGCCATGCAAGCGTAGATGTAGAAGTATCCAAGTAAAAAGGGGCGAAAGATTTAATAATCCTATTCTTTGTACGTGATTTTCAAAATTAGAATGCCGCTTTCTCAAAAATGTAATTTTGTGACATTCCTTCTTTTTCCCCCCTACCCTTCATGTTATAAGATTATAATTATGTAGAATAATCAACCTCCTTGCTATAAAATAAATGTTGTCGCCTTCCCTTTTGTTGAATGTGTTTGCATGTGAACAAATTCCAGCTGATAGAACTGATATTTTTAAGTCATGAGAAACAAACAGTGTAGAACTGGGATATTAAAATTTACCTTTAACTCTCATTTTAAAGGTAATAAATCATGGATATAGATTAATTTCAAATAAGTCAAATTGTTTCATAGGAATAATAATAATAACGCAAAATTGAAATTTTTTGAGTTTAACGTCCCATGATTATGCCTGTTAGGCTAAGGTAGACGATGAAAATAGCAAGTGAATGATAATGAAAGAATTGGTGGAATGAGAAAGTAGGAGAAAACGGGAGTATTCCGAGAAAACCCACGAGCACAATGTTATCCACCACAAACTAACTTGGCAGGTAATCAAATCGAACCAGGGACCGCACGCACCACAGGTAAGCGCCAGGGGCGTAAATAAGGGCCCTGCAGACCCCGCATTGCGGGGGGGCCTCAAGACATCAGGGAGCCCCAAATCGTAAAGTGGAACGTAGAGAAGGGGCCCTGCTCCACGCTGTCTGCGGGGAGGCCCCCAAGCCTTTAGTTACGCCACTGGTAAGCGCTCTACCACTGAACCACAGTGACTCCCACAAACAACACAAAGTTAAGTCGTAAGTCTTGCAATATTCTGGTACACGCCATACCTGTATTTATTACAGTACAATGAAAGTAGGTTAACATTGAAAGTATAGTCCCTCGTGTTGGACTGTTTGCAGCCACGTTCCTACCAGTTCATCAATTTCACGTCGATACCACATCTTGTCCTGAGAAGCGAAGAAGTCAGTCAGTTATTTCCACCTCGAAATGCTTGGTGAAGCATTTCAGCATGGCCCAAAACAGGTAGTAATTCGAAGGGGTAAGGTCAGAACTATATGCTGTGTGTGGCATCAGTTTGATGAAGCAAGGTTCTGAATTTTTTGTTGCGTTTTTCGAGCTGAGCATGGCTTTGAGTTATTCTGTTGCAGCAGGGTGCAGTTTACTAATGCACAATATTTTTGGTATAGTACAGCATAATCTACTGGAATACACATCCGCGATATACATTCGGAATAAAGGTTGACATTGATGGTACGGCGGTTAGGAACGAACTCAAGTGAATTACCTTCCCGTAGTCTCATCACACAGAGTGCTCTAAACGTCCTTGTTTGACGACCGATTCTGGAAGTTAGCCTTGGTCAACCACTATTTTTGTACATTCAAATTTTGGAAGAACACCCATTTTTCGTCGCATTTAACAATTTGTTTAAAAAGAACCCACGTGGATTTTGCAGCAGTTGTCAGCATATATTCCCTCTCTGAGGCTGAGCTGGGTTTAACTCATGTGGTAGTGGCACACTGTGCACCTCCCGATGTTTTCCCCGAGTTTGTGAAGATGACGCACTAGAGTGGGCTGTAACATACTGAGTTGGTTTGACAATCGTCGTGTGCTGGTGGAAAGATTTTTTTCAATGACGTGTCCTATGACCTCAGAATCCGTTATCCTGGGGAGGTCGGACCACCTTCAACTCATCCTAATAATAATAATAATAATAATAATAATAATAATAATAATAATAATAATAATAATAATAATAATAATAATAATAATAATAATAATAATAATAATAATAATAATTATTATTATTATTATTATTATTATTATTATTATTATTATTATTATTATTATTAAAACATCAATATTAAAATTTTATTTTGTAATTTAGACCAAAATTTATGATTTTGAGTGAACGTGGAATATCTAACAGAAACTGGCAGGAGAAAAAGTTTAATTAGTGTTGGTTAAAATTACGTAATGTGAATATTGAAAAAATGATTTTTTTCAGTTTTTACGTCCCACGGATATGCCGGCTAGACTAAAGGAGACGGTGATAATGAGTAATGAATGAATAGAAAATATGGCATTGATTGGTTATGACATTTAGGCTAAAGGAGACGGATGATTAATTAAAGTGAACGATTCTGAATTTTTTTGTGCTTTCTCACTGGTAATCGAACCCAAGACCACGTGCATGAAAGACACGCACGCGCTAGTCACGAGACCAAGAACAGGGCTATAAATCTTCAAAGTAAAGAAGAAAATGCACGAAAGGGAGGGGCAACTTAGGTAGTTCTGATTACTAGTAATCTTCCTCAAGAAAATGTTTTAATTTTCTTTTAAATTGGGAAATAGGGCGCGTGGTGGCTCAGTGGTATAGCACTCACCTCTGGTCCGTGTAGCCCCAGGTTTGATCGCACCTCTCACCAAGTGATCGCTGGGGTGGACAAAACCGTGTTTGTGGTATTCCCGCTTCCGCCTATCTTCTTCTTTCTAGTCTTTCGTTCATTATCACCATCATCCTCTCCCTTAGACTCAGAACATAAACGTGGAATTTTAAAAAAAGAAAAGAAAAGAAAGAAAGAAAAAGAAATAGTTGGTGATTCTAAATTATATTTGGAGTTGAATTTCATAGCCATGTAGTGCTTATTGTGAAATATTTCGAATTAAAATTTGTTTTATGAGTTAGAATTAGTTACAAGAGCGTGCCTGTATAGAGTGAGAAGTTCCTATTCCCATGAACTGAAATTGATTATACAAGTTCCCAGGTTGACCCACTTTAAGAACTTTGCATAATGCAATTAAATGGTAGACAACTAAATGTTACCGATTAAGGCGCTGGAATTATTTCCTGTGAGTCACATGATTATATGACTCCAGGATAAATATAAATCGTATGTAGTTAGTAGTCTGTATTCTCTGCAATCGAATCGCAAGTATTCTAGTCAAGTCTTAATACACATTACCCTAATAGTAAAGGTGAGATAGTACTAGTCAGTGACTAGTGTCAGTTTTATGTCTTGAGGAATCCATTTTTTTTTTAATCGCTGTATCGAATGTAAGGCATTGTTTTCTTATATGATCTCACCAGTTAAGTTTTTTCTTTATTTTTTAAAGTTAATAACGATTCCAAGATTGCAACCTGTTTCATAGCGCCGCTTATGTGCTTTTTAAAAATCGCATTGTGTATAGAAAATCAATGTTTTAGCAGCATGGCAATCAACTTAAATATGCTTATTTGATACATATTTTATATTGTATTAAGTGCTATATTAGGTTTTCTCAATTGCTATACTCCGTTATCCGTTTGGTTATATATAAAATAGTGATGATCATTTATAATGTACTGAGGCCCAGGACAAAGTAAGAACCCTGCTTGAGGATAAGTCGAATTAAAAATAAACATATTACTATAGAAATATGAGAACATATTACTACACAACTAGTTATAAAACAAAAACATTTAACGAGTAATACAAGAAAAAGAATGCTTTTAATTGAGACAGTACGGTTTGTCCAAAATATTTACAAGTTTGAAAGAGAAATCACAGGCCTATATTTTAACATTTTCATTTGAGGGCCAAATGAAACATGGTCGCGTCCCTTAAATTTACCACCATTAATATATAGTATACAATGTATAAATGTTACAGATTGTTCATGTTAACGGAATTATTATTATTATTATTATTATTATTATTATTATTATTATTATTATTATTATTATTATTATTATTATTATTATTATTATTATTATTATTATTATTGAATGGATACCAGATTATTTAAATGACATAATTGTCTAGTGATTAATTCCAATCTATGATGAAAATATTATGATGAGAATATCGGTATAATAACTGGATTTAAATAATCCATGAAAAAATTCAGAACGTCACTACATTACCCATTGAAAGAACACAACTGTCATCGTGTCGATCAGGTGGTTGATGGAAACGTCATTTCTAAAGGAACAAAGAAAGAACCAAGTACTAAATTAATGAAAGTCCTTTCTTCTGTCGTAGGACCGGGAGTGGATTCACTAAAGATTAAGAAAACTTCTTTTCGTTGTATTCAAGTATTTAGAGCACGACCTTGGATGTCTTCCTGCTGCGGGCTTTCACACGCACATAGAGAACTTACGAAGAAAGTGGATTTGAAAGAAAAATTACTTCTGCCAACGCAATTTACTCTTTTCCTAATAAAACATTCAATTGGCCTCAGTACAGCTGCAAAATTTATAAACCCTTTGCATAACCAATATTTTTAATAGTTCAACTCCTATGACGTTCGAACGCCAAAGCAAAGACTGACCTTGGAATTGACATGCAATCTATGTCTTTGGCTTTTGTCCATTTAGACCAAAGCTTATTCGATGTTTGTGTTATCGATCGCAAAGAAAAATTAAAACTTACTTCAGTTTCCTGAGAAACTGCAACCATTTTCCTATAGGTAGTGTTTCTGTTTACCATCTAACTATTTACGAAAGAAAAGTTAAACGTTTTAGATTTCGATATATAATATACCTTATGTTCGATTTCTATTCAAATGACTTGTATTTTTACATTTTGTTTGTTTTGTTTCAGCCGGAGATACAGAACCGATAGAACAATATTTCTCGAAAGTCTCAACTAGCTTTACAAATACTGTATGTATTGACAATGCTGAAATTGATTGTCATTGTGGGAGATGTCTGCTTGCAATCACTGTGCGAGCGATACCTTGTGGCAAATAGTACTAACATCAACATATCAGGGCTATTCCGCAATCAGTTAACGAAGGTGTTCAATATTCGGTAGTTTCTGCTCTCACGCGGTGCACCTTTTACTGTCCTAGAAGTAAAAGTTGATGTACAGAGACTAGAAGGGCCAGTTAATGGTCCCATGATGACTGATTCAATGATCGGCAAGTTTATAATCCACTTACTACCTATAGTTCGTAATTGGTGCGGAGCACTGTCTTGTTGACAGAAGACACCTCGCTTGTTTGTGTCAGCATCGGGGCTATATGAGATAGCCTCACAATTTAAGATGGAATCCGAAACACTGGACCGAGTGGACCAAAGGCTCACGTGCTCGCCATTCGTGTTCCATTCTATGGTCAGAGTATGTTTCTCGCATATCTATGAACAGAATATAGTGGATAGCGAAGATGCTTGCTTATGAGGTTGGTAACAAAGTAGATTTTTACTGGTTCGGTACGTCAGCTTATTTTGTAAGTAACAGTAGCATACAAATACACACGACTCAATGTATTTTAGACTTCTATCTTTTAAATGTTTGTTTAAATTTAACTAGCTTTGTTTGCCAAGTGCTAGCTTTTTAAACACCTTTATTGGTGTGGGAGACCCGGGTTCGATTCCCGGAGAGACCTCATGTGATTCAGATTCTACGTTAAGCTGTAGGTCCACTCTCATATAGCCTCGCTGCTGAAAGGGATGCTAAACTGAAATCAAATCTAAAATTTTTAAACAGCTTTAATGTTCACACATTTACTTCGTACGTATTCATTAACTTAGGTCATTACTGCAAGTACACTATAGTATCTAAACAACTAGCTTTCTTGTCTTGTCTACATGGTTTTCCCGTCGTCAGATTCTAGCTAATCCAGTACTTAGCGCAGCTAGTTTTAACACACAACTAGTAATCTAGTATAAGAGGGGTAGGGAAGAAGCTTCTACAAGGAATTCGAAATTAAGAAGCTGAGGAAAGACAACCTTATTCATTTGCACTTATCAAAAGAAGCTCAGTCTTTCTATCAAGAAGCAAATATAATAGAGGGAACACATGTCTCCTCTTAGGAACACACGCAACATGGGAAAAATAAAATGCAGGAAAAATCTGTCAAAATTGCTTAAGATTTCTAATTTTTGATTGATACTGAGTAAACGTCGGCAAAGCTTGAAGAAACTCTAATCGATTTCATCTCAAACTACACCAACCACTATAAAACATTAATAAAGTTGCGGTTTAATTACAACTAATTAATAAAATCTTTAAAAATATATATATATACCTCCCCTCTATTTATAATGCCAAAAAATACGTAACAGAATATTTAGCTAAAGAAAATAACTAAGTTTCAAGTTATTTGATCCATTATATTCAGCAAGTAATACATAGAACGCTCACCTCTCGTACATGGGGGCCCTGGTTCGATCCCTGATATATATATATATATATATATATATATATATATATATATATATATATATATTAGTTTTGCTATCTTCCCACACGATGTTACTGAACTAATGAAAACGAAATGTTGCGGACACGAATATATATACGGATTACATTTGCTAATACAAAGTTTATTTTCCTCTTTACCTCGTCTCTTAGAAACAAATATCTTTACTTGTATACTGACGGAAATTTATATTCATTATCAGTACGATTGCACACTGTACACTCCTATTCTTGTCCGATAAGTTTAATCACGAATTTTTACATATATTCTGAAGAACAGTTTGAGGTTCAACAACCTCCTTGGACAATCCATTCCTAACATTCCAACGTCGTGAAAGGTTATTGATTTTTCTACTTGTACTATAGTCGCCTTTATGTGCGTCTATGGCAAACAGAAAAAAAAAGAAGTTTTTGCCATTTCTCTCCTTTCGAGACCTGCAATTCTGTGATCTAGAGTCTCCTTGCACCATTACTAAATTCACGCGAGAGTTCATCAACCCAGCAAAAGGGTGCATAAAAAAATGGTCTAATGAAGGTGGCACTACTTCACGTAACTGATCATTATAGACATTATTATTCTGTCTTGAAGCATGCACGTTTATCAGACTATATTTTTGCGATTCATTTAAATAAATTCTTCCAATTTGTCATAACTACATATGTATTGAAATATATATTCGTTGTTATGCTCTCCTCTGCTCAAGTTTCTAAATTTCAACTTAGAATTTAAACACACTACGTATAAAATATTACTTGAGGAATTATCTTGTAACGAATGATACGCAATCGATCAGAGTCGTCATATAATCCAAATTTTAGGTCGGCGTGGTGTTACTCAAGCACAATGTTTAATTTAGAAAGCAATCCGTTTATTAACCGAACAAGTATTAGGGTTCATTGCAGAAACGTTAAGTAATTATTAATACTAAAATAATTTATTCTTGATTCAGAGTAAAAGGTAAATATAAAATACCTAAATGATATGTACGAAACAACATACTGTACATAAAAATATTATGGAACAAGGAGTGGGTAAATGCTATTTTTAATGTTTTGGCATTTTACAAGCATTCTATTGAACAATATGCAATTTTAAGCAATTCAATATGTTTTTATGCATGCATACACGCACACACAGGTTGAATCATTTACCTTAAAACGCCCTTCTAACTTTTATGCTAATATATTAAACAGTACTGAAAGTTTAGATTATCCAAACATCGACAGGGGAGGCACTGTCTAACATTAACACACTCTGCATACCACCAGATTAATAGTGTTGCTAACTCAATATAAAGTTGTATTTTTTTTAAATGCCGCTACATCATATTTTTATTCCCTCGTACATACATCGTATTTCAAATCTACATGTTAACCGAAAACTTACAATACCACGTTTATTTAATCAGTGTTACAAATTAAGGATGCTACGCGTCAAAAACATTCAAGCCTGTAAAATAGTAACAAAAAAATTAAAGTATTGGACTTTAATGTCCCACGATTGAGGCTTTAGTCTAAGGGAGATGATGATTGATTGATTGAAAGAGTTTGGCTGGATGCGTCGACAGCGAGGTCTTTTGCACTCTCCTGTGACATACGATGATTAACGAAAATGAATGATGATGGAAGAATTGATGGAATGAAAGTGGGAGGAAACGGCAGTACCCAAAAAAACCCATGGACACGATGTTATCCACCACAAATTTACTTAGCCGGGCATCGAACCAGGGACCCCATGCACCAGAGGTATTCGCTCTACCAATGAGCCCTCCATGTCCCCAACAGTAATAACACAAGTGAGACGTACGAATACATATCCAAAGTATTTAAATATAAAAACTATAATCATGATATGATGCGTTTCAAAATAGTATAGGAACAACGTCAAA
Organism: Thermobia domestica; assembly: GCF_964235325.1. Taxonomy (NCBI): domain Eukaryota; kingdom Metazoa; phylum Arthropoda; class Insecta; order Zygentoma; family Lepismatidae; genus Thermobia; species Thermobia domestica. The sequence continues at coordinate 145,264,039 of NC_137455.1, read as the reverse complement.
CGGAATTGGAAATGTTACTTTTTTCAAAAGGCTTTATTCGAAAAGCTGCTGACGTAAGTGTCACATTCAATAATGTACTGTAGATATTTCCTAATATACTTAAAACTCATAAAGCTGCTTACAGAAATTTGATATCCTAAACTGTTTCGGAGATATCATAAGCATTGGTTAAAATTGAAACTCTGCTTAAGATTACATAACTACGAGAACTTGTAATTACAAGTATCAAACACTATTGATGTAATGTTATAGAAGTAAAACATAGTAACTATCATTTTAAAAAACTCCAGCAGCATGACAATAATTTCGAAACTGCACGTGAATACGTTAAGACGAACTTGGCATAGATTCATTATTTTATCACAACTTGTTTTATGTATTAACGTATAACTTATGAAGCAAGTTCTATAAATAATTCAATTAATTGCAAATAGCAACTAAAAGAATCTGAAACATTGTTTTTTAAAGACCGACTCAAAACATAACTTCTTTTCAAACAAATCGTGGTGTTTTGACAAACGTTCTTAAATCATGAAGGGCGGTGCCCATTTCTGTATAACTTAAGAACGGGGGAGACTTCAGTGTGTGTTCCATTGTCATACATTCAAGAAAATATCCAAGGAAATAAATCCAGATTCTGAAAGGCGTAAGCAAACTTTGGCAGAAGAGGAACTTCGGCGCTCATGGCTATGAAACATGTAGGACCAATTTTAAGGACTTTTGTATAAATTTTTGGTCAACAAAATTCTGGCCTTTCCTAAGTTATAACCTAACTATAGTATACTCCATAATAAAATATGACCTTCACATTATTTATTTCATACAAACTTCCCACAAATACACTGACAAAGTTACTCTAATTTTACCATAATAAAGTACTCACCTTAGTCGATAAATATTTTGCATAGCTTATTAATGTTATATTATAAAGAACGCAACAAGTTGTTATTTCAAATATTTTTATACTCAATATTGATCTTATTATAATGCGAATTTAATGTATTTAGTACGATGATAATGTGTTAACTTTATTGTGGTTTGTCCTAATAAACTACATATAGACTATGCCTAGATTTGATATCAATTGACCGCCATTGAACACAAACCAGATCAGACATGTTACTTCCTTATTTTAATCTTGCTCTTATTCACGAAGACAAACGAAAAAAAAAAAAGAATTGGATGCAAGAAATACAGACTCCCTTGCTTTATAGCTTTGCACTCGTTTTCTGTCTCGCTGGAATCACGAATATCTTATATTTGATAGTAGTTGAACCCATGATCCTTCATTCAAAGAAAAGAAACGTCTTTGGACTATATACGACTGCACGTTTCAGGCGTGGAGTTGTTCCCAGTCACCCCTAACTTGAGTATTACGTTCCTGCAATATAATTTATTGATCGGGATTGAAATCGGTTAAAACAACGATTCAACGATAGTTGTAGTTAAGGCGATAAGAATCTCAAAAACCAACATTTTTTCCTTGCTCGCTTCTATGATGAATGGCATCACTAGCAATTAAAGCGAGCTACTAGCATCCGAATCATTATTTGTTTGTCCTTTTGCTTCCACGACAACTTTTGTTTAAATATTATATAAGGTCTACCCGATTTTAATGAACTTGGAAAGTGTTTTTCACCGATCTTAAGAAAGGAACGTTTTGTTTGAGGTTGAAATCCGTGAAGAAAAAGGGATAGATCGAGGGAAAACCATGTTGCAAGTATGTATAGTACAAAATGTAATAAAAAAAATATTTTTCAGCGTAACTTTCTTAAATATTATTTGATTTTGACGCCATATGCATATTTTGTTTAGAACTCCCCGATTATTCCTACCTTTAAGTTCAAATCAGTCAAGTATAAGGGGGCAAAGGGATAAATTCGCTTCCAACTGTAGATTTCCTAATGTATATATATTCTGATCTAAAAAATAATTTCCCACAATAACGTTCGAAAAATTATTCGATTCGGATGTAATGTGACGGATGGTTTCTTTGAGGCTTCTTAATTACTCTCACTGCTTAAAGTTGAAATCAGTTAAGAATGTGGAGCTATTTACTACCAATTTAAATATGTGCATTAAAGATAAATTTATTAAATAAAGCGTATGCTTTATTTAGGACTTAAAACCTATAGGATGAGGTTGAGAAAAAAAGTCAGAGACAAATTTGTAAAATCACGTTATCTTAAAAACAAGAAAACGTTTTAAGTGGATATATTTTTCTACGAACTAGTACATTTGCTTGAAATTTTTATAAAAATAATACAATCCTGAGGCAATGAAGGTCTACTTTTATTTGGGGATTCTCGATTATTCTCACTGCTTGGAAGAAAGTCCTTCGTGACTATTTGGATAGCGTACGTCGTGGAAGACCCAGCTTCGGTTCTAGGGGGAAGCTCATGTGGTTCAGATCCTACGTTAAGTTGTAGGAGATCTCATATATTCTCGCTGCTGAAAGGGACACTATACTCAAATCTAAGAAACTAACTAATCATTGCTTGGGTTGAAGTCGATTACGGATAAGGTGATAACAGGAAGTAAATTCAGCTCTAACTTAGGACTCTCCTCACATAAGAGAATAATTTTCCATGATAACTTTCGTATGCAATTTTTACGGAATGTAGCGAGTGTTTTGTTTGAGATTTGGCGGATGGGTGTGTAAAGTGCTTTAACGGTTAAAACAACGGTTAGTGTTCTAGAGAAGTCGCATTAAAAGTTCAGATATATAAGTCCAAAAATCCGGTTTTGGGTTTCAGACATATATCCAAAAAACAGTCTTATTAACATGAAGAGCTACAACAGCTAATCATTTTCCCAAAACCGGATTTTGGATTTATATCTGGACTTTCAAATGCGAGTTCTCTAAAACACTAATTTTTGACTTAACTCACTTTACACGTCCACCCGGCATTTAAGACTTGTCCTTATTGTCTGGGGTGAAATTATTCAAGGACAAACGGATGAATTCATGCCATCTAAAGAAAGGTAGGTTGTCGATAACTTCCCTAAAATAATACGATTTTCAATGAATACGCCTTATTATTAAAAAAAAAAAATCCATGGAAGTTGAAATCGTCCAGACTACATATGGCAAATTTACCTCATTTTAAAAAATAAATGTTTGAAGGCATCTTTCCTCCAAAATAATCAGGTTCATAAGAAAACGTGTGCTTTCTTTCCGAACTCTTAATAAAATCTATTCCTTGGGGCTGACATCATTCCGGAGGGGGTGAATTCATCTACTGGCTGAGGTGGCAATTTGTCAGGGATGATAGCGTGTATTCGTCCTTCTCATTATAAAAAACTATGTTCAATATGCTTCCATTTTGAATTTTAAATAAAAGTTTCAGTCATAAATCTTGTAATATTTCCACAACTAAACAGAAGGCGCATGTATACGCAATGATCGACCGTAAGTACAAGGTAAAACTGGCCCAAGAGATAATGAGGCAAGCGAACTATTTAATAAGGAAGCCACTAATTCATTAGTTTCTCCAGTCAGATTTTAGTGCCAGTGACGATGAGTGCTCAACAACGTCTGATACGTAAACTGTTACTCTATGAGTTTGAATCCAGCATAATGCTGCAGCAGCAACCCAAAACATTTCTCATGCGAAAGGGGAAGTATCAGTGCAGTGAACCAGAGCATAGTAACTCGTTGATTCCAGACATTTCATGCAGATTCTAAAAATGTGTAAGATCAAACAAGGTCCAGCCGCCTCAGAGTAACAGATTCTGAAGTCATATGACACGCCATTCAGGAAAATCCATCACCAGCAGACGGTAATTGTCAAACCAACTCGGCGTATTCCCATATACTGTAGTGCGTCACCTTTAACAGTTCGAGAAACATCAGGAGTTGTCGCATTGTGCCACATGATATGACCGCAGCTTAAATCCAGAGGAGAGTAAATGTCTTACGACAACTGCTGCAAATTCCGCGTGATATGCATTCCCTGAAATGGATTGTCACATCTGACGAAATCTAAATGTGTAAAAACGTGTTTAAGCAAGGGTCAATTTTCAGAACCTGTAGTTAAACAGAACGGCTGTGTGTGGTGGAAGTACGAGGGGGTAATTTACTTCGAGTACCATCAAAGCCGATCTTTATTTCAAACAGTTGAAGCGGATGTATGCTGCACTACGGCAAAAATATCCTGAATTGGTTAACCGAAGGCGCATCCTGCTGAGATAGGATAACGCAAAACCATACTCGGCTCAAGAAAACGCAACGAAAAGTTCAGGAACTTGACGACCCGGCATATAGTCCTTGCTCTTTCTAATTACTACCTGTTTCGATGCATGACGCACTTTCTGAAACCACGACGCATCACCAATCAGCAGGAGGTGGAAAGAACCATGACTTATTTTCTTTGCCTCTCAGGACAAGACATGGTATCGACGAGTCGAGGAACTGGCAGGAAGGTGGCTGCAGACAGTCCAACACGAGGGACTATACTTTGAATGGTAACCTGTTGTACTGTAATAAAATATTACAAGACTTATGACTCTTGCTTGTTATATTCAAATTTACGGTTTAATGTTTATTAACCCTCATTCTAACCGTGCGAAGAACAGGCACTTCTGTTAATGATGTTCATATTCTAGCATTTGAAACTGAAGAAGCAAAGGATACTAAGGGAAAACATAAAATAGATCATAAACTAAAAATAATAGTACAGTATAGTATGTTTTTTTTTCCCTTCTCAAAGGAATTTATTTCAAGTATTTTAATATTTTAATTTCAATGCTATAAAAAATGTAACCCACCCAAAATCGTTTACAAGATTTTTTTAATAAGTGATTAACTTCAATAGAAAGCCATCAACATTTTAACTAAGAAGACACTTACGATATTATGATGCAAAACTTACCTACGTTACGGAAATTCATCAGTCTGCAAATGAGCATAATTGGAGCAAATTTTAAACTGTCATGATGACGTGACTGTGTGAGATTTACTAACCTACAGTATATACATATCGTGAATATATTTTTGACACAGAACATTTAGAGAAATTTAGTGTTTTCCTATTTTTAGAATAGAAATATTTAGTTATCAGAGGTGAAAAAAATACGAGTATGTATTTTATACTGTATTACATACTGTAATATACCTTTCTGTGGTTTGTCACTGAATTCTTTTTCATGTTTTATGTATTGCATAGTACGCTATTTATCCATCAGTATAAAAAGAAATGTTTTTAACACTTTTATGCGATTTAGATGTTTATTTGTGTATTGTTCCTATTGATGGACCTTGTGTTCTGCATATATCGTGCAAGCTAAAAATTATTATGTAAAATCTGAAGTAGCTATTATTTAGTAATTTCTTGTAACTTGCAGTTCTTAGAATCTCACATTCACAGTGTTAAATAAAATACCAGTATCCTAAGTTTAATATCCAGCGTTTAGACTAAAGAAGACGATAATACTCTATGAAAAGGGTAAGATGAAATAACTGCTGGAGTGGTAAAGTGGACAGCTCAAATTATAACAAATTTCATCAGCGCATTTATTCTACAAATGCTACACGAACTTGCTCTCCAGACACAAACCCTCAAACAGTATATAGATTAACGTCTATAGAGTGTTATAAAAATATGTATCTGGGGTGACAGTGCTTCTATTTTATTGAATAGAATTTTAAAAGCATACTTCCAATAACATTTTACTCAAATTTTGAAATTGTTACCATCGAAATAATTACCATTAATTTCTTAATATACAATTATTTGTAAGGATTGCTGAAGCAAATGTCAAGTAATGAAATACCAATGCATAAATAATAATTTTAAGGCTAGTAATCTATCGCTTCCGCAAATTTTATTCAAATCTTCCTGGCTGAGAAATTACCTTGATCTCATTCAGTACAGTTAACAATTGGTATAACCTGACCAAGATAGCAGTGCGGTTTTAAGGGGATGGCGCTGCTGTTGTGTTTACATCAGTTTCTGGGCAACCACGGTGGGACAGGGGAGCGGGCAGTTTCACTCTGCAGTGTATCCAACGTTTTTTTTTTTAAGTTGCAGTTTGGATGTTATGCATAGCTTAATCTCTTTCCGCTTAATAAAGAACGCCGTAAGTTATGTGGTTGTAGTGAACCATTCCTGCAGTAATGCAGATGTATTGTGAATTGTGATATATGAAGGGAAATTACCCATTTAAGAACAACATAGCACAATTGACAATTCAGTGAGCTTCTACCGTGTATTAAGCAGATTGTATAAAAATTGATTGCGTTTTATTCGATGTCATTATAAAATAGGAACAGCCTGTAAAACGCTGCTCGCTAGTTTGTTCGCAAGTTAATATGGAGGGTATATTTTTTGTTGTAGTTGTTTTGTTGCTTGTTACTTAAGATATTCTGCAAATAACTAAAATAACTTTTGAAACTGTTTGTCTTAACTTGAGCCAGGAGCGGATCCAGGCTGAATGCTTAGGGGATGGTCGTTCGAAGTCAAATCAAGGTAAAAGTGTGTAAAAACAAAAAAGTAAAACAACTTTAGGAAAGGAGAAGTAGCTATTGTCTGCAATTTCTAGAACAGAAATGCCCACCTGCGATTTCGAAGGTGGACATTTTTTTGAGCAAGAACGCCAATGTAAGTAATTTCTTTGATTTCTGCAATGTAAAACAAAAAAATAGTAAGGCCTACCTATTTTAAGTTTTATTTTGCATTTATAATACAAAGGTGAAAATTCTTAGGTTTCATTTTTAAAATAAAAAATATCCTATTCTGGGGGAGCAATCGCCCCAATCGCCCCGCCCCCTGTTATCTGCCCCTGACTTGAGCATATGCGTGAAGTGGTTTATTACGAACAGGACAAAAAGAACTGTGATAGATTGATTATAAGTAATCCGGTTAGAAACACTGCTGCTTGCATTTTAGTTCCAAAACCGGCCGCCCGCACTCGTTTGCTGGTCAGGTTATACATGTATATAAAATGTTGTTTTTGCACAAGAACTTTGAAACAAAATACATTCAGAAAAAAGTTATTTAATAGTAGAATAATATTCATTGCTGATTGTACATTTAATCATATTGTGTCAGATAAATTTCTACCTCGTATTTCAATAGCTTTTTCTTCCTCTTTTAAACCGAAACAAATAAAGTCACTCTAAATACATAAGGAAGGCAATGTTTATGAAAACACGACAAAAATCTTACAATTTCTCATTAAAAGCTAACAGAAAACAAGATTTTTTTTCCAGACAAATAAATGTGTAAAACTGCTTAGACGTAATGTACTTTAATAGGAGAAGTGAAATTAAAATATTGATTTTCAAAGCAGAAAATATCACCTTGTGCTGAGAATGAAAGTTTCTAAATATTTTTGACCTAGATATCTTAATTGTATGCTTTTATACTTTTATTCAATGCAAGTTAAAATTGAGCTCCTTCGTGGCTAAACGGTTAGCGTGCGCGCCTTTGGCGTGGGAGACCCGAGTTCGATTCCCGGCGGGAGCTCATGTGCTTCGGATTCCACGTTAATCAGTAGGTCCACGTCTCATATAGCCTCGCTGCTGAACGAGACGTAAAAACTCAAAATCAAATCAATCAACTCAAGTTAAAATTCTTAGGCTCGGTTTTTAACAAATAAAACGAAGCAAATAAGGACTAAAGAGAAGAATTTCCTAAAATTTTGCTACACCAATGCAACATTGACCTTGAAAGCCATCGTTAATGAGCCTGGCTATAGTATCATTATGATTCTAGTTGTGCCACTTGGGACATATAATAAATTATCTTTACATCACCCTTTGTCTCGAAACAGATCTTCTTCATTTTAACACGAAACTGTTCAATATTGTGAGTAGGGTTGGAATAGAATCAAGCTGTTTTACAAGGAGGGGACACTTTATATATAGGAAGCATTTGTACTCCCAGGTTGGTCTACACTTTTTGACTTATCTTGGTGTCAGGAATCACCTCCCAGACGTTGTCGGTGTGGTTTTGAAATACCCTGTATATAATATTTTTGCACAGTGATACGTATGAAGTGGAAATATTTCCCTGAAAAGGGACAAATTCTTCTTTGACGAGACAGTGAAATTACTTGATGAGAGGGGGAAATCCTCCCATCCCCTTGTTGATTTGAACCCTGAATAACACGAAGAATGGACCTACAACGACAATCATAAACAATCAGGACAGTGGTTGGATCTTGATCAAAATCCAGGACGGTTTCCAAAACCCCTAGACGATGTTGCTGGTTTGGTGATATATGGTGGTGTTGATCTATTATATCTTTCTCTTCCCAGGCAAGACCATTACTGCGAATCGTCACGGTGCTGGATTCCATTAAACACACTGCAACTTATTCGCAAGCATCCAGATATATTCAAAGAGTACGCTCAAATGTCGCTCAAAGTATGTTGCACATTTACCATGAGTTGCAGTATAAAACTTTCTTCATTCACCGTATTCTCCTGATGTCTCTCCACCAATTACTGTCTTTTATGGCATCTCAAGCACTTCTTACAAGCAAGGGGCGCGATATCGAGACTCGAATTGCGCAATAAGAGTTACATATGCTGAAAGAGCATCACCTAGTTAGTAAGTTACCAAATTATTAGCTGCAGTCCGCCAGTAGGGAAAAAGTTATGGGACTGTAAAGTTCAGAGCCTGGCGTACGAAAACCACACAAAACTTAGCATTTGACTTGTTCCTCTTTGTATTGACAAGAGATAATGAACTCTAACGTATTCCCATCAGAGAACATGATGTTTGACATAAGAAAATCTGTATGAGAAGAATTGTCAGTGTTGCCATCCATAGAAATTACAGTGTTGCCCGAATAAGAATACCGCGAAAAGCTTGGTTTGCAGAGAATGAAAGAGTGAACACAACGGTGTTTTGTAAACACCGCGGTTGTCATGTTTTCGTGGTTCGCACAGAACTACATTTTACATAATACGTTATTTAGTTTGTAAGAATCAAAGTAGTTATAATATACTTGTATTAAGATTACAGAATATTATTTAAACAGAAGTGCAAAAGCTACCAAGAGAACACTAGTATGAAGATGCTACGCAAAGTAGACCTCACGATAAACCTGTGAAAATGTCATTCGGGTTCGAATCGGTTTGTTCGTTGGGCATTTATCGTGAGGCATACCGACAGACAGACAACACAAATGCCGAACATCGGGAATCGTAAAGCTCGGTTCGTGTTGTCAGTGATATATCATCCAACGCCGTTTACTTCATTCTTGTAGTCCGTGCCTTAACGAAGAGTGTAGGGCATTCTAGCAACACTGTAATGCGTATAGATGACACCAATGGCAAGTCTCCCGGAGCGCTGTTTTGACTCCCTTACCACAGAAATGTGTTATCACTGCGCGTCGCTAGCTATCATCCGAGGTGCATATTGTACTAACTGTTTTTGTTTGGATCATTCTATACTTTCTGCTCTTCATATCAATTGTATGGCTTAACACTGTCATTTACATAGCTATCCCCCTTCCCCTTACCATTTGCTATTGCACACACAAACAGGTTATTCCTTCTGTTTGCCATAATCTCTCATGTTCACTTTGAAGCCCCATAATTTTTCTCTACCGACTGACTGCAGCTAATAACGTGGTCACTTCATGATTGATGCTCTTTCAGAATATACTTTATAACCCGTATTGTGCAACGCACGTCCCGATCATGTACTATTTGCTTGCAAGCTTTTCAAGGCATTCTTATTCTGGCAACACTGTAATTTCTATGGATGGCAACACTGACAATTCTTCTCATACAGATTTTCTTATGTCAAACATCATGTTCTGTGAGAGGAATACGTTATAGTTCATTATCTCTTGTCAATACAAAGAGGAACAAGCCAAATGCTAAGTTTTGTGTGGTTTTCGTACGCCAGGCCCTGAACTTTACAGTCCCATAACTTTTTCCCTACTGGCGGACTGCAGCTAATAATTTGGTAACTTACTAACTACGTGATGCTCTTTCAGTATATGTAACTCTTATTGCGCAATTCGAGTCTCGATATCGCGCCCCTTGCTTGTTAGGAGGGAAAATCTCTGATAATAGTGAAGTTGAGGATTTCTTCGCATCGAAGACTCAAGACTTTTTTCGCCACGGAATCCAATCGTTGGCTGAACAATGATCAAAGAGTGGTTGCAGACGGAGTCTATTTTAATTAACCTGGTAATGCAATTTTCATTTTCTTGGTCGTTTGGAAATTATGCACTTATGGTGGACAATTCAGTAGAACGAACTGAATAATGGTTGTAAATTATGAAATGCATCTCTGCATAAAGCAGATGCACAGTACCAAACCTGTTTACATTAAGGTAGTACATTCTAGCTGTACCAGTCAGTAATTCACATGTCTAACCAATGTTTAATGGTAATGAAAGCTCCATGGTAAATAGAAATAAGATGTCGACAGAGCTCATGATGGTCAAAATTCGTGTTCAGATAAATTTGACAATGACCTGCCAATATTTCCACAAAGCGGTTCTAAAAAATAGGATTCATCTTGAGTTAGTGAAGAGCTTCAAAAAATATGAATAATGTAAGCTGGCATCTATAATAATCAATGTTTTGTATTATATTTATTTATTTATTTATTTTTTATTTCTGACCATTATCGACATCTATGGCCTTACGCCCGTCGCGTATGAGGAATAACGTCCCTCGGCAAGCTCACTATCCGGGAAATAGGGAAGGAAGAAAACAGCTTGGATCAGTATGTTAGTTACTATCCCGGCATCTGCTGGTGTGAATGAGGAAAATCCAAGAAAACTTCCCTCAGGACGGCTGGCCTGAAAATGCTGTTACACCTTTTCGACCGAGTGTCCCCAACAGGAATCTTATTTTCTTTAGTTTGATACAGTATACGTTTCGTAAGTAGTAATGGTAACGTTAGTAATAGTGGTTATAAATGTTAGAAGTAACGGTGGTAAGCATGCAAAAATCTTCAGTTTTAAATGTGTATGCACTCCACGATTACACAAATACTGTTAGTCTCTGGGCTGGGCTTGCCTTCAATTGAATCTGCAAACCCTAAGAGCGAAACTATAAGGGACGGAGCCGATAGTTTTAAGTGAAATTTGAAGCACTACTTGTGTTTGTATTGAGCAAGAGGGTACTATTTGTATTTGTATGGTGACCAATTCTTTGAATATGATTTCTTGAATTATTTCCTATAGTTATTATTAATTTCTTATCTATTGAAGGCCTTGTTTTGTACCAACTAATAAAACGTAATGACATGCTCGTCCTTAATTCAGAAAATCTGTAATACTGGTTTTAGATTATCATTTTTCCCACCATCAAATCATATGTTGGTACATTAAGTTTTAACTCATTAGTGCGTGAAGTTTCCTAGAGATAATTTTTGTATACAGTTTATTTTAGGCTAGGTTTACACTTTAAACATATGTAACGAATTCTACCCGAAATTTTGATTATAGTGGATTGGAGGCACCATCCGAAACATCAGATCACATGCACAGGAAACACTTAGAATAATATATTTTACCAATATTTTTATAATAAAAAAGAACTATTTTCATACAAAATTAACATTTGGTTACTTTAATTAACAGTTTTAGTTGCTGATTGTAAATTGACGTTTCTTCAACAATCATGTATTTGAAGTATTACTGTCCTTTCAATAACAATAGCGTTCTTGGAAGCATTTGCGCTGTAAACCCAAAGTTGCCAGTTTTTCGTGAACAATAAGACCCTCTTAAGACTTATATATAGGATTGCACCCGTTTAAAAGTTATGGATGTGTGATTGTAATGAATTTAAAACTAATAAACACTACATAATATTTTTCGGATTACATACTCAAATGGGTTAACTCGGTGTTCGTATTGCAATTTAGAGTTACAATGCTTCAGTGGTGGTCTGAAGATGGGCGAAAGACAACAGTCTATATATAGGCCACTACATAAATAAACAACAGACTATCGGGAACACTCCAATGAAGGTTATCTTTACAAATTGTACCTCTTTGATCATAAGATATAGCTAGTCAATTGTTAGAATTATACAAATTGTTACATGCGCTCATTTCCTCAAGGTAAACTTTCTCAATGGTTCTGATCACCAACAACACCTCTCTCCTCTATATGGGGAATATCTATATCTCAAAGTTAAGCTATACGTAGTCACTTTTTGATTAGAATTCAATTAGCTTATTTCCATTATTTATAGCAGTATTCATCTCACTGCTTAGATTGGTTTACTACGTTGTCTGCCAAGTTCCGTTTTTAATCATATTGGCCTCCTAGCCCTTTTTCTGAGTTTTAGATGCCATTTTTAAAAAAAATTAATACTCAACTTTTTTATATATATTTTGATTAAAGTTTGACTAGATATTTTCTACTTAGGGTACCGGTGAGCCTTACAGTGTAGATTGAATAGGACCAAGAGGCTTACCGGTAAGTCCCATGGTAGCGAACGTGGTAAAAATTGTTTAGATTCTAAACTTGATTACAGATGAGTTAGAGCTCTTATAGTCTACAAAACGGTGCTCATACGTCCCGATTAATCAGAATTATTCTGTTGTGAGATCACAGAATAATATTGTTCAGATTTATGAAAAGAATAACACACTTTGCTATCGATAATATTTTTGCACAGAACTATCGATACGTTATAATTCAATTTTACTTTACATAATTAAACGTTCATTATGCAATACTGCTTATTATGCTTTCGACTACACAATAAATACTTTAGCTGTTTAAATTTTGTCCATCTAAGTCCGCATAGTTCAGACTACGTATGAATATATGATTCTACCTATAAATAAGGAAAGCACACTTACTCAGATCAAATCATAAAATGAGTTAGTATAGTTTACTCAAAACAAATAATTTCAATTTAATAAATTATCAGCTCATGCTGAAACAAAAACAATAATTTAAAACAGAAAGGTAGCAGAAATATCACAATAACGAAGACAACCAAACAAATATTTATAATTCATTCTGTCGTGTAGCTGTTGTAGCATGCAAGAGTCCGGTAATACGCAGGTACTGTTAACATGTATCAGAAGAAGTTTGTGAGTATATTGTACTTCATGTAGGTCATGACGACCTAAACAATGCAGAAAACTTCTAATTTAATAAAAGGTTTCACTCCAGAAGACCTAAATAGTGCATAAATAAATTGCTCGAAAATGCGGGAGTAGATAATGGGTTTCCATGCTCGTATGTTATGTGGAATTGTCATGTGTATTACAGGTTCAATAATACGAGTTCTTATTATCTTGATTAGGTACGAGGCTGGGAGTTTCTACAGGAGTAGAATATCGATTGCAAAACCACAGAGACAGAAGGTTAAAAGAGCATTGTGTCACTCTGTTCCTATCTCCATTTTGCAGACATATTCTGCTCAAGTTTATGTGCATTCTGCAAGAAATGGCATCCGTTTAAAATTTACTGCCTAGCACCATCGTTTGCCCTTTGAAGAAAGAAAAAGTGATATTTGATGAACACGTTTCAAGATGAATTTATCTTCTTTTCTCCAGGCACAAAAGCATATTTTTTAAAAATATCAACCGTCCAACAATGTGACATTTATAATCATGGTCGCTACCGTATTAAAAGGTTAAATTTTAAAATGATGTGACAGTTTGCTTTGAACCAGAAACCTACGGAAATTAACATTTAGATGGTAATAAAAGAGGAAGTCCTCAACCTATTTTTGAAGGTCACGTCACATGACATTACTACGTCAATCCGCTGTAATTGATGTAGCCCCAGCAACTGTATATTAATAAATAAGACTAATTAATTTGCACTAGAATAACCATTTAGTAATCTTATTTTTCTGTCTTTAATATACTTTACTTTTGCCAGGGAAAGAAAATCCTTAAAAAAAATTAAAATATTCATTACCATGAACCCTTCCATGATTTTTTAAAACTTATAATCGAACAATCAGATTGCTCTTAAATTATTATTATTATTAATTCAAATAATAATAATAACTAGGAATGCAATGGATGTACCCGATTGCAATGAAATGAGCTGAGCGAGCTTAAACTACGTAATCATTCCTGGCCATTATGCAATAATAAATGTCATTTTTAATTGTTGACAAAAAAATCGCGTGAAAACTTTTTCCCCATGTTAAGTCTATGCTAGTGTTTTTCGGTGATTATTCCTCGATGGTACATCGGATTTTTGATTTCGACCTATGTTGTCACTCAGCACGACATACTCTATCAGCGTGCTAAGTTTAGTCGAGATCGGCCAAACGGTCTAGGAGGAGTTCGCGGACAACCAAACGGCTAACCCGAGTATAAGAGCTTCGCTTCGCTCAGCTCAATAATAATAATAATAATAATAATAATAATAATAATAATAATAATAATAATAATAATAATAATAATAATAATAATAATAATAATAATAATAATACGGAAGGGGACAGTGGTCGATTGCTCATCTGGTCCAAGGGGTCCTTGATTCGATCCCAGGTCATATGAGTTTGTAGTGGACAACACCGTATCTATGGGTTTTCTCGGGGTTCTCCTGTTTCGCCCTACATTCTTATTGCACCAAATCTTTCATCATGTCATTAATCGTCCGTCTAGTCTAAAGAGAAAAATTGTAGAACGTTAAATTATTAATATTAATAATAACCAGGGTTGTTTTGTTTAAAACAAATTATTAAAACGTGTTTTAAACAATTGATTTTGTTTAAAACAAATTTTGTATACGTTTTAAACATTTTGTTTTAAACACGTGCATTTTTTAAGACTTGTTTATTTTTATTTTATTTTATTTTTGTAAAAAAAAAAACTGTCAGAGAAAGATAATTATCAAAAAGTGCCTCCTATTCAGAAGACTGTTTTCTTCCCATGTGAATGTTTTGATTTCTCGTGGCTACAGCAGGCCAATATGCTGATCTACAATTTATTTCTCTCGCCTTCCCCGTACATAGTATTGTTTAAATGTTTCTCAGTAAACTTGCGAGAAAGTGTCGTAATCGAAGGTTGGACTACCTGTAGAACTGATATTAAAAAATAAATAAAATAATTATCATGGAAACAAATTTTTGTGTTGTATTCAGAAAACAAACAAAAGGTTATTTGCTAAATTGCGGTTTTGAAATTAAAATAATGCACACATTTGTTGATACAGTACATGTTGGTTCTCAATCTCCGTACAACTAGGAATCGTTTAACGTGAGTTTTATGTGAAGAAAAAAAGAATACCATTTGAAATAAATATTAAAGTAACTTAAACTCCATCAGATAAGAAAATGCCCATACGAGCTCGTTGCAAAACGTGTAAGAAAGAACTGTGGATTTAGTTTAAAGAATGAACTATTATAAAAAATACAATGCTGTGAAAAAACTGGAAACCCAAACAAGTGGTAAAAGTGTTGATCAGAAAATTGTTTCTGATGATTCTAACGTCAGTGATGTGGTTGACATGCAACTGGCAACTGGGAACAAAATAATAATTAATTTTGTATCAACAATATCTTTTTCATTATATTATGAAAATTTTATTTCGTCTCTCTTCCCCACCTTAGTTTAAAATTGTCTTCAAAATTTTACACCTTGGCATAGCTTGTATAAAGGGACCAGGCGAGAAAGCGCAAGGTATGGCAGTCGCTCGCGTAACTAACTATTAAAGCGTGATACTTATTGTAACATCAGTGCCGAACGTCAGTGTCTGGGCCAATTTGATCTCAATTTGTTTGTCTGTATGTATGTATGCACCACGATACAGGGCGCAACTTTCGGTCTTTTAACATTAAATTTTGGCGGTAGAGGCACGAGACGTCAGAATTTGCTGTAGTGATTTTGACTGCGATCCGACGTAAAATTTCAAAATTAGTGTTTCGGATTCCACTTTAAACAAAAAGCCCTGTAGCCTTGCTACTGATACAAGACTGTAATCAATCAAACTAAACAAACTAATTTTATGCGATTCAAATAAACTTGGGTTGCGGGATAAATTTGACACTAACTCAGCTTTTATAAAATATTTGTAGATATGGAGGATTCAGAGCACAAGGGATCTAAGTCAATTTTCAGAAAGGTTCACTTTTCTTCAGCAAACGTAGTATCTTTGTAGCCAAGGATACGAAATAAATGAAACAAAAAAAAAAAAAAAAAAAAAACGTGAAAGTTTGTGGACTAGAGTTTCACAGGACAACTGCTAGACAAGGGCGTTGATGGTGGTGGAGAAGGGCTACTTTCCCCCCTCCTTGCGCATAAATTTAAGCTATCAACATTATATTGTGTATGTTGCAGCGTGGGAATGATTAACGAGTCAAGCTCCGAATCCTATAGTCAATGATGCATAATTACATTAAATAAATGCAGGGTATGTCCAAAAGGATACACGGACGGAAAACGTCATATTTTCACAACCACGAATCCGAGATGAAAGAAAGAAAAACTACATGAGAAGATGTAATCTAGAATGTTATATGATAGCAGCTAGAGAAGCTTGTTAGTTTAGAGGTCATCCGCCCCCTACCCTGAATTTCAGATTTTGGGGACAGTAATGCAGATTTAGAAAAATTTTGCTGAGTGAAGTCCAACATAAAAAATTTGAAGTCTTTACACCGAATAAATACGGATTTTGATGAGTTATAACCCATTTCCTTTGGCCGTAAAGAGCTATAGGCATTGCTCTCTTGTACATTTTTTTGGCCCAAGGATTCCAAATGTAGCTCTACTTTCGAGTTTCGGGCCTGCTTAAAATTCTGAAAATTGGGCCTAAGCAAATTTCCAGTTTTAATCATCTGCATGTTCTCCGTATTTATTCGGTGTAAGGACCCAAAACTTGTTCTGTTGGACTTTGCTTATCAAAAGATTTCTAAAACTGCCATTCTGCCCCTAAACCTGAAATTCAGGGTGCGGATGGGGGCAGTTTCCCTCCTGTTCCACTGACGCCCCTGTCTAGCGACTGTCATATCAAACTATCCTACGTCCTTTCGCATGGTTTTACAGATTTGTTTTGGACTCTTTACTGCGAAGATATTACGTTTTGAAATAGAATTCATTTGCTGAGCAAAACTGAACTTTATTGAAAATCGATTTGGATCCATTGTGCTCTGAACGTCCCAAGTATTACTTTTTCTTCAATAAATTATTGACTCAAAAAACAACCAATTACATAAGCTTACAGAGAATATTCTAAAGTTAGCACAACATGAAGTGTGCTTCAAACATTACTTTTCGAAAATTTATTATTTTAAAATAATTTTATTAGCATCAGTGTTCTGAAATAGTAATCAAATTTTGCAACAAAAATCTCACCCGCCTCCAGGAAAAGCGAGCTTAGCCCCTAAAGACAACTTTCAGAAGCGGTAACTCCGAAATGACTTGCTTTAGGGCTAAAATAACCGCATAACCATATTTCTGGCGAAATTCTAGCCTTAAAACATGTAACATGAATCCCCTTGGCATTTGAAATTTCGAATACCAAGCAAAGATGTCCGCCATGATGCTTGATAACACCATCTGATGTATGTACTTCCAAGTTTCATCGTTCTCCCTGAACCCGTTCTCAACACGCAAGGATGGTAAGGACTTTTGTTTTGCCACGTATATTGATGGATTGTGTGAATTCTCCATAGTGGGTAGATTTTAAAATCTACCTGAAAAGCTTATTACAAGCAAGAAAGCCTTATGAGAGTCACTGGCAAGAGGGTGTAATAAAAGGGGGTCATGATATGAAATAACTTGAGAATTACTCATCTATACTGAAATATTCTGTACCCAACAGTGTAGTCTTAACCAGGATAAAATAAATGAAAAGATCGATTGCAAGAGCAAAAAAGTCTTAATAAATACGTTATTACACGATTTTGATGTTTAAAATAATGTTTTAAACTGTTCAAAATGTTTAAAACATGCATTTTTTGTGTGTGTTTTAAAACATGTTTAAAACATTTTGAACACCTTTTTCATATTTTAAGCACACGTTTTGTTCTTTTTGAAAAAAAAAACTGTTATTTTTTCCAACCCTGATAATAACACGATGTGATTTTAAGAAACTAATCCATTAATTACAGTTTGCGCTACATGTTCACAAATGTAACTTTAAGGCAGAATTCTTTCAGTGTATTTAATTTATTTCAGTGTAACCTCTCTTTTCAACACGAAGCTACTGTATCTGTGTTCGTACGTTTTCTTAAGAAAATTTGTCTCAACTGACACAAAATTTTCCCTTTTATCATCAAATTTTCCCTAGTTTATTGAGTGTTCAATTCCTGTGACAGAAGTTACGTGATAAGATTCATTTAACTGTATTAAGGAGAGTGCCAACCACATTTGTTTTGTTTATTTGCTTCTCGCTTTTATTTTTGTACTTTTTCCTTCCTTTTTCTTTAATTTTTTTTTTTTACAAAAATAATATACACCCAGCCAACAGTGAGTGTAAATTATGCTACTTTGATTCGCACTATTGCTACTTTGCTACTTCGAACACACACACACACACACTATTGCTATTATATTGGCGTATTTCTGAATAACAAAGAAAATTTAAACCTTTATGTTGGTCAATCAGTCAGTGTGAAAATTTCCATGGATTTTCACGTGTTGTCGAAAAAATACCTTTTTCCCTTTTTGTTAAATTTACTGTACGTATAACTGAACCACAGAAGTCACAATTGGATACTTCCTAAACAATGAACAAAATTGAGTACAATTTTTCGTAATTTACATAAAATCATAGTCTTTGTTGGTAACGGAAAACTTTAGTCTACTCAAAGAATTATTTCCACAGTTATACAGGAGATTGCCGAACTCTGTAAGTGAACATATTTTGTTTTAAGTAAATCAAGGACCTACAATTTTTTTTATATAAATAATGAATATACTAATACCTTTTCCATTTTCTTATTCTAATGGACAATAAGAAATACAAGCAAAAATTAGTAGTACAGCATCTTTTGAAGCTTAAAATCGAATTTCATAAATATACGAAAATCTGTAACTAACAGAATTTCTCGTTCTTTGCACGAGAAGAACATAGTTTAATAAATTCAAAACCAGAAATGTGAACATTATAGACACTGTTTCCCTTTCTCCTTTTGCGAGCGGAATTTCCGAAAACACACACATATATATATAAACACACACACACACACACACACACACACATATATCTATATATCTATATATATATATCTATATATATATATATATATATATATATATATATATATATATATATATATATATATATATATATATATATATATTTTTTTTAAATTAAGAGTTTATATACCGAATTTGCTTTCTAAAAGTACTGGAGATGAAATGAAATTTTTGAGTTTTACGTCCGACGATTATACCGGTTAGGCTAAAGAAGACGGTGATGATGAGAAATAAATGAAATGGTAGAATGAAGAAAGTGGGAGGAAACGGGAGAAGCCCGAAGAAACCCACGCACACGATGTTTGTCCACAACAAAGTTCACTTGACGAGAGCAGGGTTTGAACCCGGGACCCAATGCACCAGAGGTGAACGCTCTATCACTGAGCCACCGGGGCCCCCAAAATACTGGAGATGTTTGAAATGAAATCTTTCAGTTTAATGTCCCACGCCCGTAGGCTAACGGAGACGATGATTCAGGCGAGTGAATGATGATGGAAGAATTGGTGGAATGAGAGTGCGGGAGGAAACAGAAGTACCCCGAAAAACAAGAGAACACGATGTTGTCCACCACAAGTTTACTTGGTTGAGGATCGAGCCAGGGACCTCACGCACTAAAGGTAAAATGCTATACCACAGAACCCCCGCCCCCCTGCAGATGTTTGAAGAGTGCCTTTGGTTTTGAAGAATAAATACATTATGACTCTTCTTGAGGCAAAACATTCCAGAAGTAAAATACTCCTCTGTACGGATCTCCAGATGTGGAAAACTCCGGGAAGAATCATCAAAGAAGAAATAATAATAATATTACTAATAACTTTCCTTTTAGCATAGAAAACTGGAACGTACGAACTTTACGATGTACTGATAAACTTGAAAATTTAAAAATGGAAATGGATAAATGTAAAACGAACATAGTGGACTTGAGTGAAGTGAGAGGGTCAGGAAAGGGTGAGACAGTATCCGGAAATTACACAATATTCTTTCTATTTGGATGGCGTTACCGCTGTGAATGGTGTCGTGATAACAATGAGGAACAAAAAGCGTAATAAAGGTGGAATGCTGCAGTGACCGCTTGATGACTGTACAGCTAAGTACAAAACCAGTGGATATTGAGTTGAGTTGATTTTGAGTTTAACGTCCCATCCAGCAGCAAGGCTACATGGGACGGGACCTACTGATTAACGTGGAATCCGAACCACATGAGCTCCCGCCGGGAATCGAACCCGGGTCTCCAACGCCAAAGGCGCGTACGTTAACCGCTTAGTCTCGAAGGAGCTCTACCAGTGGATATTGAATAATACAAGTTAGGGGCGGATCCAGGGGGGCGATCGGGCGATTGCCCCCCCCCCCCAGAAGAGGAAACGTTCTTATTTTATATATATAAATAAAACCCATCCCAAAGTTTGGAGCCCTTAACCCTTTCCGGATCCTGGCTTTTTGGGCTATTTTTTAGACTTTCAGTCAAGCAGCTACTGTATCGTCACTATTTATCCTAGGATCATGGTTCATACCTCATTCTCTTCAGAATAGAGCTGGCTTTCAAGTGGTACCACTTGCATGCTCATACCATATACCAGAAGCGGGGAAAAATGTCAAAGTGAAAGTTTCGGAGGGAATTTTTTTTCTCGAACTTTGCCCCCCCCTGGACTCCTCCTGTGTGAACGTAGCCATCTAAAAAAATCTGAGAAATAGTACTTGGTACACTGAAGGTGTGTGCCAAATTTCAAGTTTCTATCTTGAATAGTAAGGGAGGGAGACATTTTATCAAAATTTCCCACAATGCCCCAAATTACCACAAAACACTATGATATCAGGGAAAAAATTCCTGAGACATCCCTAATTACCCTAGGGTCATGTGTCGCCCATATTCTCTTCTGAATAGAACTGCCTTTCAGGCGGTACCATTCACATGTCCCCATCATGTATCTAAGGCGGGAAATTAAAGAAAAAGGAATTTTTTGGTCTAAAAATCCCTTTTTTCAACTTTTAGCCGCTCTGGACCCCCCCTGTTTTAACGCAGAAATCTGAAGAAAAAAATCCGTTAAATACCACTCGGTGGACTGAATGTTTGTGCACAATTTCAATCTTCTAGATGCAAAAATAGACCCGCCAGAAAAAAAATCAGAAATTTCCCCATGTTACCCTATACAGAAGTATATTTTGAAAAAAATTCACTGAGACGTCCCTAATTACCCTAGAATAATAATTCGACCGTCATTTTCTTCAGAATGGAACTGCCTTTCAGACGACATGACTCACGTGTTTCCATCATGTATGTGAGGCGGAAAAATCCTGAAAATCGGGATTTTTTGGTCTAAAAATCCCTTTTTTCAGTTTTTCCCCCTCTGGACCCCCTGTGTTTTAATGCAGAGATCTGAAAAAATCTGATAAATACTACTAGGTAGGCTGAATGTTTGTGTACAATTTCAATCTTCTAGGTGCAAAAGTAAGCCCGCCAAAAAAATATACCCACCATGTCCCATTTTTCCCTATATAGAAGTATATTTTTCAAAAATAATCCCTGAGACGTTCCTAATTACCCTAGGACAATGATTCGAACGCCATTCTCTTCAGAATGGAACTGCCTTTTAGACGGTATGACTCAAGTGTCCCCATCATGTATGTGAGGCGGGAAAATGACGAAAAATGGGATTTTGGGGGTAAAAATATCCCTTTTTTCACCCCTTTGCCCCTCTGGTTCCCCCCCCCCTGTTTTAGCACTGACATCGGAACAAAAAATCTGGTAAATACTACTCGGTGGACTGAATGTTTGTGCAAAATTTCAATCTTCTACGTAGAAAAATAAGCCCGCCAAAAAATATTGAACATACGCTTAGAAAATGAGAAAAGAAATTTTTGACTTATGACGTCATCACCTCCTATATCTGGACGCAGGACGGTCTGAAACCATACGTAATGTCTTCTACAAGGCCTCTGGACTTGGAAAACAAAACAAAACAAAACAAAAACGGACGAAAAAGCTCAAATAGAAGAGAAATAACGCAATATACCATGAAAAATGCGTATGGTACAAATTGTACAATCCGCGGCAAAAAACCTGCAACATGAGCATGTAAGTTTATTGTGAAATGACGAAGTCTTTTGCTTCAAAATAAGTGTGCACGGCCACGGAGGAGGCCGAGGTTTATCCTGGCGTGATTCGTTCCACTTAGACGTTATGTTCATTCCCTGTGCTGTTAGGCGTAGTTTCACAATAAACTTACATCCTCATGTTGCAGGTTTTTTGCCGCGGATTGTACCATAGGATCCCGAAGGGGTTAAAAGTAGCAGTATGACAAACCACCGCCCCCCCAGAAGTCGGTCCTGGATCCGCCCCTGATAAAGTGTATATGCCAACAACCGACAATGATGGCAATGAAATAGAATGTAACATATGATGAGATTAGTGATTTACTGCATCAAAAGGGAAGAGGTAAGATCAACGCCAAAGGACTTCAACAACATAGACAGAGAAAAGCTACGACTCAAACAAACTTCATGGCTCTCTCAGCCGGAGTCTAACACGCGGCCCCATGCACCAAAGGCACTTGTACGAGTACGGTATTGATTCCCTGTGGGAGAGCATTGAAAGCATTACAGTGATTCAGATTTCACCTTACTTAGTCTGAAGGTTCACGTCTCATCAGTGCTGAAAAAAGTCGCTAAATAATAATAATAATAATAAATAACAAAATTAAGTCATGCATGTGTGGGTCTCCAATTCTTTGATGCCGGCGGCGTAACGCCTCTTTCGTATCATTTGATCATTTGGCTGTAGGATGCATGCGTGATAAAGCAAGTAGGACACAATTCGATATCATACAAAGCGTTGAATAAATTCTTATGGGACAAACAAAATGAGTGACGTTACATGATTCGTGTTTACACAGATCATGTTGATTTTTCTCTTCTTATGTGGTAACCGGCAGACTTGGTATTTCCGCGTCATACGAATCTAGGTTATCGTATTGCATTCTCTTCGGGACCTAAATCCATATGCATTATATTAAGCTTAGCCCTGTCCATACTAAAAAAAGAAAGAAAAAAGTATAGGATGAATTCTTAATTGGTCAAACCGGAAAATAAAAGATCAGATAATGGTTCGATAATGCGAAAGTGCTTCCTCTGTAGTAATGAATCGATAAACGTTTATTCAAAAAAAACCTTCGTGACTAAAAGAGGAACTCAACTGGCGAATTAATATATTCAATACGGTACTTAAAAATAAAATAAAATAAACTGTAACGAAAAGTGTGTTGCCGTTCAAAAAAACTCCATCGTGTTGACAAAATGCAATGAAGTTCATTAAAAAATGCAGTCACTCCTTCTTGAGGATTCTTTTAGTTTTAGAAATTACAAAATACATTTTTGTTTCTAGTTTCTGTTGTGTTTTAATCGGAATCACGAGCTAGAAATTCAATTCTTTTTTCACCCCAGCTCTTAAGACATCAAGATACAGAACCCTATAAAGTGTAGATCAACAATAATAATTACAGTAGACTAGACGCTATGGACCTTATGCAAAGTCATTTTGACGTATAATTAGCATATAAAGGCCTACTACTTGCAGGAAACATATGTTAGTCGAAGTCTTTAGTATGGCATTAGGCCTAATCACGCGTCAGAACGACTCTGCATAATGCCTTATATATACATAAAATACCGCGATTTCGTATGTAGCACAAAAACATCGAGTTTACTCGATGTATACAGAGTGTTTCCAAACAACATCGACGTTTGCGAGGTGACTCATGACACCGAGATAATAAAATAAGTTCATATGAACCTATGGGGAAAAGTGATAGTTTCACAAGGCTACCGAAAAGCGTGGAAAAGCTACATTGCAACACGCGTAATTTCAAACACGAGGAAACGTAAAATGGCAATTCATATCAGTGTAAATTAAGTCATACATCTAACTGGCACTTTGCAATTGTTGCCATGACTCATGTTTTCTAAATTTATTACATTTTTTTTAAGAGTTGCAATTTGACAGTTCATGAATGGTGTTGGGATAAGCATCCGGCAATCTTTCTGAATTTTGAAGACTTGCCATGTAATTATTTATTTCCTATACCTGCCCTTCAAAAACTCGTTTACTGACCTGAATCATCGCACAACGTAAGAAGTCCAACTTTGTATTCAGGTAATACCGAAGAGTTGAGTTGATTTTAGTTTAGCGTCCCTTTCAGCAGCGAGGCTATATGAGACGTGGACCTACTGATTAACTTGGAATCCGAACCACATGAGCTCCCGCCGGGAATCGAACCCGGGTCTCCCACGCCAAAGGCGCGTACGCTAACCGCTTAGCCACGGAGGAGCTCATAATACCGAAGACGTAGCTTCTAATGGATAGTAGATGAAACGAGAAATCAAATGAAAATTCACTTCAGAAAGGAAAACGAAATATGATTGTTGTGTAAATCAATGGTCTTTTGTTTTGTTTTATATTTATTTCTTTATTGTATATTTGTTTATTTTCTATGGCATTTTTTTAGCTAGTCAGACAAAAAAGTCATTCGTTTTCTAGTGATTGTTGTCGATGGTTCATGTTTGTAAGATTTATAATCAGTATTGATCGGGAACTCCATTAAGTTACACCTCTTTATAAACAAGTTACCTGTTTTCATACTATGTTCATGGTACAAATTAGGGATGGTCAAAATTTTCCGGAATCCGGATTCCGGAAATTTTGTTTTCCGGAATCGGAAAATTTACTTTCCGGAATTCGGAAAAATTCCAGAATTCAGAAAATTTCCGGAATTCGGAAAAAATCCGGATTTTGGAAAAATCCGGAATTCAGAAAAAATCCGGAATTCGGAAAAATTCCGGAATTCAGAAAAATTCCGACATTCGGAAAAAATCCGGAATTTAGAAAAAATTCGGAATTTTTCCGAAATCCGGAATTTCTCCAATTTTACTTTCCGGATTCCGGAAAGTAAAAATTCTGGAATTTGCCATCCCTAGCTAGTAGCTGTTAAAAGAAAAACACAATAATGAATATATATACTGTATTAGTTTCTTGTAGTTGGATATGTCTTTATCGCTTACGTAGGCAATTGCTACTGCAGTTATTTAGATATTTACTGCTTTACGAGGAAGGTCTTATTTTCACACACAAAAAAGTCGCCGGTATGTCTCAAACATTATCGCGTTCCCACCTGCAGCTGCTCCAAAGCACTGCAAACTACTTTTTAACCAGGCGAAAGGCAGTGAAGGAAAAGAAATCTCAACAAATATTCTAATAACATTCGCTTATTGTCAACATACCTATGTACAGTAAATACAAATTTATAATTTTTGACTTTACGAAGTATACAATGTAATTGTTCAATAATTAACATAAGCAGGCATTCATTAATTTATATTAATATAATAATTAATAAAACTAATAAGCGGGTGATTGATGACTCAGTGGTAGAGTTTTCATCTATGGTATTCTAACCCAGGACATGTGGGTTTTCGATGGCTAATTTTGTGTTGGAAAATTTTCTCGGTGATACTCTTGGTTCTCTTTCTTATATTTGTTCCATCACCACTCATTAACGAATTTAGTTTATCAAAGCTCTATAGCCATATATTCATTCTGTCCGTCAGTGAAACAAACAGTCTCAAGAACTATCTGACGGATTACCATAAATTTTGGCCATGATGTACTGAGTCAATAGTTAAGAATCGAGTTCCCTGATGAATGTAATATTCAAACCGGAAGCGGTACAAATCAACCATTTCCGGTTTTAACGTTAATCATTATATAGTAAATATGGTAATAGATAGCGAGAAGCGGTTTCCAGTAATCGACATAGGCTATATAACATTCATGTAGATAGAATGTTACCCAATTTGTGCATCTGCTGAAAATAATGAGCTTAGGTATTTAGAGAGCATTTTCCGCTTTAGAAAATGTGTGCTTGGTAAAGAATGTAGAGAATTAGCTGAGTCAGGCACGTAGCTAGAATATGGTAATAGGAAGGGAGGGAGGTCTGTCACGAAATACTGTGGTTATTTACCAG
Source organism: Thermobia domestica (assembly GCF_964235325.1). Lineage (NCBI taxonomy): Eukaryota > Metazoa > Arthropoda > Insecta > Zygentoma > Lepismatidae > Thermobia > Thermobia domestica. The sequence continues at coordinate 145,237,923 of NC_137455.1, read as the reverse complement.
GGGCTCAATCATTCTAAACTATTTTATTGGCAACATATATTGGTTCGTTTAGCCAAGATTTCTAATGGGGGGGATGATATGAAATACTGTGGTTACACACCAGAGGCTCGATCAATCTAAATATTTTACTGACAGCATACCCATATTGATTGGTTAGGACAATAAAATGAGGATATATTAGTAAGTATTTTAATAAGAAGCTATGAAGAAATCTCGAGTAAAAGAATATAAAAAAGTATTGAAAAAGATATAGTCTTCCGAGGTCATTCGAACGGTGTCGAGAATTTTGCGTCTGTGAAATTTGCGCCCTACCTCAAGAACAGGGAAAATTGCGCCTGCGATGTACCTCCATCGGGAAGTTTGAGCCCTGCGAAATAAAAGAACCTATTGGAGCTTACGCATTTGCTCGGAGGGCTGACATTACAGCATAAACAATCCTTCCCCCACAGCCATGCCATTTGTGATTTATTTTCATTGTGGCTATATAAGGGGAGAATAAACTTCAATATAAGCCAAAAGAACACAACGGATCAACGCAATCACTGCTTCTTCCAGAAATGATTTTGGAGGAACACTGGCCTCCCCAGAGCTTTCAGAGTGCCCCCTCGGAGGAGACCAAAATAATACGTCTATAATATAATAATAAATAGAATAGTACCAGCAGTGACCCCCCTCCGGAATACTAAGTATGCCGCCCGGAACATTTTTTCTGAAAGAACGACTGAACGTAATTGTCTGGTTGAAGTGTAATTCCAGCAAGTAAACACACTGTACATAGTTTTCTTGATAATATTACTGAACTGATTTTACATTCACTTTACATTTTCTTTTCTATATTTTGTGTCCTGAAAAGCCAAACAACTCGCAAGGATTGTGAACAGAGATATCTGGGTAGAGCCAAACAGCCTTTTGTAGATTAAATTATACTCTTTGTTTATATTAATAAATAATTATATATCAGTCATTTATACTTTTATTGTAAATTTTGTAGTATAATGAAAAATTGTATTTGTATGGATTGCCCTTTAGTGAACTAAAATTGTATTTTTTTTTCATTTGTTCGGAATATTATAACGGATGGAGTAACTCACTGAGACGATGAGAGGCAAGCCTAGTTCAAGTGTGAGTGGAAGTTACTTTACACAATAAAAAAATAAGTTGAATTGTAGGGCGCTAACATCCCAGTGCAAATATATAGCCGGCGCATTTTCTCCTCTTTTTGGGGTAGGGCGCAAACATCCCAGTGCAAATATTATTGCGAGCGCATTTTTTCCTATTTTTGTGGTAGGGCGCAAATTTCCCGGGCGCAAAATTCTCGCATTCAAGGAAAATGTAATGTCCGTGAAGTTGACAAGCCACTTATGTCAGACCCCAATTTCGACTTTAAACGTCGCTAGTGCTACGTTAGTGTTCGATAGTGACGCAAATCGTTAGTACTTCACAGATAACGTGTGCTTTTAAATAATGGATATAAGTCTTCTAACTGTATACCAACACGCCCACTTCTAAGAATCATCTCAAAAATGAGGTTAATCGTTAGAGCAAGTAAGTGCTCATTAGTGCCATTAACGTTAATGCCTCCATCGTACGGCCCTTTGAGTAATAATAACACCACGCTCTTTGCTAGAGTCTCAATGTGTCCCTATATTCTCGCGAACATAATGCGCAATGTGGATGTCCCCTGACGTGCCCAAGTTAGTTACTTTTTTTGCAACTATTGTTTATCTGTTATTGTTTATTGTTTATTGCTAGTCTGCAGAGTAGTCCTTACATTAATATGCCATTGTCCTTGATAATCTTTGCGTATTTACAAGCAGTTTGTTATTACTGTTAGAAGATATCAAAAAACAACAGATAAAATCTACTACTTAACGGTTCATATTTTTCTTTTACAGAACATAAACGATTATTATTATTATTATTATTATTATTATTAGTATTATTATTATTATTATTATTATTATTATTAATAATAATAATAATAATAATAATAATAATAATAATAATAATAATAAGACTATTCCAGAATAAAAGTTATCAATTGCATCACACTTTTTGGCAACAAGCGACGCACATTTTAACTTCATAAAAATTCGTTTCTCACGATTTTCTGGAAAACTACGTATGATAACATCTTCATTATGTCAAGTTGTTTATCTCAGTGTGATATACGTATGTCTTACCTCTGGACAATATCACAGTAAAACAAAAATTAAATATTAGGAGTACATCGTACATTTGGACTACATCTCATTAACCATGGGAACATTGAGTAGTGTATACTTTAGGATGTAAGTTTCAGCTTAACTTGCATCATACATTCTTAGGATTACAAAAAGGAAATTTGTTCGTTTGCATTTGAACAAAATTCTTAGGATTACAAAAAGAAAAAATATTTTTTCCGAAATCCGGATTTTTTACGAATTCCGGAATTTTCCGATTTTACTTTCCGGATTCCGGAAAGTAAAAATTCCGGAATTGGCCATCCCTAGTACAAACAGTGTGTTGGGAACAGTCATATTATGCCTCTTTGATATTTTCTATCATTGCTGCTGTTCCTTTAAAGTTGTATTTATTAAAAATATTTTATTGTTTGGCGTTTGCGCAATCTGTAGGCTACATTTCTTGATAATTTTTTGTTCCTATAACACCAATTTGTTTTGATTTCATTTGTATTTCTTTACGTCACATAGGTCCATAGGTTCCTCATGTATTCTGGTTTAAAATAAATAATTACATTGCAAGTCTTCAAAATTCAGAAAGATTGCTGGATGCTTACCCCAACACCATTCATGAACTGACAAATCGCAACTTTTAAAAGATGCCATGGAAACAATTGCAAAGTGCCAGTTGGAATCAAATCATGTGGTGAAAATTAGGAGTGTTGCCAATTTGAAAGATCGAATAATGGACGTTTGGTGCACATTAGAAGCAGTCCTAAATTCATATGATCTACTAGTTAACTATAGAACAAAAATAAGCATACTATTGGCTTTTTGGGAAAATTTACTATTAAAATGAGGTGTCACATGCTATGATTTTCATTTTTCAAAACTTCCCTTGAATTCAAAATGGCGGATTTCTAGATGGCTCCCGTTAAGGATATCCTTACCGTATCACTTCCCTCTAGGCATAATATGTATTACCGAAGCTTTTATCCATTTACTATCATTAATGCGCGGGTTAGAAGCGGAGGTAAGGGACTTACGCACATAGAAGTATAAACAATTAATATGCCTGTAACTTTCCCCAAATTGGCGTATCTTAAAGCTAACTTCTTCATTGTCTTCTTGATTAAATTCTAGCTCGAAATTATGTATCATATTACCCTATTCCCATTTCAAAAACTTGACCTGAATTGAAAATGGCGGATTTTAAGATGGCTGCCGTCAAGGTCATACCTACCATACGACTTCCCCTAGGCCTTATATGTATCTACATGGTTGTTTTTCATTATCACTCCGTTTACAAAGGGTAGTAATAATAACCACATCACAACTCTTAAAAATTATAGAAAAATAGAAAACATGAACCGTCAAAAAATTTCTGTCATAACAAATAATACATACATGTCCTCTATCAGAAAAAAAAATTGAAATCGGAGCCGGAGAATTGGGTGATGTCCCTTGTTAATACAAACTATTCTGTAAGAAATACTGTATTAATATGCACTTTGTTAAATATTTTAAATGCCAAAAGTATTAGTTAATAGCCCTAACCAATTCTACGCTTTAATTTGATGCTTTTTCTCCTTTCATAATTTGGCTCTATCCTATTACAAAATTTCTGTTTCTACTCTTCTCTAGTCTGAAGATTTTCATTTGAGTTTTAAGCCTTTCGTGGGCCAGTTTACTCTAGAAATAATACGACGACGATACCTCTTCCATATTATGCAACACACGCTCGACGAAAAATAAACATCCTTCCCATCCTCCCCTTTTTCGAGTGCAATTCCCACTCCCCTAGTGAAAAAGATTCATTGCTGTATGAAAATAACGGTTCTCAATGGAGCAGATAAGAGCATTCTTACGCTCCTTTGGCGCAAAGTGTACTTCTTATTGCCCGGAAAAGGCTGAAAGAAATGTTGGTATCACTAATTATATGAGCGATGAAAATAGAACGTAAAAATGCTCATTCAATTTATCATTTAAAAAGGAATCGTTGAGAGAGAGAAAGGAAAAGAACAGTGAAAAGGATTTTCCTCTTTTGATCCTCAGAGCTATAGCTTCTGAATTTGCTGTGTTTTCATTCCTGGTAAAGCATCTGTTCATATTTTATATCTCCCTGTCCGCTCTACGAAAAAATCTACTATGGTTTAAGAAGTACAATGAAGTAATAGAATTTTCCCCTTTTCTTTATTTCTTCTCTCTTTTTTGTGTAGATGCTGAACACCACCACAAAAATTCTGAAGGATGTTCGAGCACTGGAGCACCCGTGGAGTCTGCCCTCCTGCCCGGTGGGATAACCATGGAATTTCAAATCTTCCTGAGAATTCGGATTCCACATCAAACTGTACGTCCATATAACCTCGCTGTTGAAAGAGATGCTAAATTCCAACCTAACGCAATCCAATCTCTCGTATCTCCACAGTGCAGCAATCTGAAATCGAGACTGGAGCTGTAGAAAAAAAAAGTGAACAAAGAAATTTCCTGATTTAGGATCCTTCAAATTTCAAAGTACAACCTTCCTGGATCTATACATCGATAGATCTGTGGCCATCTGTCCATAGAAGGATTGCCGAAAGTCTTTGTGAATGTTATTGAAAATCCTTGGCGAGCTCTCTTGATGGCCGTTGTATCATTATAGTACGAACCTTTGAGTGCAGATCTCAGTTTAGGAAACAGAAAATAATCGAACGGGGCTAAATCTGGTAAATAGGGAGGATAGGACAACACACATATCTCCTTTTGGGACAAAAGGTCTTGCACAATCACTGCCTTGTGACCTGGGGCATTGTAATGGAGCAGACGCCACTGAACATCATCCTGATACTTGGGCCTCATACGTGTGATGCGTTGCTTTAACCGCTTCAATACCTCAAGGCAAAATGAGGCATTAACTTTCTGTCCTGTAGGCGCAAATTCCCTACGGACAAGGCCTTTATTATCGTACAAAAAAAAAAAAAAAAAAAAAAAGAGAGAGAGAGAAAGTTTCATTTTGGATTATGACTGGCGCAGTTTTTTTTTTCTTTGACTTTTTAGCTTGTGAAGAATTAGGAGACTTCCACTGCGCACTGACATTTTCTCAACAGGTCATATTGAAAAACTCATGTCTCATGCCCAGTGAAAATGATATTCAAGAGGAAGTTAGAATCCCCACTGGCGATAAAAAACAGTTCTTTGCAGTAATTTTTTAAGGACTGAACCACGAACCGGGCATAGACCTTCCTCTTGTTAAGATCGAGGGTTATTATTTAGCTCACAGTTTCTTTATTCACGTGCAATTCCTCAGCAAGGATTGGCAGTGTCGCATTTTGGTATTTCGTGATCAGTGTCCTCATTTTCTCCACCAATTCCCGAGTTCTCACTGTCCTTACTGCACCCGGATGTTGATCGTTAATTGACTCCCGTCCTCTCCCTGAAACGCTTGTGCTATGTAAATAGACGCGCGATTCTTCTTGCAATATTTTGTAAGTTTCTGAAGCACTCTTACCCAGACTCGCACAAAATTTGATGTTCACTCTTTGTTTCATGTTGAACTCACGCTGCAACTTAGCAACAACTGTCAACACTTACCATGTACACACACGTAAATGTTAGTCAAGATCAATGCATTTGGTATCAGTTACTGATGAAACTGGTTCCTTTTTTGTTTGCACCACAGCTCACTTGAACAGCTGCGCCACATATTGAGAAAAAATCAGTCTCGGTTTCGAATTGCCGCAGTTAAATTACAGAACGTCTTTCTAAATTGGCAAATTCAAACTTAGAAATTAATCTATTATTTCATAACCTTAAATTTGTTTAGGCTCATTACTTTTAATATTCCATAAGGAAGTACAATCTATTAATTAATAATCACTATTTATATGAGCAATTGAGTGTATATATAATTAATTTCGCGCGTTCGCTTATTGACATTTTTATAGGTATTGTAAAACTTTTAAAATGGGTCATGAACAAGTGTAACTAATAGCTTCTAGCTTCTTTTATTGTAACAACCATATCCTTGCCATAGTTATGTAATTTTCCTGTCACTTTTACTACATTCTGCTCTTGATTCTACGATGAAATGTAAACACACACACACACACACACACACACACACACATATATATATATATATATATATATATATATATATATATATATATATATATATATATATATATATATATATATATATATATATATATATATATACTGTGTCAAACTGGGAATATAATAGAAATTGGGAAAGTTACCCCTCAGTGGCAATGGCAACTCTTTTCCTTGTATAACACAAGACAACATGTTAAATCACAAAGCGTTATTCGTATAATAAATACAAGTTCAAGTCACAATAAATTGCTCACATAAGCTGATAAACACATTAGAAATCGAATTACATTTTATTTATGAAAGAAGACAATCTGTTTGAAAGTAAATACTTTCTCTTTTTACCGTTACCTATTTTTAACACAATAAATGGTAGTCAACATATTTTCCCATACTTCTTTCATAATACCAAAATAAAGTAATTATTAGATTCAATATTAATGTACGGTTTATTAAACAGTCACAGTGAAATTACTCTAGTATAAATGCATATTAATTTATAAGGAAATAATAATAATAATAAATGTATTATGTTAATCTTGAAGCACCAGAAGGATCATACCACTAGCTCTTTCTACAGCAATAAAACGAATAATTTCAACAGAAATAGATATTCCGGAAGCCGATAGACATTCATTTACTCCAGCTCTCTTTAAGGTAAACACAAAACTGACACTTCCGCATTCTATGTTTTTAATAAGTTATCCAAATATAAAAGTTCGGTTTATATAGTATTTAAAATGGACTAAAACGTATCAAAACTCGACTCCTCATTGAGTTCTTTGTAACTTGAAAAATATATATATATATATATATATATATATACAGGGTGCGGCACGTAAAACCGGCCCGTCGTAATATTCTGGTATATTGTGCTTTTGGCAACACTTAAATAATCTACTTTCCTACCAACAGATGGCGTGTCGAGGTCGGGTCTACTTACGTGACCTGCAGCAGTCACGTGCAGCCGCAGCCAGTGAAACTTGTCGAAACCAGTTGAGAAAAAGGCCTCGTTGTGTTAAGCCGGGTGAATGTCAATGTGTGATAATGCCGTATTCGATACCCGAGCGTGTTGCCATTGTTGAAGGGTTCATTCTCACTGGATCTTTTGTGAAAACAAAGAATTTGTTTCGGGAGAAATTTCCAGGAAGTTCTGTGCCAGCAAAAAGCACCATTCAGGAATTGATTGAAAAATGGCGGCGTACAGGATCGGTGCAAAATGCTCCCAGGAACACACGACCATCTGTCTGCACACCTGAATTAAAGATGCAGGTGGAGGAGATAATGACAAGAAGTCCTCGAAAGTCAACCAGGAGATTGAGTCAACAGGTTCATGCGAGTGAGAGAAGTTGCAGACGTGTTTCATTTATGTGTTGTAGTTAATCATATTCAATACATTACATTTCATTTTATGTGTTCACTTTACGGGCCGGTTTTACGTGCCGCACCCTGTATATATATATATATATATATATATATATATATATATATATATATATATATATATATATATATATATATAAAAGAAAGAAAAGTCTCTTTTGTGGGACCTTGAACAAAGAGTTGAGAAAAAAGACTCATAAAATGCTTTGTGTGGAGTGTTGTGCTGTATGGGGCGGAAACGTGGACATTGCGTAAGGGTGACGAAAATCGACTGGAAGCCTTCGAAATGTGGGTGTGGAGAAGAATGGAAAGAGTTAGTTGGGTCGAGCGGAAAACGAATGAGAGAGTGTTAGAAATGGTGGGTGAGAAAAGAACACTTTTAGATATTATTAGGAAGAGGAAGAGAAACTGGTTGGGACATTGCCTAAGAAGAGATTGTATCATGAGGGACGTCCTAGAGGGTATGGTGGCGGGAAAGAGAGGAAGGGGGCGAAGGAGACTACAATTAATGGGTGATATTAAAACAGAAAGATCATACGCGAAGACGAAAAGTTTAACGGAGGACCGTGGAGCATGGAAGCTTCTCAGCTGCGGCAAGTGACCTGCCAATAAAGGCAGAATACCTATGATGATGATGATATATATATATATATATATATATATATATATATACAGAGTAATTTCACTTGAGAAGACCTTAGGTGTAAGAAGCAGTAATACAATTTTAGTTTCTGAGTCTATCCATTTTAAATAAGTATTACAGTGATTTTGAGCGCTTGATCAATCGTATTAAGATTGAAGGTGTATTATATCCATGTGAACCATTGTCACTCTGTCGATACAATTATAAGTTGTTTGATGCGGAGATCAGGGTTCAGTTGTCAGTGGGAAATACATACCGAATGTTTCAAAATAACACCGACACGTTTGGGAGGTGATTCCTAACACCAAGATAAGACAAAAAGTATAGACCAACACGAGTGCACAAATGTTCCTTTCGGAGTTATAGGCTGCCGAAAACATGAAAAAATAAACTTCCTGTGGTATACCTTCCTTCCCCAACTTCCGCAACAATTTTTTTAAGAAGTAGTTGGTGAGTACTTCAAATTATATGCCCGTAGTCAAACTCCCTCTATAAAAATTGTTGAGTGAGTACATTAGGATTCTGAAACATGTATTTTTGAATAGCACACATATTAGTTCCTAAGTGAAGTCTTGACCAGACTACGATAGATCCCATAGTTTCAGAGCTATTGACCTTTAAAGTTCATTTTTAAATGTTTCGGCAGCCTATAACTTCGAAAGGAAGCATTTGTGCACACAGGTTGGTCTATACTTTTTGTCTCATCTTGGTGTCAGGAATCACCTCCCAAACGTTGTCGGTGTTGTTTAAAACATCCTTTATATGGTTCGAATGCCACCTTATTAGCTGTAGGTTTACGTCTCACAACACCAACACATAAAAGAGGAATACCAAAACAAACAAACTATCTGAAAGAAAGGACAATCACTAAACACAAAATGGTAAAGAAACTCCTTATACTAAAAAGAATAAAGCCTAATAAACAAAGTCCAAAAGAAAGGCGTGGGACACTATGTTACCAAGAATATGAAGAAACGCATAACATAGAAAGTGAACGTAATATAGTGGCGATTAAAAGTTGAAAAACAAAGAAAGAAAGAAATCATTTAACGTAGGTGTCTGGTGAAAGTTGCTCAAGGACTTTTCTGAATATTATCAACTTCATTCGCCCAACATTTTGGCGGCAACCAATTATGGTAAATAATCCCCACTTTTTTTTTCGGTGATTAATTAGTCTTGGGAAATACATTTGTATTAGACAATACTGTGTTGATTCTCACCGGCAAAATATTCTACAACTCTATTTCTCAAATTAAGAACTTTCTTACATTATCTTTCTTATTCCTCTCGATATATGACTTATCATATTGCAAAGTTTCTGTATATGTTTCCCTTAGCTAACATTCATTAAACGTTGTTATGAGTTTATTTAGTGTGACATTATATTAAGAAACAATTGGATTTAGGAGCACATTACTTTTTAAAAAATGGAATTGATGTCTTATAAGGTAACTTAATTATACCCGGAGCAAAATACAAAACGAATTAAGATTTAGAGGAAGATGTGTTACTTGTATTCTGTAGCCACAACATATTCTGCTGAAGCATTCTTTAAAATGACCCTTTCGTCACAAAGTATAGTAAAGCGAACACCTGAACAGAATCAATGTGGCAACAGGATAACATGTCTTGCTCTAAATGTCAATTTGTTTCTTATTTTGCTCCAAATACAGTTCTACTTACTATTTATTACGAAAAACATTGACATTTTTCAGATAGTAATACTTCTCTATTTTATATTTAACATGGTAATGTATTAACGGAGTTCTGTTTGTACGTAAACTTGCAATTCGAATTCTGGATAGGTTTAATGCTATTAGATCAGCGTTTCCCAACCGGTGTGCCGCAAGGAAATCGAAACAAAATTATTAATTCTATTGCAGCCAAATTGCAAGACATAGGAAAAAATGTATATTTTTGTATTTCATATTACTATGAATTTCTACCATGGGAAAAATTACTGTAATTGTAATATATTATTCTACATCTATTATTGTGTAGCAGACAGTATTTCGGCTCGTACACATTTCCACGGTTAGCTGCTATGTTACGCTTTAATTGAGAGTCATACTAACACCAAGAAATGGAAGCACTTGTACGGTACGCGTCAAGTAAACGTTCGTAGAACACTCATTTGCACGTGAATGACAGAACAACACTTTGTTCAACAGGTGTGTTTTGACTTCGACGCATCACAAACTGTGTGATTGCAATAATACGCGCCCCTTTTGATTAAAACAGCAAAAAATGAAATGAAATCTTTGAGTTTTACGTCCCACGGTTATGCCGATTAGGCTAAAGGAGACGGTGATAATGAGAGATGAGTGAAATGGTGGAATGAAGAAAGTGGGAGGAAACGGGAGAACCCCGAGAAAACCCACGAGCACGGTGTTTGTCCACCACAAAGTTCACTTGGCGGGGGCTGGGATCGAACCCGGGACCCCAAGCACCAGAGGTGAACGCTCTACCACTGAGCCACCGCGCCCCCTAAAACAGCAAAGTTAAAAGTACAAGATATTTGTTTGTTCGTTCGTTATTTAGTGATCTTCGTTCTTAGTGAAAGGTTGGATACAGTTTTCGAAAAAGAAAGCGTATTTTTAAAAATCTGAGTCCTATATTTCATTGGAATTGTTTTCTATTTTAAAATTAGAATAATAAAAAAAAGCATAATGAATTAGCATAGGGAAAAACCGGTGATCGAGATTTCATCTCTGTGAGAAGGAGATCAGTAATCACAGCAAAAATATACCATGGTATTTTATATTTGCAAATAATACTAATAATATCTATGAGTGTGCCGCGAGAATTGAAGTTACACCCGTAGTGTGCCGCAAGTTGAAAAAGGTTGGGAAACGCTGTATTAGATGATCATTGTGACTGACGTTTGCATGATTATATCTAGAATATAAAGGCAAAAATGATGTGTTGAAAGGAGTATTGGATATTCCTTTCTTCTAACCGCTCACAGGATTAGTGCTGATCCCCAAAAGTTACTCCTCTGGAAAATCATTGTTTCATTTTTCGTGGAGATAATAACAGGCACTAGGGGCACACACATGCGGACGGGGAGGGAGTGGGCCCTGATCTTATCAAAAAGAAAAGAAAAGAAAAGAAAAGAAAAGAAAAGAAAAGAAAAAAGAAAGAAAGAAAGAAAAAGAAAAAAAGATAATTTCAATATACATTTGTACACATTTTTATTTTTTATTTTTTTAAGAAGTATACTTGTTTAGCAGAGAAATCTTTGATGTACCATAAGATTTGATCTCTGAGAATATAGGTGATAGTACCGGTGTCCCGACAAAACGTACCAGCGACAAAACGTACCACTTGAATTTTCGCGACAAAACGTACCACTTTTGACGACCTGTCATAAATGACAACCTGTCATGGATTAATTAAAACATTTCGGATATTTACTCCACGACAAAACGTACCACTTATATAAATTACAACATGTCTTGGACTAATTAAAACATTTCGGATATTTAATCCGCGACAAAACGTACCACTTCAAGCATTTTTTTTTTTTTTTCAGCGTGTTTACAGATTATTCTCCAGATCGAACAAACTTCTCTTAAAGGTTCTGTACGTGACATACGTAATATTAAACACGTTTATCAGCGAGTAAGAGAACACGAGTCTTCCAAAATACGTTAGACCAATGTGGGTGCTTACATATCTAACAAAAGAGAACATAATGTTAAGAAACTACTTCTTCATGAACAGGTAAAACAACGGCAGTATAAGGTTGAGAAGAACAGACAGGTAATGTATCGAGTTGTCAAAGTGCAGAAACTCATTGGTAAAAGAGAGCTCATTTACAAAGGAAATGTAGCAGCCTATAAACTGAAAGACACAGCTATAGATCATGGAAATTTTTTTGGATATTATTCCTTTCTTAAGCAAATTTGATTTTCCGCTTAAAAGTAATTTAGATAAGGTCACCGAGAAGAGTCATATACGAGGAAGTAAGCAGGATAGTGGTCGCATAACTTTTACTAAACACGGTGAATTATGTTTTGAATGCTATCAACACACTTATCAGAGGAGATATTTCGAAAGAAGTCTCTCAAGCTTCAATATTTTCTGTTCTATTAGACACTACTCAAGATATAGTAGTTTCAGGCCAGTGCTCTGTTGTTTTACGGTAAGTTGTTAAAATGGTTGTTAAAGTATTGTTGTCATTGGAAAATGCATATCTACCACAGACCAGTATCCTTGCGGTTTACTGCTGGAAATTCTGCAGAAGTTGAACCTTGATATTAAAAAGTGTATTGGAAATTCAACCGATGGCTCAAGTAACATGCAAGGACAATATTCGGATTTTTTCAATTCACCTATGACGGTGAATTCAATATATACACGTGTGATTCAGTTGATTTTGAGTTTAACGGCCCTTTTGGCAGCGAGGCTATATGAGACGGGACATACTGATTTAGGGAAAATCCGAAGCACATGAGCTCCCGCCAGGAATTGATCCCAGGTCTCCCACGACAAAGGCGCATACGCTAACCACTTAACCACTAAGAAACTCAGCTACTCTCATATACTCAATCATGTCATATGTGATCTGACAAAAAATTGCATTGATTCTGTGTCATTGTTCTGCTGAATGACTGTGCGATATTTATGCGTGAGTCTTATCAGCGAATGGACATTTGGAAGATCAAATGTTAACAAAGGCGTCTTAAAGTTATTGCGGAAACAAGATGGTAGAAAACACACTGTTTTTAGAAAAAGCTTGGTCATTTTTCGAACCCAGAAAGTGCTTTGTATATAGAGTTGACCACAATAATTAAGAAAATTGCTTCTACAGAAAATATCAAACCAAAAGCTAAGTGTAAAGCGAAAGGATATATAAAAGATCTTCTCAAGTTCAAAACAACTCGGACAGCACAAATATTCCTTAAGATATTTCAAGTGACGACCTCTCTGTCAAACTATCTCCAAATAGAGGGTGCTGCTAGTGTAGTCCTATCGGATGGTGCAGACTACTCTGTTCCAAGTGAAAGAGTAGAGAGATAATTTTGAATCCGTTAAGAATGCAGCATTAAGCTTTGCAGAATGGGCCAATAACAAATTTGAAGACAGAACGTAATTTCTTTTTCTCTATTGACCTGTCGACAATTCGCCTTCAGAGATGGACAAAGATTTTTCCTGTGATTATGAAGATGAAGCTGCTTCTATCCGTTTACCAGGTACTGCATCGAAGCATTCAACACAATATTGGACATGGTAGTTTTGAGTATTTCTTCAAGATTCAAGAAGCAATGTACTTTATGGATTATTTGGACCCCATACACTTCAACCAAGTAACAGAACTTCCAGACGTGCCTTTCGATTAACTTACATATTTTCTGAAAAACTTCAGTAAAGAAGTTTCCAAGGATACTATAAATGTACTCTCTTGGACTTTTGAAGGACGTGGATATCCTTGAAAGTCAGTCTTGATGACGAGCACAACCGAGAAAAAATGACTGTGCTGATGGTGCAAGTAATTCAGAATTAGGAGAAAATACATTTGTTTACAAGGAAAGCGAATGCAAAACGTGTTGCAAAATTGTCCAATGTGCTGCTTTTTAATTTTGCAGAATTGTAAATTTTGCAGTAATACTTATCCAGGTTTCCAGCATACAAATTTTTATTGACTTTGCCCGTAACTCAGGTAACATGTGAAAGAAATTTTTCAAAACTGAAATAAACTGAAATATATTAAAAATAGGCTAACGAGTACCACGTCTCAGGAACATTTGAAAACATTTAAGTTGATGTCTATTGAAAAAGATTTATTAAAAAATATTTCGAATGCAAAAGTGATAGATACAGTAGCATCAAAAATTAGAACACTAAAACATCTGCTAATTTTGTAATATAGTATACGTTCTCCTTGAACTTCATATAATATTTTGAACAATTCAGAATAATCTACTGATGAAAGAATATCAGGTTTTAATTGTCAATTGTTAATACTATTGACTTACTGTAGAAAGAAAACTGTGCAACTTGATTTGTGACATTGAGATGCTGGTGGCCCTTATGGGAGAAAGCGCCCGTGCCCCTCTAATAATGCCTATCCGTCTCTGGTCCAAAGCCTGGATAAAGTGTGATGGAAATCAGCAAATATTCAAATATTGCATATGCAAGATTCTTGCTGGTCTTGGTTTTGCGAGAATCTTGCAGGCATGGTCTTAGTCTTAGTCTTGTTCTTGCATCGGTATTTTCTCACCACTAATTTGTTCAACTTTTAACCTTATTTTGGCCGATATATATAGTTATATGCTGTCCTATCAAGTGGTACGTTTTGTCGCCTGTCATTATTTTATGGCTGATTGGAAGACTCTTCGCAACTAGCCCTCCAGTCAAGTGGTACGTTTTGTCGCTTGTCATTATTTAAAGTGTTTTTAGAAAACCCTTCACAAGCAGCCCTCAGGGTAAGTGGTACGTTTTGTCGGTGGTACGTTTTGTCGCTAGTACGTTTTGTCGCGTATTCGGTAGTACCTACTTTAAGATTCGTTAACGTAGATTAGGCTAAAATGACATCGGTTGAATACTATATGAACGTACTGTCTTTAACACTGTACCCCACACAACAAAAATTTCTGGGTGTATGCCTGATAGCCAGCACAGACCTTTCAGATATGCCCTTCCCATTCGAGACAGGCAGAGGTGGCCCTTGTTCAAAGTCGAGGAAGCTTCTCAATTTCTTCCCTTCGACACATACAAGGAGGTGATGTATTCAGCTTCTGTACCCTGTTCGGGCGCCTTTACTACCTAATCACTTTACTGCAGCTGAGTGAATCCCAAAGTTCTTTTTTTTAAATAAATAAATAAATAAATAAATAAACCTCGCCATCGCCGTGGATCGAAACTGTGACATTCGATTGATAGGTAGATGCCTTACCGTCTGCTCCATCGGGCTGTTTTCTCTACATTGAAGGGGCGCGGTGGCTCAGTGGTAGAGGTTTACCTCCGGTGCTTGGGGTGCCTGGTTGGATCCCAGCTCGCGCCGTGTGGACTTTGAGGTGGACAAACACCGTGCGCGTGGGTTTCCTCGGGGTTCTCCCGTTTCCTCCCACTTTCTTCATTCCACCATTTCATTTATTTCTCATCATCACCGTCTCGTTTAGCCTAACCGGCATAATATTGGGACGAAAAACTTAAAGATTTAATTTAATTTCTTTTTTTTCTCTGCATTAGCCATGAAATTGATTGAATTACAAAGGAAACAAGAAGCAGTGTCAAAGTGTATGCCACGTGAAGGAGCTTCGTTAAAAGTCATTTATAGTACAGGGGACACTAGTATTTTTGCATTCTGAGCATTATACTAGCCCGCTAATCTTAACAACACTGCGGGTAGTCTATCAAGACGAATCATAGTCATAATTAGGCCTACTCTCATAGGTAAACATGAGGAACCGATTTTTGAAATGTCCGTATACTGGGATTAACTGAATGGATCATCTGCATTAAGGAATTCGATTCAAATTGTTGTCGCTTAAGTAGTTCTTGAAATTTTGTTTCCCAGACAGATTGATAGAGTAAATATATAAAGGAGTTTTGGTAAATCAAACTGTTCAAAAATAAACAAACAAAAGATTTGTTTCTCGAACACATTTTGCAGTTATAAATTCATTGACTATTGGGGCTAAATACCTCCATTTTCTTTTGAATTTTTAGGAAAATGCCTAGAAAACCATTCTATATTTCCAATATTTTAGGTATAAATAAGTTATTAATCTTAATAAACTTCCAGATATAGCTTTTACCTTCCTTTTACACTGACAACATTCACAATGAAAAATATAAAAGCATTTCTGAAGGATAATTGTTCAGATTGTGTATATCCAGTTTAAGGCAGTGGTTCCCAACCGATGTATCGCGCAATCCCATAAGATGTGTCAGGAAATTTTAGAATTTTAAAATCATGAAGCATTTAATAGTTAATTAAAATCAATTTTGAGACAAGCTGTACTAGTCAATCCCTTCAGCCCTAGCAATAATGCTTAGCACTACATGAAATCACTATTTTACAGAAACTTATGGGCTTACATTCTTATAATTTAGATTATTATTAATAAAAATGAAATAAGTGTGTAGCGAAGTCGTGAGCATTCAGTAAAATATGTCGTCAGTCAAAAAGGTTGGGAACCACTGGTTTAAGGAACCAATCTAGAACTAAAAATGCGGGAAAAATCCATTAGAATGACTGATAACGAAATTTAATCCGAAAATCATCATCTGCGATATAAGAGTGTTGTTTCAATCTCATGAGTGAGGAGGCTACTACGTCTGTTTAAAGTTGGATCGATCATCAGTGAAATGTAGGGGAGCAGGTGGGATCTGTAATTTCTGAACGAACTGTACAATCGTCTGATTTTCTTTCGTCGCTTCTTTCAGGTAATACCCTAGAATAGAAACATCGAATTTTATCTTGATATCTTACAATTTAACGAAAAGAGCAAAGTCTATTCTTCCTAGAAAACTAGGCCTACCTTACAACTAGGGGACCCACGAGACGATTTGATTTGATTTGATTTTTAGTTTAGCGTCCCTTTCAGCAGCGAGGCAATATGAGATGTGTACCTACAGCTTAACGTAGGATCCGAACCACATGAGCCTCCGCTGGGAATCGAACCCGGGTTTTCTTTGCCAAAGGTGGGTACGCTAACCGCTTAGCCACGACGGAGCTCCCCACGAGACGAGACAGCTCTTCCACTATATAGAAACAGATACCTTCCGATATGGGACATTGGTTTTGACGATCCCTTTAAGAGATAATACTTCAACTTTTGCCTCGTTCTCTACTCTTCTTACTGGTAATTACCTAATCAAATTTGAGAAAATAAAATGCCAAGTTTTACGTACCATGTTTAGTCCTTTACGCTAAAGGAAAGCGACGATTCATCAAAGTGAATGATTATGAAGAATGAGAATGTAAGAGGAAACAGGGAAACCCACGGACACAATGTTGACCACCATAAATTCGCGTGACCGAGAATTGAACTAAGGATTCTTCACACCAGAGTCACCGACTCCTGAATCATATTTAGGACTATCTTCTCTCAGTGATCTATTTCACACGAATAGTACCAAGTGCACATAAAATACAACTTCGGAACATTCAATATACGTCACATATTTTAGTATTACATTTGACTCGTGACACGCTAACCTGAATTTAAAGAAAAAAATAAGAAGTTGGAGTATTGAATGAAATAAATTAATGTTTTAATAAAATATAAAGCAATTCCACTGCATATAATATTATACAGTAATAATATATAACCTGATACATTATTTAAACTATTTCTATTTTTTATTATGTTTTTTTTATTGATTCTTTGAAATTGACGTCCTTTTAATACACTGAGGGTAAGATGTGAATATATCCTATCACCATGAACAGAATCAACATCACAAAACGTTTTTTCCGGATGGATATTAATGCATCTCTATGCTTCAATGTGAGTGATTAATAAATAATATTTGATGAGAATGTGTGAGTGATTAATAAATTAAAAAAAAAACTTAAATTCTCCAGTTCATTATTTGATTTTTAAAATCAAAATCAGGATTCACTATTGCGCCCGAAAACGGTAGAACCACCCCAATTAAAATGTAAGAACAACCAAAAATTGCCAGCTTCACAATACATAAGTGATATTGAGCTATTTCAGTGTTTATTGTGTTGATTGAATGTTTATTACTAAGACTAACATGTCTTATTCGCTTTCTGTAATAGAAGAAAAATTAAATTAAATTTCTAGCTTTGTGTCCTATACTTAGGCCCTTTTAGGCTAAAGAAGACGATAATTAATCAAAGTGAATTATTATGAAAAAGTTGGCGGAATAAGAATTGTGGGAGGAAGAAAGAGAACTACTACTTGATGGGGAATTAGGAACTAGATTTCTGGGCTCTCGATATTTATGGCTCGGCGATCATACTATCCGGGGAAGTACTCCGGCATTTGCCTGGTGTGAATGAGGAAAATCAAGGAAAAGCGTTGGCTTGTTGGATAGTTGGCTTGAAAAGGCCCTTACACCTTTCTGACCAAGTCTTCCCACTGGGAACTACTACTTATGATATCATTAGTTTTAAATCAAGATATAATTGATTTCACCCTTCATATCATGCTTATACCGTCCGTTCGGCACTTACATTTTCATATTCTACAGACCTTGGTGTAACTTCCCAATTGTGTGTAAGCGGTTAAGTTAGTTTAAAATTGCTTTCTATTTGTTATTTACCTTTGTTATATATATATATATATATATATATATATATATATATATATATATATATATATATATATATATAACAAAGGCAAATAACAAATAGAAAGCAATTTTAAACTAACTTAACCGCTTGACCTCTCAAGACTTCAAGGAAAATGCAGACATTCTACCATAACTAACACTATACTGTTGAAACTAAAGTGGGGTACGCCCACTTCCGGACCACCCTGTATTTATTTATTTATTTATTTTCAGGCCCATAGCTAGGATTTTGTTAAGGTTAAGAGCCACAGATAAATTCTTTCTCCGTCTCAAATACATATAGAGAGTTGTTAACACGCTTTTTTCAGTTCGTACGCATGGGTCCAGGTTTGATTCTCGTTGGGAAATCAAAATTTTCGGTGTTGAGGCAATTTACGAGCTATTTACAAAACAAATAACCATATCCAATCCAGAATGCTACAAAATAACCGCTTAGTAATTGTTATTTTAATAGAAATAATGTACATTTGATTTTACATTCAGTAAGAACTCGTTTTTATGCATATACAAAATATTCTCTGAAGGAACTGTTCCTACAGAATCAAATGAATAGATACCCAGCTGCATGATTTTTCTGGTCTTAAAAATCTGTTGTGATGATGAACTAAGGAAAATATTAAATAATATTTTATAGCCATTTGTACATAACCTGAGAAATAAAGAGGGTAGAGATTACTTTATTAATAATCAACAGAGGTAGGTAAAAATTCTGTACATCTTAATGTATGATTGTTTCCAAAAACTAATGAATCTCTCGAAAAGATACGAGTTGTAAGGGGGACAAGTACCAGGGCGCCCCTTTTGGGTACGGCAATGACATTTTTAATTTACTTTATTTCTCTACAATCGCTCAAGAGCAAATGAGTGATATTTAGGGAGCACACTCGCAGGAGGAGGCCCCATTACTTACATCATGAGAGCCTACACAACACACATTATTGTTGAGATATATAGATTTTATATTTTACTTTATATGTTAAAAATGTACATCCAGATCTGGTTTCCTTTAATTTTTGGAGCCCTAAAATTAAGCGGGGCCCTAAACTATAGCTTGTTTAGCCTATATGTAAATCCGGCACTGTCCACACTACACACAATAGAACAAAATGTAAGAAACCAATATTATTTAATTCTAAAAAGTAATGAAGTTAAAATCAGACTTACCACTAAACAGTGAGGTTCGTGCAGAGGATATGAGGTAGTCCCAAATTCTCTTCCACACAGATAGCACATCAGTGTTCTTGGACCATGGGCCGGCGTTTCCCGATCGTCAATAATAATAAAAGCTTTATTGGGTTCAAGCTTTAGTTTACCTTCTTTCCATAATGTCTCTATATCAGCATCTTCGGCAGGGGGTGTCGTATCTGCGATAATGTTCTTTTTATGCACCACTACTGTCGGTTTATGTGGTTGCGGTGTTTGTTTACGAACTTTACGATTATTGTCTTCTTTTGTTGCTTGTACTTTCTTTCGGGGAGTGGGAGGTTGAGTATTTGTTTTTGTTTGATTTACTGTTCCATTTACTTGCTTATTTGCATTCGGTTTCGCTTGTGGTTGTTCTACATTAGTCTTTCCAGCAGATCGCGAAGGAAATAAGGTAGCTTTTCTCCTATCATTACTTTTATCTAAACTGCCACTACTTCGAAACTTCATTGCTACAGGCTTTTGGACTGAACTTTTAACGATAGGTTTGGTAACAGTCTTTTTATTGTCTTCTTCCACCTTTTTCAGTGAAATATTCCGCTGTTTAGCCTTTGGTGGCGAAACAGGATGACTGTGAAATCGCTCCGGCTGTTCAGGTCGACCACAGCTGTTGCAAGGCACAGGAACTTTACTTGTTGGGCCACCAAACACTTCTTCCACTTTCTTGTTTCCTTTCGTGAATGTTTTGCTTTTCTTTGCTATTCCACGACGAATAATAGGAGCAGTAGACTTCCCAATATTACCTGTACTGTTGGAAATTTGGCGCTCGTTACCTTTTGACCCGTGAGGTCCCGGATTTTTATTTTGTTTAGTGGCCTTTTTGGGTTTTGGTTTCTCAGGCTCACTGCTCTCTTCGTCTTCCCAACTCTCGTCTTCTTTGTCTTCCTGTTTCTTGACTTGTGTTACTCTATGTTTTCCACTTGCTTTCCTCTGATAATGTCCCTTTCGTCGACTACATGGCCCAACATTGCTACATGGAACACCTTTTACTCTCAAAGGAAGTTTACAAAGATTCGAAATTGTAAGTAACTCCTTCCTTGTAAGAGACATATCTAATGTCTTAATATGTGCAACATCTAAGATACGAGGTCGTTCCAAAGTGGCTGTTTGAGGTCGAATAATAATTTCGTCCCTAACACTATTATTACTTTTGCTTTTCTTCATTTTAGGCCATGTTCCTGAGTCTAAGGGAATTAATTCGATAGAAACTTGCTCATTACTCTCTTCTGAGTCTACGCCATCACCTACGGAGCTAATGTCATTGCAATTATCATCTAATTCACTACCAGGCAGATCTTCCTTTTGTCTTAGGTTAATAGGAGGTGGGCGCTGCTGGGATTTTGGCAGTTTATTATTTTCTTTGTGCCACCGAGCCAAGCACCTGGGCTCATGTATTTCTATAGACCTGGTGCCAAATTCACGATGACACACGTAACATTCTGAAAAACAAGGTGGACCTGCACTTTTCACCATTGCGAGGGATGAGCACTGTCCGACACATGTGTGCCCGACTTCATGAATTACAAAATCAAATGATATTCTACACGTTTATTGTCAGTGAATATTCACATTATGTATACACTTACACACGTATTTGGACACTGAAATCCCGGGTAAATTTTATCTACTGACAATCAAAGCAAACATTACTTGATCTGTTATCGGAAGCACGAATTTGTAACACTGACAGTTCACTAAATTTGAAATAATTGTGTTATCACAATATAAATGTCGCTTATCTGGTGCACTCATTAGTCGCAATCAATGTACTTTTTTAAAAAAATAACTGCTCTACTAGTGTACTATATGCGAAGTAAAACACGATATGTAAGACCACTTCTATTCAGCAACTGTCACTTTCACAACAAACATGCATCCTCCACAGAACTTGTTTAAACGCGGCTTCCGTTGCTCTTCTGTTATTGACGTTAGAAACCGCCAGCCGCAACTCCGCGCTGTGGCGATAACCTTCTCCTCGCGGCGTCTGTAGGTCTTCTGCTGTAAGCCCAAACACGCATGACCATCCTGCAGGTGAAATGAAAAAAATATTCTTTGTGACGTCACACAAGCGCCAACGCAAAGCAAAACTTGTCTCGAAACTTAGTGAATAAGATTTTACGTCGATGAATGGTGAGCATCAAATTTGCATTTGCTTCCTTAATTTGGTCAGAGTACGGATGACAAATAATGAAAATGAGAATGCTGTTATGATCATTTCAAGATAACAATAACTGTTATAAAGAAATGTTACTACCGTATAGCATGCAATTATCATTATCCCAAGGAAAATTCTCACGTGAAAATCTCGATAGTGCACTCTTTCCGCAATCGTAATGTGATTAAATCTCATTGCAACAATGTTTTTTCTTTCTTTTCTTTTCTTTTTTTTTTTAAGGATTTACTGTGTCAAAATAATCGTGCAAGTGTTCATATAATAATTACAACCAATTCGATTTATTCTAAAATTCACCTGTGTGGTTGTAATTATCAAAAGCACGGGCGTCTCTGGTGGGGGGGGCGAGGGGGACGCGTCCCCCCAATATTTTGAAGTACAAAATATTCATTATTTTATTCTAATTTAATTTATATACTAACGATAGAATAACATATAAATAATAATTATTATATTTCTTTGGAATATAATATTCAGGCTGTCAAACGATTATAATAGAGTTCTTGATATACCTCAGAGGCTTCGTGAAGGCAAGCCGAAAGGCAACAAATGGAATCAAAGATAATAAACAGATTGGGCTAGATATTACCATTTAAGTCGCTTTCTTTGATGCCCCTTTCCCCTAAATTTTACATGCCAAAGACACCAGTGATCAAAAGATTCTTCTTCCTTCAATAGAATACATTTGGGTTGTCAAAGTGATCAAATTCCATTTATATTTACCTTTAAAAAGCAAAGATAAATTTTAAGAACAAATCATTTTTAATTTTAGGAAGTACTACGTAAGACAACGGTCTACTACGAAGAAATGTCATGACCACATTCTGACATCGTGTGCAAATAGCATATACGAAACTCCACTATTTTATTGTAGTTTCTAAAGTTTAGGATACTGTGTAGTCTCTACTCCAAATTTCAGTTTTATTTCTAGTAACATAATTCGAAGAATATATTTAGGAAATTTACTTGGAATGACTCATTTACTTCTATACACATTTAAAAACATTAAGAGAATACATAATGGTAGAAATTACAACTAAAACTGTTTCTTACTTGATTTTTTTTTTTTTTTTTTTTTTTTTTTTTTAAAGATGGGTATCCAAATCGTGAAAACCCAAGTTCTGAAGTACAGTATGTTCGAAAACTTTGCCGTAGAAGAAGGAGGAAATCAAGCTGCCAAGTTCATATTGTTTCCGGACTTTCGTACAGGCCTAATAGGGCTACATATCTCACTACGTCAAATGTTATTTTTTTCATAATATCTTATTCAAGGGGGAGTTCAAACCCGGACCCCCTCATATACCAGTGCTGAAGAACTTACTATATTCCTCAGAGCAGCAAAATAATATTTTCTCAAAATTTCGAGCATTTTTATTAAGATATTTTAGACCTAAATCACTTCTACACGGTCTATGAGGATTAACTACAAAAAACCTTTTATTCAATCATTCAGTATTAATAATGTGGTTTTAAGATTAGAGTCGCAACAATTTGGCTAAGGGCCAATCCTACCATCTTCTGATATCTGTCTGATATAAATATTCTCCTGACATTTTTCCGATAAGTGTTCTACAATGTCCTGATAACAATCAGGTGGCTGATAAACCCTATCAGCTAGTTAGTATTTTGACAGGAAGTTCAATTGCCTGTTAACAGCTATCAGCTACTTATTAGTTGTCGTGTAGTGAATCATAGACGAAATCGAAGAATTGTTGATGGTGTCCGAGGACGATGAGGAGATTGTTCAATATATAGCGAGGCCTAGAAGACCATTTTAGCTTGAATATATGCCAATTGATAACGATAAGTAGTGCCCGTTGGCTACAGGTGCCCGCACATAAGCGCCATGTAATTTGTGTAGTTAGAAGATGAAGAAATATATTCTATATAAAATATAGTTTAATTATTAAAATTGAATGATATATAAATACATATCTAAATTATTAATCTAATTTACATATTTTTAGAGGTGGAATATCAAATAAATGAATTAATTAAAAGCTCAGATTGTGTTATTACGTGTAGTATTATAAAATGGAGTGTAATATATAACGAAATTAACGTTATAAATTTTAGTAATGCTTCTTAGGTTGTAAGGACGAACAGCAATATTTCTATGTATATAGTACCAGTGCATATGTAAGTGTAACCTAAAAAGTGTTTATTACTTAAGTTTGTGTTTGTCTTTACGAAAGTGTACCCCTCTGCATGTATATGTACGGATGCTTTGAGTGTTATTACTGCACTGAATAATACAAGATGGAATATTCAAACTTCTTGGAATATTTTATTAATTAAAAAATTATTTCAATCATTACAATCCAATGAATTCAATACTATCTTAATGTACACCAAAGCTCATGTAAACATAGAATTTAATGAATCAGTAGACCAATTAAGTAAAGCTGCAGCTAATTCAGGCATCAAAACTAACATACAAATTCCTTACTATAATTTCAAAAATATTATCAAAAACAAAATAGAAACATTAACTACCCAATGGAAAAAGAAAAATAGAGAAGGTCCTGGCAAGTACTACTGGAGATTAGCGGATAATTTGGAATTTAACAATTGGAAAGTATTAAGTATGTGGTCCAGATCGAAAATTGTGCTATTTTACCGAATAATATTCAACACAGCTTTAACTCCAAAAAAACTGTTCTGTATAAGGAAAAAAGATACAAATATTTGTTGGTGCGGAAAAGAAATTGGCAATCTAAATCATTTAATATTCTACTGTGAACTATTACAGAACAAAAGAAAAGAGTTTATAATACATGTATTGAATAGCTTCTACACGTTCCCAATCACAGTTGAAATGATAATCACCTCAAGAAATTGGATACTTATTAAAAGACTCTTACAGTTTATACAGGACAATAACTTAAATCTATAAATATAAATAAATAAATAAAATGAAATGACGTATAAGGTGTTACATAGATATATCTAAATCACTTCAAATACTTGGAAAGTCTGGGAAATAACTATTGCCACTATAATCAATTTGTAACAGCATGATCATGAGAAATTGAAGAACTAACTTGAACGTTTCAAAAAAAAAAAAAAAAACCGTTTAAACTCCCAGTTTTTTCCTCTAGCATTCAAATGTGATACAATACCATTAATACAATCTTATTTTGGACATTTATAGGGAACAGGCCATTTGAATCTATGTTTGGGCCAAACTACACGGCATTTTACAGATGCCGAATGGAATGGAATGGAAGTGTACCTCTCGACAATAACGTGCATAACAAAAAATACCGGTACTCATTTCTGTTTCCCATGTTAATGTTTCCCAAGTTAATAGGATAATTTAAACAAGCATACTGAAAATGCACTTGACGTTTTAATTGTTTTCAGTATGAGCAACAGAAAACCAACCAATCAAATGGTCCGTTAAAACCTTGCTTCGGGTTAACTATCTGACACGAGTATATATCAGGCACAGTATATTGTAGAATGAACCACAGGTTAAAGTAACTGACAACTTCCTGATATCTAATTCTGACTGATAGTAATCAGAAAGAATATCAGGATATTGGAGGACTGGCCCTAAGTCGACTGTTACGCTATTATTGTACCAAAATTGAAAAAAAAATGAAATGAAATCTTTGTTTTACGTCCCACGATTATGCCGGTTAGGCTAAAGGAGACGGTGTGATGAGTAATGAATGAAAATGGTGGAATGAAGAAAGTGGGAGGAAACGGGAGAACCCGATAAACCCACGCACACGGTGTTTGCCCACCACAAAGTTCACTTGGCGGGGGCTGGGATCGAACCCGGAACCCCAAGCGCCAGAGGTGAACGATCTACCACTGAGCCACCGTGGCCCTGTACCAAAATTGAGAAATAGTATTAAATTATATTGCACTAAATATTCATAAGTGACGGAACAAATCGCAACCAAAATGGTGTAGACATAAGCCCAAATTCGCCTGCACAAAATAATAGACTGCTGCAAAGTAAATAAATTGAAGATAATAAATACTTGATACCAGATATGTCCATGTTATAATTGGATACAAAAGAAAAATATCACTTGTAAGATTTGATTTTAGCGCCCCTTTCAGTAGCGAGGCTATATGAGACGTAGACCTACAGCTTAAAGTGGAATCCAAACTACATGATCTGTGCAGAATCGAGCCCGGGTCTCCCACGCCAAAGGTGCGTACGCTAATGGCTTAACTACGAGGAGCTCCCCTTGGTGCAGTTTTACTATACGGATCCACAGATTGTAAAATGTACGGAAAAATTTGGGGAAGTCTTTTAATTTTCCTATTTTATGTCGAGAACAAAATCCAACGAACCCCTGCGGGGCTTCTAACCCCCTACTCCTACTCCTACTACTACTTATACTATGGATCCATATAGTAAAACTGCACGCTCCCCTTGAAAGAAATAAAATAATTGTACAAAATGGAATTTCGAAACAGACTATCGAATCTAGATATCTAGATACCATCTTGTGTTGAACCTCACAAAGGATATATCTTCAAACCCAAATATTGATAATAATTTCTTTCTCGAGTTGATATATCTATTCCATAATTTTCATTTAAAATTGCAGTCTATTGTCGAATGAACAGTATATCTCTTTCTGGGGTCTATTTTTCAAATCAACAAGTTGATAATTTTACAAGAGACAAATGATCAAGCCTCATGTCACTAGTGGTATACATAGCCCTTGTCTACTATCTATTGTAATTACAACTCGATAGATTACAAGTTGAGAGGACGCTGATGAACTTTTTTTTTTCTGCTTGCTTACTTTTTCTTTTCTGCTATGATCTCAGTTCTATAATACTCTTATTTAGCTAGATTTTGAAAAATTTGGAATGATAGTCAAGCCATTCCAGATTGATTTAAGTTTAGATCGTAAACCTTTAGCCATAATTTACTTTGCAATTGCATTAGTGCACTTTTGAAACATCTGTGGTTTGGAGGCAGTGAGTCTGTTAAGCCGATAAACTGTGTTTGCATTCACTACTGTATGTGTAAAATATTTATGACGGTATATCAAATGAATGAATGATCAGGATCAAGGCTATTTGTCACTATATGACGGTAGATAATAATAATAGTAATATTTGTGTTTCAATGTATTGTGTGATTAATCCCTTGGTAAATGTTTAGCAGAAGGGGTCCAGAAGTAGGCTACGTAAAAAATACAACATTTACGGGAGAAATGGAAGATGCAATTACTTAGGCGTAACATAACCAAACCTAAACTAAACTAACTTAAACTAACCTAATGTTAATAGAAATAAGCGAAACTCTATAATTTTTGGGAAAATTATGCTGGACCCCTACACTAATATAATCTAACATAAACTAACCTAACCCAACCCAAACTAACTTAACCTAACCTGAACTAACCTAAAATTACCTAATGTGAGCAGAAACTACCGAAATTGTAACTTTTTTTAATAAGATAAAAATGCTGAACCCCTTCTGGTAAACATGATCCAATCCCTTAAATGTGGTTTTTGGTAGAATCAATTTATAAGTGTTATGTGAATATATAATTTCTGTTACACTAAAAAGCAATATTTAGTCCTTCATCTGGTGCAGATTTATTGTACGGATCCATGCATAAATTCATTGTATCCATTTCCCTATTCATCTTTTTCAGTAAGTCGAGGTTTTGTATCTTAAACCATCATTTCTGGGGAATGTACTTGTATTCCTCTGTACAGATTCACTTTAGTGGGGCTTACACGATAAGAATTATTGTGCCAAAGACACTCGTACTAGGTGTTCACTAAAAAGCTCGAGTCCTCATGCTATTGGGCGACTTTATCGTTACGTGCCAGACATCTTTATCATTAGGGATCATATTTTAGCACACTGTATTCACATACGAATTCAGTCCAGCATGGCTTTCTTATAGACTATTACGTGCTTAGAAGCGTGTACGTTGGATTACGTTTTTTAACGTTATTAGGAATGTCAGAGATAAGATCTTCAATAGGGAGGCGCTCGAGTTGAGACACTGTAAAATTCGAGACGAGTCGAGACAAAGGTATTTCTCGACTCGAATTTTCTAGTCGAGATACGAGTCGAGTCGAGACTGCTCGTAAAAATCTCGACTCGACTCGAATGTCTCGAAAATCTTCATAATTTTTAATATTATTTTCAAGAAAGTATTCACTCAGAAACAGCCTTGAAACCAATTCCAGCGTTTTTTATGTAGAAAGGTATAGAACGCATAAACTTAATAGTTAATCTTTCGAAATCAAGATTTAACTTCATCTCAATTCAGTTAACTAGTGAAGTGTTGGCCGTGGGTAGAATAAGGAAGGCGCGCGATCTGTCTGAGTTTGACCGGAGACTCGACATGAGAATTTCGGAAACTGCAGGAGTTGTCGGGTGTTCGAGGAGTGCTGTGGTGAGTGTCTTCAAAAAGTGGCGAAACCCAGGGGAAACGACGTCCAAAGGTCGAGAAGTTGGGCGCCTCCCACCTCATCACAGATGTCGGACGTCGTAGGCTGGGCAGACTGGTAAAAAAGGACAGGCAGCGAACCGTGGCGGAACTAATACCAGACTTTAATGTTGGGCAAAGTACAAGTATGTCTGAATATACAGTGCACCGAACACACCTAACGATGAGCCTTCGCAGCCGACAACTCATCTTTGTGTGAATTGTAACACCACGACATCGGCAACTACAACTGAAATGAATACGTGACCATCGCCATTGGACCTTGGTGCAGTGGCAGAGCGTTGCATTGTCTGATGAATCCCGATACCTTCTTCATCATGACGATGGAAGTATGCGAATCCGTCGTGTTCCAACGGAACAGCTCCTTGACACCTGTACTGCGGGACGGAGACAAGCTGGCGGCGGCTTAATTATGCTTTGGGGAACATTCAAGTAAGTACCCATGTGTCTACTAGAGCTCGAGCAAGGCACCATGACGACCAAGGCGTATCGCACACTGCTTGCAGACTACGTACACCCCTTCATGACGACCATGTATCCCAACGGTATTGGCATTTTTCGACAAGATAATGCACCATGTCACAAAGCCAGGCGTGTGATGGAGTGGATCAAGGAACACAGAGACGAGTTCCAAGTGATGTGCTGACCCCCATCTCGCCGTATCTGAACCCAATCGAACTCATCTGGGATGTGATTGAACGTGACGTCAGAGCGCATCGCCCCCTCCTTGGAATTTACGGGAATTAGTTGACCTATGTGTGTACATGTGGTGCTAACTCTCTCCAGCGACCTACCAAGGATCATTGCATCCATGCAAAGACGCGTCGCCGTTATCAGTGCCAAAGGTGGACATACTGACAATTACGTAGGTAGTCATAATGTTCTGGCTGATGTGTGCGTATATTTTAATTCGTATATTTTGTCTCGACTCGAATTTCGAGACGTCTCGTCTCGAATGTGGGTTGAGTCGAAACAAACATGTTTTCTAGTCGGGACATTTTTTTCGAGACGAGTCGAGACAGGCTTAAATCTTGACTCGTGCGCATCCCTAATCTTCAAATATTTCGCTTACTTATATACATATTCCTCTTTTGAAATAATACTAGATATTTCTTTTGTACAAATTTGTTCATTCGTAAACTGGGATAGCTTCCTACTCAAAGCTAATTATTAATATTATTTTACATTTTTCTTATACGAACAAGTCAATCAGTACTAGTCAATGAAATTTTAGTCAGATATATGGCATATATTCGCATTTACAAGAATAGAAAAGAGAACTAGTTATTTGTTTGCTGAAAATCCAATTAGCTTCCTGGTAAAAAAAAAAAAAAAAAGGTTATCTTATTTACCTTCGGTGTTGGAAATCCTGTGTTCGATTTCTATAAAATCTTGTTAACAAATAAAATTTTCGGTAGGAGATCACGTCATACGGATTCTACATTAAGCTGTTAAGCCCATATATCACACAACCTCAGCTGTGAGAAATACTATCTCAATCTAACCAACCAATTGAAAAATCCAATTGAACCGTATTCAAAATTGGAGCTTTTTTAGTTTTACCTTAATTTGTCAGTTTATTATTACCCTAATGCTACGCTTTAGGTTTTTCGTATAGGCTACTTTCCCAGATTTCTTTTACGTTTAGTTCACTTTCACGTCATAAAGTATGGATAAATCCGTAATCTAAGGACGGTCCCACATTAGCATAACAGCCAATCCGAGGCAGAGGGAAGCAGGAGAGAATGTGGAGAGAGAGAGACCTGAGTGTACTGACCTTGTATGCCAACCACAACATTGGATAAACTTTGTCTAGCAGTGTTTAGTGAACACGCAGTACAAGGCTTCGCTGCGTCACTCACAGTATTATACTTCGGGTAATGTATGTGTATGTATAAAGCAAAATTTAATGCATACCGGTATCTTCTCAACATTTCATCCCCTCCCCAGTCATCGAATCTGACACTAGTCCTCTCTGCTAGGTTGAATGGATTTATTGAGCAACGCTGTGGATCAGTGGAAGTATTCTATTAATCTACTACCGTAAGATTATCAGGTGTTATTTGAACTTAACCTAAATATTACGTTAGTTGCAAATATTTCATGAAGATAATCCACTCTCTGTGAGTTCTTTGCCTGATAAGGTTGTATTTCATTAGCTAAGCTGTCTGATTCATGCAGACTGTATCTTACTTATATGCTGCGATGTAAGGTTAGAACTTTTGGTACGTATACTTTGTCAGATTTACAGCGTATACCCCCCCCCTTAAATATGTTCTATTTTTCGTAAATTTAAGGTGAGCATTTGTAGGATTATTAAAATATTAGGTAGGTAGATATACGCTTATTGCTGCTTAGACGACTTACGTTGTCAGTACTGACATTGAATTAGACTATACATATCATTGCCAAGCTATACCGACAGGGGTATTGAAATTTAATTAACGATGCGGAATTCTAACGTTTTCACTGAATACAGTGTTATTTTGATTCATTCAAATCCCTCAAATAAAAGCACATCTGTTTGTTGGGAAGGAAGCTAATTCTCAAAAACCATTATCTTATGATTTTACTGAATATTCATTTCGTGCAAATTGATAACTCCAAATGAAAATTGAAGTTTCATGGATAAACTTTAATACAGGATGGGGCGAAATTCTTAGAATAGTCATATAACAAGAGAAACGAGATGAGAGTCCATTATCAAAAGTTGTGTCGCTGGGGCAGAAAATACCTCCGAACATACTGCGTAGCCGACGGCCAATCTTGGTGTCCAATTTTCAATCTGAGTTTAAACTTTCAAATGCAAAAGGGACATATCAAGCAGGACTAGAATATTTCTTGGAATTCATTGTTGTGTTGTTTTAACCGTAACTCTCATCGTTTACGAGATTTAACAGGAATTTAGAACGAAACACAACTACACATATCTGATGTTTTATTAATTCCACCCTCTCTGGATATTTGATCGTTAATTGTAATCCATGCTCCCGTCCGGCATTAACCCTGAACAAGATATCGAGCTGGATACTGGTAACAGCATCACTAATTTCGCTCTGCAGAAGCTGGATATGAAGTATATTGACTTCATTCAGAAGCACTTTTAAGTTACGCCAGATATAAAAGTCTAAAAGCTTTAGATCTGGTGATCGTGACAGCCACTCGACAAGTTCTCTGCATCTAATCCATCTCCCACAGAGCTCATCTTGATATGGCCTGACAACGCAGAAGCCATTGTGAGATTGATTTCCGTCGTGTTAAATGATGTTCGAAAACTACCGTTCTCTCAACAACGATCTTCGTTCAGTAATCGGAGACAACCAATTGCTGAGCTTCATCAATAAAGTAAAGCCTCACGTGTCCAGAATTCATGCTTTTGCCGCCTCGTAACATAATCATGGGAGCCCGAAGGGGAGGGCAGGGTGGGGCCCGATCCCCTCCTGGCTCACGAAAATGTAAAAAAAAATTCTTAAGATTTTCTTACCAGAAATAAACAATACCAAATGTAATATAGCAACCAGGGATTTGAGCCCCCTCAGGATATTTTCTTCGGGCGTCCATGAGCATAATTGTGTTGATTTGCATTTATTGGCTGGTGTGGTCATAACGAAGTATTTTTGCATGCTGTGGGTCTTCCTTGGTTTCTTGAAGCTTCCAGTGGGTATTTGTTATATCTGATCGAATTCCGTAGGTTTTTAGAGTGCTGATCTGCTTCGGATTTGTAAAAAAAAAAAAAAAAAAAAAAAAAAAAAAAAAAAAAAAAAAACCGGATGAGTGAAAGATCCCCTTTGTCATTCTTAAATCTTGTGACGTTGGTCAAGTCAACGTTTTGTTTTGTGAGTTCATTTATGTCTTCTATCTTTTCTTTCACATTGAAACCTTTTACCATGCACGTGTATGTTTGTTTACATGTCTGTGGTTTTCTCTTGGTTTGTGGTCCGAGAATCCCAAGAGGCTATGCCGCCTAAAGTGATGTTCATATTTATATAACATTGTATTTTACTTGTAAAACTATCCGCCAGTATACTTGTGCAATTCATTCTTTGACAATCAGTTTGATCTTAAAGACTGCTCATAAAGCATAGGAAACGAAACCAGCAGTTCGGTCGATGTACTCCATTAAATGCATCGTGGTTCAATTGCATGATGGAAACTACTCGCAATGTAGAATTGAATAGCATGGAATGTTCGACACGCAATATGTAAAACAACAAAACCTAATAAAAAGAACAAGTTGTGAGATTTAAGAGTTTCCAAGGGTCCTTCACACTGAACAATAGTACACTGTAAACCATGCATCTTTTGCAAATTGTAAAAATTGATCCCCCCCTTTTTTCAAATACAAACTATTCTGAAATATATGAAGTTATCCTCCAGTAACAAATCTATCTATCTATCTATCTATCTATCTATCTATCTATCTATCTATCTATATATATATATATATATATATATATATATATATATATATATATATATATATATATATATAGTATAAAATGTTCGTATAAAGATCGTCGGACTTCAAACCAGTAGCCAGGCGCGCAGCCAGTACTTTTTTTGTTGCAAATTGAAAATAAGTATGGACTGGTACAAACGTATTTCAGGAAATCTTATACACATCGTCCGATCCGAACGAAAGGATTTACGATTATGTCACTACAAAAAGTGGCCAAGATTGGAAATTTAGTACCGGTATCCAAGCGTGGGTACTTTTCTTATTAGTGGCATGGTTCTTAGTTCTTTGTATATACTATACACAATGATCGATATAGGTAGTATGGTGTAGAGCATTGGTGTAAAAACAACAAAGGTGATCTACCTCAGATTGTGAAAAATCTTTGGCGCTCAATCTATGTGCACTGCAGGTCGTCTTCTGCAAAGTGACGTGCAGTATGCAAAACCTATTAACAGTTGAAGTGTGGTGTGTGGAGAGAAGAGGGGGTAGAATGTTACAAAAAAATTTCGCGTTGTCAGGTTTGGACATATAGAGTTCACATCTTTGAATAATCTTAATTGTTAAACTAGATATTAGAGCACACAACCACTAGTTCACCCATTAACTACGTATGAAATGCTGTTAATTGTTTATAAATTATTTTAATTAATTTTTAAACTTATAGTATCACTTCATTCACCCCCAAGAATGTTAAGTGCGGTAATTTCCCCCAACCCTCCAGGTAATTTACAGCCTGGAGTAATGTCTTTCCATATTGCCTTTATCACAGCAACAAGCATTTGTCCTTTGGCATAAGAAAGAATAAATAATGTGTTGTGTATTAGAGTCCTTTGTCAATACCGAAGCTATATAAGACCAGCAGGGAGAGCATAAAAAACAAATAGTGTTCCCATTCTTTATCGAAATTATATGTTTTCGGCCTTTTATTTGGACTAATTTTACTTAAAATTGCTTAGAAAGAAATATGATTGGTATCTAAGGTATCTTCTTTGATAATGTTGTTTTTTTCTAAAAGGTCTCGTGATTACCCGGTACTCAGGGAGGATCAACCAATGTTTGTATAAACCGTCCTCGAAGACGTGCCACTGTGACTGATTGGCGAAAGTCTAGACAGAAAAATTGTTTGGGTAGTTCGGGTAGACCTAACTGACAGGACAGCGACCGGCAGTGCAACCAGAGCTACCGTTCTCTCTTCACCCTTTCTTTTTAGCACACGGAAAATATTGTTGGAAGCATGCACAGTATGTTCCTGTGTTCTCACACGATTACCTTGACACCTACGTATTGCCATTGCCAACATCGGAAGAGATTGGATGGATAAGAGGAACGAGGCGAACTAATCAATGATGGAACAGACCACAAGTCTCTGAGTCCTTGGGTCACGACTATCGGTGTCTGAGTCTCGTTTCTCAGAATCGCCCAGCGGGAGAGACCTGGCGATCCGGAAGCAGTTGAAACATCAGCACTACATCATTTCTGTGAACTTTTATACTGGCTTAGATGTCCACTACTCAAGCTTGAACATTGTTTGGTCCCCAGTTTGGCGTTTCTTAACCAAAGTATCATGTCTTGAATATTTTCGAATATTTTAATGTTTATTCTTCTTCACATACTGAAAATAATATAGTGTTTTTGAACGTAGACTATACAAAGAGATTTAACAACACACTACTTGGGCTCTGGAATCTTCTATATTCTAATGACAAGTTTTACAGGTTCGGTCGATTAAACTTTGACGATCACACACAGTGATTTATTTGTGGATTTTGTAGAAGGGGGGAATTTTTATAAAGGATTGCTACTAAAACGTGAAGTTGAATTATTGTACTTTATAACAGATTATATAGCCTATGAAAGGGGTATTTTCCCTGGGAAGACTGAACTAAGAGACAAGGAAGTCAAACTTAGAAGGGGGAAATTCCCAGGCTTCCCTGGCTACAAATAAATCCCTGATCACACATAAGAAAAATATGTTTCTTATCTTTTCTGTGATTCTCCAGAGTTTATAAACTTTGTCAGTGCAATGCTTTAATACATAAGACGGAAACAACAAGCAAGAAAGGACATTATAGATTTAGTGAGAAGGCAGAGAGGAAGGAGAGATTCCTGATTGACTTATACACACTTCACATGTGTATGATGAGCCTTCGTCGTCTCCAGGTCATGGGTCTGGTGAATCATGGATCTCATTGCCTCTGAGACTTCCAGGCCAAAAGTCACGAACTTCGTGACCCATTCTATCGCTGATGACCAATTACTACAACATGCATTTGACGTATTGCTCGCATCGAAGAGTCTAGACTTGATGTCATGGATTAAATCTTTGGCCGAGCGATGTCAAAAGTGTGTGGTTGCAGCCAAATGCTACTTTGACTAACCAGGCATTATTGGCTTCATTTTTTTGCATCTGGACATTTCAATCGCACCAACTAAATTTCTCTTCATTTGAAATAATGATAACATGAATGATTCAATCATATTTCATTTTTATTTTGTTTGAGTACAATACTTTACTTCTAATTCACATTTACTGATTTGCGTGGTACTGTGAGCACATTTTGCAGTTTTAAAATTTAAACTGTATGTGAAGCCAACTATAGATAAACACTTAAAATTAATATTTATTACTTACATGTAAAATTTCTGTGTTTCAAAATTTGCTCCTCAGAAGGATTTCAAAATAAAAGAAAAGCTAAGGTTGCCGTCTGGGACAAATTATACTACACATATTCAAGAACTGATTAATCATGGCTGTATTATCCAAATGTTTACTTGCATATTAGTGAATATTCTTAATAGTGTAATAAGGTTCTTTGACATGTTATAGTCAAAAGGTTAAATCCTTAACCACCGACTCCTTTCTTTCCCTCTCTCTCTCGAGGACCTCTTCGTAAACCCTGCAAACCCCATACGGTCTATTGAACTAGAATAGCGGTTTTTGAACTTCATTATTTGGAGGATACCTTTGTAACGATGTGTATTTTGCTGGATCCTTAACCATTTCTTTAATAGAAGGGAAAAAAATATTTTCATATTTACGACATATTCCACTATTCAAATTATTACGATATCAAGTTTAGTACTTAAGTTACAAAGATGACCAAAAACAGCTTCATTAATAACAAAAAAGTTATAACATAATTACATCGCAAAACATGATTATTATGCTATTTTCGTAGTGACTTTTTAAAAATAGTTTGATAGGCCTATACTTAAAGATCTCCCATGGGTCTGTGGACCATAATTTAAGAATCGTTGGTCAAGAATCATACCTCCTGCTGGTCGGTATAATGCCGAGCTCGATTTCAGGTAGAAAAGCATTGAAATGAAATCTTTGAGTTTTACGTCCTACGGTTATGCCGGTTAGGCTAAAGGAGACGGTGATGATGAGTAATGAATGAAATGAAGAAAGTGGGAGGAAACGGGAGTAATTTCTGAAGTTAAAAGCAGTCTTCAAACCTAAAAATGTTGGATACAAGCCTGCATCCGTTCTTCCTTGTTTACTTTCTCCGACAGCATGCGTCTTTCAGAGTTGTGAAGTATGTAAGACTGGGGACTTAATAACGAATAGATACGAAAAAAAAAGAACCCCTCTCATCTTGTAAATTACGCAAAAGGAACGCATAACAACTGTAGAAAGACAAACTTTATCAAGTCTTAAATGCTATGATTATTAATAAACAAGTATTGCTCCTGAATCAAATGCCTAATGTTTTCCATGGAACTGAATCTCGTGAGAAGAAATAGTGTAACAGCGAAAGTGGACGATATAAAAATCACTTCCTTCAGTAATTAACTCTGCTACTTAATGTTTCAACAATGAAGTGAAAGTAAAAGAAAAAATTATACATCTCCACAGTCCCATGACATACAAAACAAAACAATTTCTGTTGACATTATTAAGTCTATCTAATTACCTTTCAAAAACAGTGTAAAAACTTGGTTACATAGTAACTCAGCGGAAAGTCCACCATCATTGAAGATTATTTTATTTTATTTTTAGTAGTCACAATGACTTGACAAGCCTTGTTCTCCTCGGTATTCTCACATAGAATATAAGAGATACAGAATATAAGAGATACATTTATAGGAAGTGTTTGTCATATTTTGCTACAAATATTATACGTACTTGACATTTAATACAATTTTCACTTTATAGATCCTACATGTAGAGAATCGTAATGAAAGAGGGAATAGGAACAATTAGGATTAGCCTGCTTACTTGGAAAATTTAAGTTTCCAGCCGATTGTGATTGTGATTATTATTATTATTATTATTATTATTATTATTATTATTATTATTATTATTATTATTATTATTATTATTATTATTATTATTATTATTATTATTAGTAGTAGTAGTAGTAGTAGTAGTAGTAGTAGTAGTAGTAGTAGTAGTTGTTGTTGTTGTTGTAGTATTTTATTCTAATTTCTGGTTTACTTCACGTATACCAGACGAATTTCGAAGTAACAATTTAACAATAACTAACGAGTGAATTATTTCTTTATTGTGGATTAAAATAGTTTCCTCACTAAACAATAACTTAACTCAGTTACATTTGATGGTAATGTAATATCCTACCCAAATTTTGGTCTTAAATATTTCTATTTTCTTCGCAATTTTGATGGAAATTATTGTTAGAAACTAGACTAGAACTTAATAATTGCATTTAATCATAGTGAATGTACATTTCAATACTGAAGGAACAGCTCCCCAACTTAAAAATGTCGAGTTCTCCATGGCAATAAAATTTTAATGCTAAGATAGAAGTTTGCAATGCTGATGTGAAGAAAACGAGAAAGCTTATTCAACTATAAACCACCAATTGAGGAGAGATCTGAAGTGTGGTGGTGACTCACTGAAGAAGAAACCTGACTAATTATTCAGAATGTATTTGAAGATTATAGAGATAATAATGCGTCCTGCTCAAACAATCTTTAGCCGAAAGAATAACATAATTCCTTTGTGTAATTTTGTAGAGAACATTGGTAAAATAACCCATCCATGTTTAGTTCGTCATCTAGATAATGAAATCACATTTGTATTCAAGACATTTTATCAGAGTGAGAAATATATCAACACCACAAATTATTCTACTAAGTTATTTTCTAAGTACTAAATAATTCTAAGTACTATATATATATATATATATATATATATATATATATATATATATATATATATATATATATTGCTTCGATTGCCCGTTCATCATCCTCATCTGAGTACCACCAGATTACTACATAGCATGCACTGGAAGAGTTGACAGGATTCTCGCTGTAAACTATTCTTCAGAAATGAACATCTAATGCTTTGTATCGTATAGCTACATGGTACGAATTTAGCAGCTTTTATAGACACTCGTACGAAGCAAAACGTGAGGTCAACTTGTGTTAGATCGGCAGACAGGTGCCTAAACAATAAAATATTTTTTTTATATAAGGAAAGCTCTTAATTATTCATTATATTGTTAAGTTCAAGATTTCAAAGTGATTAAAGGAACAGACGCTATTAGAATGCTACATTTCTCTACATTAATATTTGTTTATCCAATAATAATAATAATAATAATAATAATAATAATAATAATAATAATAATAATAATAATAATAATAATAATAATAATAATAATAATGATAATAATAAAAATAATAATAATAATAATAATGATTCCTCGAGTTACTTTTAAAACAAAATGTAGACCTTTCTTTATGTTTCGTACATTTATCTCTAACAGTCAAAAAGTTTCCTTTTTCCTAACGTTCATGTTATTAAGATATGTATCCATTATCCACTACAGGGTATCAATTATCGCTATTCATAATTTTATTTTTATTTCTAAAATTATTTTACTCCATGCATAGCCTTTAAGATATTTCAACCAGACAACATACTGAAAAATAAACACTGAGGTGCTAATTTCGATAAAAAAATCTGAGTGCAACGCTGAAGTGACATGCTGAAGTTTTGTCAAAAAGGAACAACTCCAAAGCCCAATTAAACTAGTAATGTTGGATTAGCTGAAGGAAAACATTGGAAGAGGGACGCACGCTACTTCTATTGACCCTCACACCTGCGCAGATGTAGATAGTTTTCAATCTTTTTAATGGGCACGGTATGGTTAAAGGGCCACATCTCTCATCTAGCTATCTAACTAACTAAAACAAGAATTGACGTTAGATGCAGTACAAACTACCATATTATTTACAATGTTCACAAATATATGCCCGAAAGTTGTGTCGCTCAGTTTTCGAGATATTGCACTATTTGGTCAAAACTTGTATTTTTTTTAAAATGCAAAGTTCTTCGGTTTCCTCCCGAAATACCCTATACATGATTTATTGAACTGTTGGATCTACGCTTTAAGTTCATTTCAATCAATAAACACGAATTCATTTAAACCTTCGTTGTATTTCAGTTCCATCATAATTCGTTAACAGGTCACCCGTTGCTTCTCTTAATGATTTTGTAGCTGCTTAATTAAGTAAAGATAAACTGTCCTGGTAGTAACACTAGCAGCTGTTGCTTTCATGAGGTTCTAAATTAATAAATGTGTAATAGTACATATTCCCAAGGATATAACCTAATTTGCTCCATGTGGGTACCTGCACCGTTCAGGAAAACAGCAGGATTTCACTTTTATTTGTGAGTGAATATATATGTATGTATGTTTATATGCAAGGTCAGGCCAGTTCGGAATTTATAGAAACATCGGTAAAATTGTTATGTAATTCACAATTTAATTTATATTTCCCCGCACGTGTTACGAAAATCTAAGAGGTTTACAATATACTAAAGCAATAAACTAGAACACTCTATCACGATAAGCTTTCACTCCTTCATTCACAAAGCCATTACGCATTTCGAAATCAACAGGATAGTTTTACACTATAGACCCTATACAAGAGCTATAAGTTCCTTTCATATGTAGGAAGTTTAAAAACGTTATTTTCGAAAGTACTAAAACACCAATTACTAATACACGTTGAACTACCAAAAGAGCAGGGTGGTTCTTGGAATGGATATAACAGTGCAACTGATAATATTCATATAGTGAAAGAAGTAAGAGGAAGGCACTCTAAACAATTCTTAGAATTACTTATATATATATTTTGCATTCATTGAAAAAAATCAACTGCTATCTGAAAAGAAAAATAAATGAAAGAGTGGAACACCTTCTTTTCAGCGATCCATAGTCCAATTCTGGTTAAAAAAAAAGGATGAAATGCTATTTCATGAGGTGAATTTTAATACATCCCCTGTTAGAATCCTTTGTTTTATTGAAAATTCAACTATCGTATCCAAGTGACACTATTACGCGCAAATTGGATGGGTTTTTCTCCTTCGTTCCCCTTCCAAATAAATAAAATAATATTTACAACCATTTTCCACTAGAGTCGAATATTAACTTCTCAGGACATGCTTTGAGTCTGCAGCAGGCCCGTATCCACGGGGGACGCAAGGGGGCCGCATCCCCTAAATTTTTACTGCCCCCTTAAAATTTTCACGGAAGGCTTGCAAAAAATCTCGATTAATTCTATGTGTAAACACTAAGAATAAAATGCAATATAAAAGAGATTATTCCAAGAATTTTTCCATTTTAACTATTTGACGAGCACTTCTAAACATATTTTAAAGGAGTTAAAGTTAAGTTTATCAGTCTCCTCGAATCTCGATATGAAATGACACAATACACATTGAAGTTTCCCGAAAAGAAGGAATATGTTCATAATACTTTACGCCACAAGTTGTAATAACGATCTGGGAGGTAGGGGACGAAGTGTGAAGTGCTTACTGCAAGCCAAATCATAAAAACAGGAGCAGGAACAAAGCGTTTATCTTTTGTCGATTGCAGTAACGGCGGTAGGTTATTGTTATTCTATTGTGTAGTTGTAGTACATACATGCATTGTAAAATCCTCGTCAACAGTAAACCTTAGATTAATTGTGGAACAATTAGTTGTGAAGCGAATTAAGATCTCTGAGTTCCGTTATAGGCGACTGATTCTAATAAATTATTGTGGTGTGATATGTAAAACAAGAACTGTGGTGGAACATTCACCGAAAAAGTAGTGGTTGCAAAGACATTCATATGTTTGTTCTCGTAGAATAATAAAGTTAAGCTAAATTACCTTAATTAGATGAGTAACTGAGCAAGTGAACATACTGAACGTTTAAGGATTAAATTCCGGGTTGTGGTGGAAAAATTTGCAAGATTTAGAGGAGAAATTAAGTAGCAGAATGTTTTGTATTGTACTTGGGGTGGGTGATCTCGTGGAAGTAGCTAGTTTTCATATAAGAACGTTGTAAATTGGAACTATTTCTTAGTCGCGTACGCGTAATAATGTAATTCAACACGAAAGAAGCAGTGATGCTTTTACTTGATACTAGACTTACACTGAGGAAAGTATGTATAGATGGAACACTTACACAGAAAGTATTATAAAACATGCGTTTTCAGTTATATGCTTGCTGTACGTTGTCCAAAAACTACAGGATTTACAAATGTAACATACGATATTAGTACGCCACATACATTTTTTCAGTGTAGCTTTGAATAACATTATAGTACCTTTTTTTTTTTAGCTGGTTTGGTATGTGTCTTCTCGATGTAGTGTGCAGGTGGTTCATTATATAAAACGAGTTTAATTTAAGATTTTAAACAAGAACTTACTATAAATATTAAAAAAAATACAACTGTAATTGTAAACAAGGGATTTACTTCAAAGTTACCCGTCCACCTAATTTTCAACAAAAACCATAATAAAATCTACAATCATCAATTTCTACTTAAACTTTACTCATGTTATGTTCTGTTACGTTACTCGAGGGTGGGAGTATGGGGGAGGAACCACAATTACATATGGAAATCCATTATTAACCTACAGGTGAGACAGGTGAGCACGGTTGTGGGTAGTTAATAGGGAGTGCGGAGTTGAGAGGGAAGAACGAATGAAGCGAGAAGCCGAAGTAAGGTGGGATAACGCACTACTAGGTTACTTAGGTTAGGTTATGTCTACTTCCCACTTACCTTAGGTTTGTAGAGCTCTCCTATCTTAAGTAGAAAATCGTGAACGATTGTTGGTTGTCTTTGTTTTTGCATTCATTAACCCATGAATTTGACACATATTCAAAAAATTAACCTCATTATCAACATCATGCTTTACAAATGTTAGTACTGTCAATTCACATCCAGCGCAAAGACCCGGTACACTTGCAGCCATGTTTACTGGAAAATTATCCACAATCCAACCGTCCAGAACATAGAGACAAGTAGTTCCCTCTACTTGCGAATTAGTCCCGTCTTTATAACCGCTTATCAAAAGATATTACACATAAATTATGCTTTACTTACATGTTATCAAACACACAAGCAAACAAATTATCCATTACTTCTAGATAAATTTTCAAAATTTTGATAAAAACGGACGGGCAACTTCACAAGTTAACACTAAACAAGAGCCTAAGTAAAATTTAATTTCCTTATTTCAAAGTAGATAATCTCTCGTTCTTGATCTTAATGTTCATAGATATTCCCATTAACTTTACCACTCTGTTTAGAGGGATGATAATTGTATATTTCTGACCCCCATTCAATATTCATTACAGATAATTGTGTTTTTTAAAGAAAATATTGACGCTTGTATACACGACTCCAAAAGTGCATTACCACCTGCTATTCTCCTTTTCCTGCAAAAGCAGACAACCCAAAAAGCTCGGCGGCTTGGTTGGTTGTGAATTCGAAAGGCGTTGGACAAAACCTCAATTTTGTAACAAATATATCAGTGTGGCAAACTGCAAATAAAAAAAACAAATTGTTAAGAATGACAATTTTATTATCGTGACGGAATTAAATGACATCAAAAGTTACAAAATTATCTTACTTAAGCAGTTCAAACAAGATGAATGGCAAGAAAGAGATACCAGAGAAAAGCATTTCTCTACTCCCCCCAAACAAGAATCTCATAAAAAAGAAAAAGTTACATAATGTAAACGTTCAATATAAAAGCCCCACCCAAAATTTATAAAGTTGACACCCGAAAGGCAAGAACAACTGAACCGAAGTAAATGAAACTCTGCACAGATATTGCAGACGTAAAATGAGGAAATACGGTTTCGTATTTTCCTTTAAAAAAAAACGGTTCGAGGGGCACGGACCCCTCCAAACATTTGATCACGAAATATCAAAATTGCTAGTAACAGTATGTCAGGTATATGTAAAGGACATGAAGAATTGCAACATAACTTTACGTATGGACAACACACAAAAATTAACAAATACGTTTTTTAAAATTTTCTGCGGAAAAACGGTTTTAGGGGGCAAAACCTCCAACCCAAAATTTTGAAACTTAACGCCCGAGAGGCAAAAAGAAATGAACCGATGGGTATGAAATTTTGCACAGATATTTTAGACGTAAAATGAAGGAATACCTGTTTCGTAATTTCCTGGAAAAAACGGCTGGGTGAGGCACGGACCCCTCCAAACCTTTGATCACGAAATATCAAAAGTGCTAGTAACAGTATGTCAGATATATGTAAATGACATCAAGAATTGCAATATAACTTTATGTATGGACAATACGAAAAAAATAAATGAATACGGGTTTTTTATGTTCTGCAGAAAAAGGGTTTTAGGGGGAAAAAGTCCCCACCCAAAATTTTGAATGTTGTTGATCGAAAGGCAAGAAGAAATGAACCGAAGTGAATGAAATTTTGCACAGATATTGTAAACATAAAATGACGGAATACAGGGTTCGTATTTCCCTGAAAAAAAGGGTTGGGTGGGGCACGGACCTCTCCAAACCTTTGATCACGAAATATCAAAAGTGCTAGTAAGAGTATGTCAGATGTGTCTAGAGGACATGAAAAATTGCAACGAAACTTTGTCTATAAATAATAGTATAAAAATAAACGAATACGTTTTTTTTTAATTTTCGGGGGGAAATGGTTTTTGTGGGCAAGAGCCCCCGTCCAAAATTTTGGAATTTGACCCAAAAGGCAAGAAGTGAGCCGAAGTGAATGAAATGTGCACAAATATTATAAAGGTAAGACGAGAGAATACGTGTTTCGTATTTTCTTGAAAGAATAAAAAACTGTTGAATAGACCATGGCGTTGAGTAGCGAGAGGAGTGGACCGAAGCGAACAAAATTGTATGTAGATATTGGATATGTAATATATGGCTTTCGTGTTTCACAAGTGTCTTGTCTCCATCCGATTTTTTCAATTTGGCAGATCGAGTACAAGCAAAAACACTATAGCATATTTTATAGTATTTCAGGAAGCAGCTTTAACGCTTACAAAGTTTTTGCGCATAAACAAGAACACGTATTGATTTATGTTCAGTTTGCTGTTGATCAGCCAAATTTGAAGCAAAACGGATAGAGGCACTTGAGAAACACGAAATGCCCTATTTTACATAGGGACTATATAATATCTACACACAATTTCACTTGCTTTAGTCCACTCCTTCCTGCGCTATTACGGTAATATTTACTTTTTTCGGATGGGGAATAGGCCCCAACATTGTTTCTCCGCAAATATTAAAACACGTTTAACTTATTGGTTTGCAAATTGTCCCTATACGAAGCTTCGTTGCTATTCTCCATATTCTTTACGAACTTCTGACGTATGCTTATTTGCA
Source organism: Thermobia domestica (assembly GCF_964235325.1). Lineage (NCBI taxonomy): Eukaryota > Metazoa > Arthropoda > Insecta > Zygentoma > Lepismatidae > Thermobia > Thermobia domestica. Next base: position 145,193,436 of record NC_137455.1, on the reverse strand, counting down.
CTTTTGATATTTCGTAATCAACGGTGCAAAAGGTTCGTGACTCACTCAACGGTTTTTAATAGGAAAATACGAAATCAAATTGTCTCATTTTACGTCTACAATATCTGTGCACAATTTCATTCACTTCTGTTCACTTCTTCTTGCCTTTTGGGCCCCAAATTTCAAAAATTTTTGGAGGGGGCTTCTGCCCCCTAAAACCGCTTTTCCGCATAAAATAAAAAATATATTCGTTTATTTTTTGCGTATTGTCCCTACAAAATATATCGTTCAAATTCTTCATGTCCTTCAAGTACTCTGACATACTGTTATTAGCACTTTTGATATTTCACGATCTAAGTTTTGCGGGAGTCTGGGTCCCACCTATGCGTTTTTTCTTCTTCAGGAAAATAAACTCGTATTCCCTCATTTTATGTCTACAATATCTGTGCACAATTTCATTCACTTCGTATTACTTCCTCTGGCCTTTCGGGCCTCAACTTCCAAAATTTTGGGTGGTTGCGTTTGCCCCCTAAAACCGTATTTCCGCAGAAAATAAAAAAAAACTTGTTTTGCCATATTTGTAGGCTCACCTTGGTCCACTTGCGGTGACGCACAAAAAGTGAGAATAGGCGTACAAAATGGCTCAAAACTATGCAAAAAACCATCCCGAAATTCGTTGGTTGTGGAACAAGTTAATGACGCCGGTGCTCACGGCATTTGACGCTGCCTCGTTATAAAAATCTATAGTCGTTTCGCTTTCGAGACGAGACGAGATGCACTAAAAGTACCCCTTGAGATGCACTAAAAGTACGAGACAAAATGCAACCCTGTCATGAGCATCACTAAAAATATTCCACATTACTGTTTACATTTTTCATGGTTGCTCTTTCCAGTATAATCAGATCATGATTTCAAAACGAGTTAAAACGAGCTGAACGAGGGAGCTATTTGTCAAACTCGGCTCGACACGAAACTCGACATCAATTTATGGAGGTAAAAATAAACAGAACGTGTGCTTGCATTTTCTTAAGTCTCTTTTATGGAAGGAAGGACTTTCTACATATGGGAAATTGGTAGTGGGTTGATTTGTAAAACATAATCGAAAACGATCGATCTTAGTTGAGAAACAAATTGAGAAACAAAATACAGTGCTTCGCATTATATATCCACTGCTTTCTATTATAATAATTGCTGAAGCTTGTGTTTAGCGTTCAGAGCACAAGGAAATTAAATTGTGGGAAAAAGAGATATACAATTTGTACAGTAAGCTTAATTACATGAAAATTTTAAGTTTCGGTACGGTTAATTATATGAAAAATTTTATACTTTTTTCATTTACGTTGGTCTCCTTTACCTTGATTTTGGATTTCAAATTTTAATCCTTTTTCCACTGAAAAGTATCTATAATTCAACAAGGTAAAAATTATCAATGATAATTATAATAATTATCTATGTAATTGAATTAATTGTAATTTGGTCCATGAGAAACACTTTACCATTTCGTACTAGCTGTTATGCCCGTTCTTCGCACTGATCAGATAAGTATCAGTGTAAACAAACTGAACAACGGAAGAACAATTAAGAAACATTTCTAAAATTGGATATATTTTGTGTGAATATATACCCAACAACGTACATGTGTTTTCATTGGGAAGGCCGATGGGGGCTGAATTTAACGTAAACACTATCGGGGGTGTCACTATACATCTGAGAAATCCCGATAAATATAGATTCGACACAAATATTGGTCATTTTCTACTACTTTTACATGTCCTGGTAAACGCCCCCTGAGACCCCCTTGGTTCCAATTGTGAAAAAATCCCCTCTGGCATCCAGCCGATTTTGCAAAAACTATGAATGTAACACTAACATCTGCCATTTTCTACTACTTTTACATATCCCAGTAAAAGCCCCTATGATCCTCTGATTCCAATTTTGAAAAAAACAACGCCTCTGGCCCGCAGCCGATGGCGGCTGTATTTGAAAGTCGACGCCTGTGGGAGTATCACCATTCATCTCAGCGACAGTGAAAACTATGGATTTGACACTAATATCGGTCATTTTCCATAATTTTACATGTCTCACAATTCACCCCCGGTGACTCCCGGCCCGCATACAATGGTGGCTGAATTAGAAAATAATCGCTAATGACAGTATCGCCATTTATCTCAGCGACCGCGAAAACTATGAATGTGACACTGACATCTGCCATTTTCTACTACTTTTACATATCCCGGTAAAAGCCCCTATGATCCTCTGATTCCAATTTTGAAAAAAACAACGCCTCTGGCCCGCAGCCGATGGCGGCTGTATTTGGAAGTCAACGCCTGTGGGAGTATCGCCATTTATCTCAGCGACCGCGAAAAGTATGGATTTTACACTAATATCGGTCATTTTAGATTACTTTTACGTTTCGGTATCCCTTCCCCTCAGTTGACCCCCGGCCCGCAGCCGAATAGGGTGAATTTGGAAGTTAATGCGATCGGAGTTTCACCATTGATCTCAGCGAACGCGAAAACTATCAAATCGACACTCATTTCGGTCATTTTCTACTACTTTTACTTGTCCTGGTAAACGCTCCCTGAGACCCCCTGGTTCGAATTTAGTCAAAAACGCTTCGCCTTGGTCTGGGTCCTGAACCAAGGTATTCGTGGCCAAAATTTGGTTACTCTCGGCCAACTTATCTGGTCCCCAGGCCGGTCCCGGTTGAAAAAAAACACTCTTCGTCTTGATCTGGGACCTAGACCAAGCTACCCGTGACCAAATTTATAAAACTTTCGTCCACTCGTCTGGTTCACAGGCCGCACACAGATAGACAGACAGACACTCAAACAAACTCTATTTTATTTATATTAGAAAGGTCAGATCCACCGTTATTGTAATAGAGCGGTGCTTGAGTGATTGATCGTAGAAATTCAAACTCCAATGAGTGATAATTTCATAGCGTTGTTTTATTACAAGTTTAAACTCTTTAGTCAGTAGAGAAGAGGGCATGAATTATGGGTCAGAGTTGATGATAATGGGTTTCTATGGGTCTGTGGGTCACAGTGGGTGAGAGTGGTTCATGGTGGGTGGTGGGTCAGAGTGGGTCACGGTGGGTCGTGGGTCACGATGGGTGGTAGGTCAACTGGTCGTGGCTAAAGTTTTCATTGCCCCACACCCTCTCTGAACTACAGTGTAGAAAATTAATCAGTGAAAATCAATTGCAATTGATCAATCAATTGAAAGTAATTGCTGTGGAAATCAATTGCAATTAAATTAATTGCCAATTAATTTCAATTGCAATTGAATGACTGAATTCAATTGCAATTACTTTCCACTGCAATTACTTTCAATCGATTGATTAATTGCAATTGATTCTCCTTTATTAATGGCCAACTGCAATTAACAATTAACCATTACTTACTTCAGTTGTTAATTGCAATTAACAATTAAATTTACAGATTAATTGTTAATTGTTAATTCAATTGAAATTTGCCTAACACGGTGAATCTTCTCTTCCCCTACCCCGATCCGGCCCTTAAAAGTTTTTTTTTCCTTCTATCGAAGCCAGTACTGCCTATTTGGGAAAAGTTTCAATGTAGAGGATTGCTAGTGGTAAAAGCGATGCATCCGCCGTTCTGTTGAAAAGGGGGGAGGGGCTGGTGGAAAGTGCCGAAAATTTTACCTTGCCCCCATAGGAAAATATTTAGATTCGACACTACTAATTTATATATATATTTCAGCGACAGCGAAAACTATGGATTTTACACTAATATCGAAAACTATGGATTTTACACTAATTTCAATATATATAAAATTGAAAAACACTATGTTTTTGACTCTAAATCTCCCGAACCGCATAACAGATCTTGATCAAATTTGTAACATGGAGGAGTTTCACGGCTGGGCTGGTTAGGCTATTCACTTTGATGGTAGAACTGAGAGGGAGGAATGTAAAAACAAAGAAAACTTAATAACTCCTGAACCATTCGACCGATCTTGATCAAATTTTCCACATAGATGAGCCTCAGACCTGGGATCGTTTTTGTAATTTAAGTTTGACGGAGCAACGTGGAGGCGGAGAAGGAGGGGAGATATATAAATACCAATTTATATAAGACTGAAAGTGACTATTTTTGTAACTTAATAACTATTGAACTATCTGACCGATCGCAATCAAATTTTCAAGATATATGAGGTTCGGATCTGAAAACGTTTTCCTAATTTCACTTTAACGGTACATCCTAAGAGGAGGGGAGGGGGACGTATAAATAAAAACTAGTAAAACCTAATAACTTTTGAACCACTCAACCAATCTTGATCTAATTTTTTATATACATGAAGGTCGGGCCTTGAGTGTTTTTTTTACCATTTCACTTTGACGAGCCAACGTAGGAGAGGGGGAGGTGGAAATATATGTAAAAAAAAATATAAATGACTGCCTTTGTGACTTCAATCTTGAACCACCTGACCGATCTAAATCAAATTTTCAGCATACATGAGTTTAGGGGCAGGGATTACTTTAGGCTATTCACTTTGACGAAGCAACATAGGGGAGGAGGACGGAGAGAAATTTAAAAATGATCAAAAATGACCGATATTATTGTTTAATCTCCACAGTTTTCGGGGTCAATAAGACAAACAGTGACACTTCTGATGCTGTTTCAATCTACGTTCAGCCCTAATAATTGGGGAGGGGGAGGATGCAATGGAGGACAGAGGATAAACATTTAAAAATGATCGAAAATGACTAATATTAGTGTCGAATCAATAGTTTTAGGAGTAGCAGAGATTAACAGTGACAATTCTGATGCCGTGTGCCGCAGCACGGGGGTAGGGGAGCTATATATAATAATAATCGAAAATGACCAATATTAGTGTCTAATTCATAGTTTTCGGGATCATTCTGATGAACTGTGACTTTTTCGATCCGGTTTAAATGCAAGATCAGCTCCGCCACTTGCGGGAAGGCGAGAAAGTGATATATATAATGATCGATAATGGCCGCTATCAGTGTCGAATTTATAGTTTTCTGGGTCGCTTAGATGAACAGTGGTACTTTCTATCTCGTTTAAATTCAAATTCAACCCCACAATTTGGGGGAGAGGGAGAAAGAGATATCTAAAAATGATGGAAAATGACCGAGTGCTGAATCCACATATGTGGGGGGTCGCTGAGATAAACAGTGACACTTTAGATGCCATGCCCGCAACATGGGGGAGGAGGAAATATACATATAAATGACCGAAAATGACCATTATTGGTGTCGAACCCATGATTTTTGGGGTCGCCGAGATGATCAGTGATCTTTCCGATGCTGTTTAAATCGATGCCATTAAAAACGAAAACAGCATATTTCATGGGTACTAAACACATGAAATACGGAGTTGTGCATTTAAATTTTCATTTCAACTCAGCAAAGCGGGTAATATATGCTAGTAATATTAATAAAGCTCAGGCACTGTCCTTTCTCTATTTCAAAACCAGCTACAAATCTCTTTCCTAGAATATCTATTCCTAGAATATCTATTACTGGAACTAAAAATTTAGGGTGAGCCCGGCCCCCTAAACTGCCCGTGGATTCGGGCCTGTGTGATCCCCCACCCTCGAACACAATTTTCTGGAAGAAAGCCTCTATTCTTCCTTTTGTCTGTCTAGTTTACTGAAAACATGAAAAGCAAACTAGGTCTTAGAGCATAGAGTTGGAAATGATTGACATGTTGCATTGCAGACATATTTCGTACCATTGATGATTTTGGGAGGTTTTCCAGGGACAAAATTCCCCTCAGAGTTATATCGCCTATGGTGCTCAATATGTGTTGAGTTGATTTTATCGTCCCTTTCAGCAGCGAGGCTATATGAGACGGGACCTACTGATTAATCGTGAATTCCGAACTACATGAGTTCTCGTCGGAATCGAACCCGGATTTCTCACGCCAAAGGCGCGTGCGCTAACTACTTAGACACGAAGAAGCTCGGTGCTCATATTAGAAAAGAAGAAAGCACATTATGGGAATTTCAGTGCAGACAACTAAGTATGACGACTGTTAAATGGATATTTTTCATCTTGAATATATTGTGATAATGGTCAATCTTATTCAGCGTTGCAAAGAACCTGTGTGATTGACTGATAGCTACACATAAATTGACAGCAGTGAAGCCATATCTAGCATCTTGGTGCTAGATCTAGCATAATCCACATGCATTTAGCATCTAGCATCTTGACTTTAGCATCCTGGCCAAATCTAGCATAATTTCATTTTACCCTTTGTTAAAAAGAAAAAGAACGAAAATTTAGATGGTTTAAAGATCGCCGGGAGTTATTCTTTTTAGTTGAAGCGATAGTTGGAGCAATGGAACCAGTCAGTATTTCTGCGGTTGTAATTTTTTGTTGAATTCAGACCAAACGCAAATGTTCAAAAATAGCAAATGTGACTCTGCAAAACACTTATCCATAGTTTTATTACTGTCAACTGAAACCTGAATGTGTGGTTATCTGGAATCTTTATCCCTTTCAATTTACAGCTTGAGAGGGGAGGGACGCGAGCGTTAGGGGATAGCTAGTAATACACTAAAAGAAATGCTTCAGGGCTGTGTCAGAAGCGGCATGTTATGTATATATTTCTTAAAATGTTATCCATTCATAAAATATAAATTTGACCATACTCCCTTATAACGTGGCATTTACCATCATTCCTGACAGCGTAATATTAGCTTTGTACATGAATAGAGTTAATACACTTCATTAAAATAATGAAGAGAAATAGAGGCGGGTCTTTAAAATTAGTTAGGAAAGATAATTTGAAAATCTGGCATAATTTACAAAAATCTAGCATAATTCAGAACCATGTTTAGCATCATCGCAAGTCTCGAGTGTGGCAACCCTGATTGACAGAATGAAAGTCTTAATTTTAGTACTGAATCTGCCCTCAGGGAAAAAAGCAAGCTGCTCGCACTCGTGGCTTCTGTGTCTTGTAACATTGTGTTTACAAAAAAACAGACACAAGGTCAGTTGTGAAACAACTGATAAGGCTTTTTTTCTTTTATACAAATCATATTTGTTGTTTGAAGCCTCTTTATTCCTTATAAAAGCAATATAACCAGATTCACGGAAACCCACAGGAATTGTAAAGAAATTTAAAAAAAATACCTTTATCATTCAGATCCTTTATTATTATTATTATTGTTAGTGTTAGTAGTAGTAGTAGTAGCAGTAGTAGTATTAGTTTTTGTATTAATATTAGTAGTATTAGTATTATTATAATGAATATTTTTCGTTAGTCCTCACAGCAATTAATACTTAGCAGCAGGGGTAAAAGTGCGTGGGAACGCGGGGGACCCCATCCTCACCTCCAAAAAACTGTGTATGGCGTCCCCCCAGTTCCTAAGCAATTACAATGGGCAAAGATAGGCATGGGAGACATCGTGACTCATGCCGCTACCTACCATCCCCCTACCTTTTCAGATGATTCCATCCCATCTAGCCTAATCCCACTTCGCCTAACGATTTATCAGCCACTTACATCTCCAAGATAAGAATGTCCATCATTTTCGGATCTCACGTTAATCCGTAGCTCCATATCTCATGTAATTTTGCTATCGAAGGGATGCTAAACTGAAATCCGATCCAATAATAAAGAGAGATAATAGATGGAAGCTATTTTTTGGGAAATAATTCGTGAAAGGAGAATGTAGGAGAAAACAGGATAATCCCGAGAAATCTCACGGGTACGATGGTATCCACTACAAACTTTTATAGTCTGGAATCGAACGAGGTCCATCCCGCACCATAAGTAAGCGCTCTATCACTAAGTCACCCTGCCCCTACTTTGGAGGAAACAGTATGATTCTGACAGATGTATCGATATACTAAATATTGCGTATGGTAAACCAATCTACAGGAAGTACAAACGATCTGAATGTGGGATTCGTGGAGTTTCCTTCGTGCGAAAATGGTAAGCACGTTTTTCTGTCACTTATTCTTAACTGGATGCCCGCGTCTCTTAGGGATTGGGGAGGACACGGTGACTCAGTGGTAAACAGCTTGTCTCTGCTACGTGGGGCCTGTGGTTCGATCCTAAGCCAAGAAACTTTGTGGTGGACACTATCGTATCATGTGTCGGTTTTCTCGGGATACTCCAATTTCCTTCCACATTCTCATTCCATCATATCTTCCATCAACATTTACTTGCCTTAATCATTGTCTCCCTTAGTCTAAAGAGCATAATCGTGTTCATTAAAATGAAATACTTCATTTCATTTTACAGGGGTTGCTTACAGTTTACCGTTAAGATACTAATACTTGATACTAATATTTGTAAGAAAGAAGGAGTCTATGAGGCTCGTAATTATCGAAAGGCTGATAACTACAATTGTACGTTGATTGTAAGAAATGCTAAAGGTACGAACTAAATTTAATTTGTGAGTCTTTTAGCGTTATTAGTCGTATTATGGACAAGAAATAATTCACATATCTACAAACCAAGAAAACTAACATTGAAATTTGATATTCGAAAGTGAAATATAATAATATACAACTTGGATATCAAATATCGAGGTTAGTTTTCTTGGCTTTGAACATGTTCAACTTACATGTGTTTTCGTGATAGTCCAAACTTTCAACGTACGAGTATCAGTCTCCTAAATTTTCGTAAATAACTATGAAAATTATCCTAAATCTAACAAATAAGTACAGATAACGATCAATAAAGTTCATAACTGACTTTTGAGAACTTGCTGGCCCTAACTGATATATCACATCACTACTTTTCCATTTCCAAAATTATCACAGATTTCAAAATGGCGGATTTCAAGGTGCAGCCGGAAGTTCGTGATTTACTCTGCCCATTGTAGATCACATTTTGTCAATATGTGAAACTACCACCGTTTGCATTGTCTATTTTTCACTATTTTCACGATTCAACAATTTATTTGATGTATTTCAATAACATAGCATAGCCCTTCTCCCATCAATTTTGACCCCCTCCGTTTCATATGACGTTTAGCCCTTATAACTTTGCACATTTACATATTTCCACATCCTCTATCAGTCACACTACGTCTCATTCCGCAACTCGATTCATCCATTTGGACCCTTTACTTGTCAGACAATTTCTTCTTGGTGGAGAAACAGGGAAAATAATTCTACAATGACTGACAAGTAACACTTCCCCAGTGTAACACTCCGATTTTGATAAAATTTGGTAGGTAGATACTACACATAAAATAAACGAATACCGGTACGTATATTTTTATTTTCTCCGTTAAAGTTGTTTCAGGGGTCAAAAACCCACACCCAAAATTTTGAAAGTTGACGCCCGAAAGGCAAAAACCAGTGGACCGAACTGAACGAAATTGTGCACAGATATTGTAGACATAAAATGAGGGAATACGGGTTTCGTATTTTACTTTAGAAAACGGTTAGGTGGGCACGAACCCCTCCAAATCTTTGATCACGAAATATCAAAAGTGCTAATAACAGTATGCCAGAAGTCCTAAAGAACATGAAGAATTGCGACGAAATTTTGCGTAGTGGCAATATAAAAAAAATACGTTTTATTTTCTGCGAAAAAACGGTAAAGGGGTAAAGGCCCCCACCGAAAATTTTGAAAATTGACGCCCAAAAGGCAAAAACAAGTGGACCGTCTGTGCACAAATTGAAATTGTGCACAAATATTGTAGAGGTAAGATGGAGGAATACGTGTTTCGTAATTTCCTTAAAAGAAAAAAAACTTTAGCGTGGATCGAGGCGTCTGGTGGCGGAAGGAGTGGACAGAAGCGATGAAATTTTGTGTAGATATTGGATATGTAAAATAAGACCTTTCGTGTTTCACAAGTGTATCCATCTGGTTTTTCAAATTTGGAAGATCAACAGTGAGCTCAAACAGTATATATATTATTTTATAGTATTTCAGGAGGCACCTTTAACATTTCAATGTTTTCGTGATCAAATGTTTGGATGGGTCCGTGCCCCACCCAACCGTTTTTCCAGGAAAATACGAAACCCGTATTCCCTAATTTTATGTCTACAATATCTGTGTACAATTTCATTCACTTCGGCTCACTTCTTTTTGCCTTTCGGGCCTCAAATTTCAAAACTTTCGGTGGGGGCTTTTGCCCCCTTAAACTGTTTTTCCGCAGAAAATAAATAAAACGTATACCTTCCTTTTTTGCACGTCGTCCATGCGCATAGTTTCGTTGCAATTTGTCATGTCGTGTACACACATCTGACATACGGTTACTAGCACTTTTGATATTTCGTGATCAAATGTTTGGAGGGGTTCGTGCCCCACCTAACCGTCTTTTCCAGGTAAATACGAAACCCGTATACCCACATTTTATGTCTACAATATGTGTGCAAAATTTCATTCACTTCGGTTCAATTCTTATTTTTCGGATGTAAACTTTCAAAAGTTTGGGGTGGGAGGTTTTGCCCCCTAAAACCATTTTTCCGCAGAAAATAAAAAAAAAGTATTCCTTTGTTTTTTGTGTATTGTATATACGTAAAGTTTCGTTACAACTCTTCATGTCCTATACACATATTTGACATAGTGTTACAACAACTTTTCATATTTTGTGATCAAATGTTTGGAGGGGTTCGTGCCCCACCTAACCGTCTTTTCCAGGTAAATACGAAACCCATATACCAACATTTTATGTCTACAATATCGGTGCAAAATTCCATTCAGTTCGGTTCGCTTCTTCTTATCTTTCGGGCGTCAACTTTCAAAAGTTTGGGGTGGGTTCTTTTTCCCCCTAAAACCGTTTTGGATGCCGGATGGCGGGATGGATCCCAGACTATAAAAGTTTGTAGTGGATACCATCGTACCTGTGAGATTTCTCGGAATTATCCTGTTTTCTCCTACATTCTCCTTTCACGAATTATTTCCCAAAAAAATAGCTTCCATCTATTATCTCTCTCTATTATTGGATCGGATTTCAGTTTACCATCCCTTCGGTTGCAAAATTACATGAGACATGGAGCTACGGATTAACGTGAGATCCGAACTGCTTGTGCTCCCGCTGATAATTGGAGCCGGGTCTCCTATGCGAAAGTCGCACACGCTACCCCATAGCCATGCGTGATCTCTCTGTCTTCCTTAGCCTAGAAGGCATAACATGTAAACTTTATGGACTTCAAATAACTTCAGTTCTTTCTCGATAGTCAATTCTATACTGAGACAAAGTAGATCAATCAAATATGTGCATCTTCCCTTTTTATAATTTTAACGATGTTTTTGTAACTTCGACCGTGTTCTAAGATTCCTGTTATTTGAAATATCGTATTTAATTGTAGTTAACTTGCCTCAGTCAACATTTCATAAAATATCCCAATAATTCTTCAATTTCTTTGGGGTGATCTTTGTGCTGCCCCTGTACCATATCGAGTTGTGCATTAATGGAAGCCATGGCTAAAAATAATATACATTTCCTTTACCCCGACTTCGATCCGACATTCTGTTCTCGAGTTACATTTTGGGCATTTTCCCGACAGGTTTTTGGCTGGTCATAGCGCCAAAAGGAAGTACTTGTGCACCCAGGTTCTTATATTGGTATCAGGAATCAGCTCCCAAAGGTTCTCGGTGTTGCTTTGAAACACCCTGTATATTTCTATCCTGTTTCTGATTAGCTCCTGTTTGCCAATCAATTTCCAGTATTCCCAAAACAAATCAAAAGTGAACTAAATTAACTAAATCGCCTTCCCCTATGCTTTCTTCTTGTATAGTAATTATTATATATTTATACTGTAGTTTACAGAGATTGCCAATATTGATTGAAATATCTGGTTATAATGCTAGTAGAGGAATTCTCTCTTTGGTACAGAAATTTCCTCCTTGCACCCTACCGCGATATTAGGCGAGATGGGATTAGGCAAGATGGGAATTCCCATTTCGCCTAAAATGGTGGACATTCTTCTCTTGGAGATATAAGTGGCTGATAAATCGTTGGACGAGGTGGGATTAGGCGAGATAGGATGGAATCATCTGGACGGTAGGTAGTGGCATGACGTCACGCCGTCCCCCATGCCTATGTTTGCCCATTGTAATTGCTTAGGAACTCGGGGACGCCGTACACATTTTTTGGAGGTGGGGGACCGGATCCCCCGCGTTTCTACGCACTTTTACCCCTGCTGCTAAATATTAATTGCTGTGAGGACTAGCGAAAAATATTATGCGGTAATAATAATAATAATAATAATAATAATAATAATAATAATACCAATCCTACTACTACTACTACTACTACTACTACTACTACTACTACTACTAATAATAATAATAATAATAATAATAATAATAATAATAATAATAAAGGACCTGAATGATAAATATATTTTCATGATAAATATAAATCTGAATATGTTTTTTTTTATAAGGAATAAAGAGGCTTCAAACAACAAATTGGGAAATATAACTTTGTGTAACAGAAAACTAGCCTTATCAGTTGTTTTATCTTGTGTTTGTGTCTGTTTTTAAACATAATGTTACAAGGCACAAAACAACGCCTGAGGGCAGGTTGCTTTTAGCCTGAGGCAACTTCAGTACTCAAGACTTTCGTTCTGTCAGTTTATTTGTAGCTATCAGTCAACCACACAGGTTCTTTGCAACGCTGAATTTTACAAGAAAGGTTTTGTTCATCGGTTTACAAGAATGGTTTACAAGAAGGCCCATCGTACATTGTAGTCACTTCCCCTCCTTTGCACACTGTCTGAAATTTAACTTGTATACTGTAGTGAGTTACAGAAAAGAGAATGCTATTTTTTTTAATGACATTATCAAATAAGATTGAAAATTATCACAATATATTCAAGATGAAAAATATTCATTTAACAGCCGTCGTATTTAGTTATCTGCACTGAAAGTCCTATAATGTGCTTTCTTCTTTACTAATATGAGCACCGAGCTTCTTCGTGTCTAAGTGGTTAGCGTACGCGCATTTGACGTGAGAAACCCGGGTTCGATTCCCGCCGAGAGCTCATGTGGTTCGGATTTCACGATTAATCAGTAGGTCCCGTCTCATATAGCCTCGCTGCTGAAAGGGACGATAAAATCAACTCAACGCATATTGAGCACCATAGGCGATATAACTCTGAGGGGAATTTTGTCCCTGGAAAACCTCCCAAAATCATCAATGGTACGAAATATGTCTGCAATGCAACATGTCAATCATTTCCAACTCTATGCTCTAAGACCTAGTTTGCTTTTCATGTTTTCAGTAAACTAGACAGACAAAAGGAAGAATAGAGGCTTTCTTCCAGAAAATTGTGTTCGAGGGTGGGGGATCACACAGGCCCGAATCCACGGGCAGTTTAGGGGGCCGGGCTCACCCTAAATTTTTACATGAGATTGAAATATGAGCATTAAAGTAGTCAGCCATTAGGATTTTTTTTGTCTTAGAATGATACCAGATTCGACTTCTGGTGTAAGCTCAACTTTCAGTCCTGTGTCATTTGCAGGTCTCGTCTCATACAGATTCGTTGAAAAACCTCTAAACATGTGCTGTGACTAGTATGCGAACTAAAGTTTTTTTTTTAGCAAAAGGGATATACATTTCTTGCTTTAGACTCTGCCCTGTAATCCAGTTTTTCTGGAGGCGAGATAGTATGATTGGGAACGGTTGATCAGATTCAAGCTGCGAACCCACATCAAAAAGACCTTCCTTTATAACCTTGGTGTTGTATAAGGACGAAAAACAAAAATATAACGATAGTTCCAGTAATAGATATTCTAGGAAAGAGATTTGTAGCTGGTTTTGAAATAGAGAAAGGACAGTGCCTGAGCTTTATTAATATTACTAGCATATATTACCCGCTTTGCTGAGTTGAAATGAAAATTTAAATGCACAACTCCGTATTTCATGTGTTTAGTACCCGTGAAATATGCTGTTTTCGTTTTTAATGGCATCGATTTAAACAGCATCGGAAAGATCATTGATCATCTCGGCGACCCCAAAAATCATGGATTCGACACCAATAATGGTCATTTTCGGTCATTTATAGGGTCTATGTATATTTCCTCCTCCCCCATTTTGCGGGCCATGGCATCAAAAGTGACACTGTTTATCTCAGCGACCCCCAAAAATGTGGATTCAGCACTAATATTGGTCATTTTCGATCATTTTTCAATATCTCTTTCTCTACCTCCACCAAGGTGTGTGATTGAATTTGAAATTAAACGGGATCGAAAGTACCACTATTCATCTAAGCGACCCAGAAAACTATAAATTCGACACTGATAGTGGCCATTATCGACCATTTAATATATCTCTTTCTCCTCTTCCCGCAAGTGGCGGAGCTGATCTTACGTTTAAACCGGATCGAAAATGTCACAGTTCATCAGAATGATCCCGAAAATTGTGGATTAGACACTAATATTGGTTATTTTCGATTATCATTATTATTATTATTATTATTATTATTATTATTATTATTATTATTATTATTATTATTATTATTATTATATGGCTCCCCTACCCCTCCTCCGTGCTGCGGCACACGGCATCAGAATTGTCACTGTTAATCTCTGCTACTCTTAAAACTATTGATTCGATAGTAATATTAGTCATTTTCGAACATTTTTAAATGTTTATCCTCTCTCCTCCATTGCACCCTCCCCCTCCCCAACTATTAGGGCTGAACTTGGATTGAAACAACAGCAGAAGTGTCACTGTTTCTCTCATCGACCCCGAAAACTATGGATTCAACTCTAATATCGGTCATGTTTGATCATTTTCAAATTTTTCTCTCCCCCCTCCCTACTTTGCATCGTCAAAGTGAATAACCTAAAGCAATCTCTGTCCCTAAACTCATGTATGTTGGAAATTTGATTGAGATCGGTCACGTGGTTCAAGAGTGATGAAGTAACAAAGGTAGTCATTTTTATTTGTATTTTTTACATATATTTTCCCTCCACCTCTCCTACGTTGGCTCGTCAAAATGAAACGATAAAAACACCCAAGGCCCGACCCTCATATATGTTGAAAATTTAATCGTGATTGATTGAGTGGTTCAAAAGATATTAGATTTTATTAGTTTTTACTTATTCGTCCCCCTCCCTTTCCCCTAGGATCCACCGTTAAAGTGAAATTAGAAAAATGTTTCCAGATCCAAATCTCATATATCTTGAAAATTTGATTGAGATCGGTCAGTTAGTTCAATAGGTATTAAGTTACAAAATAGTCGCTTTCAGTCTTATATAAATTGATTTTTATATGTCTCCCACACCTTCTCCTCCCTCACAGTGCTGCGTCAAATTTACATCATAAAAGTGATTCCAGGCTTGAACCTCATCTATGTGGTGGAAAATTTGATCGAGATCGGTCGAGTGGTTCAGGAGTTATTAAGTTTTATTTATTTTTACACCCCGTCCTCCTTCCCTCAGTTCTACCATCAAAGTGAATAGCCTAAAACCAGCCCAGCCTTGAAGCTAATCCATGTTAAGAATTTGATCGATATCGGTTGGGCGGTTCAGGAGATTTACTCACAAACAGTTATTTTCAATTTTATATATATATAGATTGGTAGTGTAGAATCTAGATATTTTCCCATTGGGCAACGTAGAATTTTGCGGGACTTTCCACACCCCGCCGCCCTTTCCAACAGAACTGCGGATGCATCGCTTTTATAACTAGCAATCGTCAACATTAAGACTTTTCCCAAATAGGCAGTCCTGGCTTCGATAGAAGAAAAAAGTTTGAAGGGCCGGATCAGGGCAGTGGAGAAGAGTCATCTTTTATTAGCTACATAACACGACTAGCCGACGTGACGGCCACCATGGCCTCGCATCACGTAGTCCATTTTTTAAATTTTCAATGGAGACCTGCCTACGTATTTTGAATTGCAGAGGAAGGTACGTTGTATGCATTAACATTACAAATATATGAGCATACTGGTATTGAAATTTGAAAGACGTTTAGGCCAAATTGAATTTAATAGGTGATTGTATTTCCTTTGTAGGAACTTTTACTTTTTACTTTTGCAGCTTGTCGTCCCCTAAATTGCCGCTCGGAGCGTTTGTCCCTTTTCCCCAGATCTGCAACTGATTATTGGAGATGACTGTGATCTGCAGAGGTCATGGCTTAGTTATAAACAATAATATAGTAAGAAACTAAAACGTAAATATAGTGAGAATAATAACAACTCGCTGATTGTGCGAGCTGTTTTTCTCTTTTTTTCCCTCAGCTGATCTAATAGTGACTGTGCCGCACTCAGAACACGTACAGGAGAATTGACAACACCATACGCGAGCCCGCCTGAAACAAATTCGAGCTGAAATTTCTGAATGATTCTTCCAACCTACATTCAAGGTTTCTTTATAATGTCAAAAATTATATTGTATATTTTATGTTGAACTTCGCTTACAAAAGTTTGTTCTTCTCTCCAAGGTTTTAAGTTCAATCCCCTTCTTTCTCTTCGTTGATAAAACCTAATGACCTTTTTACTTATTCGTGGCATGATTTTTTTCCACACAAGTATTAAACTTTGAATTTAGCGCTTGAGAGTAGCAGAAACATACGAGCTTGATATTCCTCCGCGAGACCAATATCCACTCATCACTGAGTTCTGTTGCTTGCCACTAGATGGCAATATAAGATGCAGTTACGAAAAAGGAGCAATTAATGATTTGAATCAATACAATCATAACCTTGAAATTCAGTCTCGTTTCGGCTCAAAAAGTGGAATAGTTTCCCGTGTGAATCAATGGGGATCATTTTAAAAATTCCGGTGGTATTCAGTCCTCTTAAATGGAAATTGTCGCCGATCAATAGAAAGTTAATATGGGAGAACTATGAAATAAAACAAACAGACACGCGTCATTTTATAATAAAATTACATGGCGAGTGCATTTTATCTGATTCAAAGCTGTTATCGTCGAATATACACAATTAAAGATGCCCTGATTGGCCAAATTAAAAAAACCTCAGCAAATTATCCCTCTACAGGCGAATTTTTTTTCGTCACCACCGGTGGGAATACGGGTTTCTTATTATCCTGAAAAAAAAAACGTTTAGGTGGGAACCAGACCGCTCCAAAACTATGATCGTGAAATATCAAAAGTGCTAATAATAATATGCCAGAAGTGCTCGAAGGACATGAAGAATTGAAATGACACATTGTGTAGGGACAATACGCAAAAAATAAAGGAAATACGGTTTTTTATTTTCTGTGGAGAAACGGTTTTAGGGGGCAAAATACCCATCCAAAATTTTGAAATTTGAGGTCCAAAAGGCAAGAAGGAATGCACCGAATTGAATGATATTGTGGGCAGATAGTGTAGACATAAAATGAGATAATTCGGTTTCGTATTTTCCTGGAAAAAAAGGTTGAGTGAGGAACGGACCTTGTAACCCGTTGATTACGAAATATCAAAAGTGCAAATAAGCATACGTCAGAACCTCGTAAAGACTGGAAAGTTGCAACGAAACTTCGTATAGGGACAATTTGCAAAACAATAAATGAAACGTGTTTTAATATTTGAGGGAAAACAGTGCTTTGGCCTAGGCCCCTCCGACAAAAAAGTAAATATTACCCTAATAGCACAGGAAGGAGTGGACTGAAGCAAATGAAATTGTGTGTAGATATTATATAGACCCAATGTAAAATAAGGCCCTTCGTCTTTCTCAAGTGTCCCAATTCGTTTTGCTTTAAATTTGGCAGATCAACAGCTAACTGGAAATAAATTGACACGTTTTTTTATGCGCAAAAACATTGTAAGGGTTAAACATTCCTCCTGAAATACTATAAAATACATTATACTGTTTGTGCTTGTAGTTGATATGCCAAATTTGAAAAAATCGGATGAATACACGACACTTGTAAAACACGAAAGCCTTATTTTACATATCAAATATCTACACACAATTTCATTCGCTTCGGTTCTTCAATTCTTCATATCCTTTATACACATCTGACATACTGTTACTATCTCTTTTGATATTCCGTGATCAAAGATTTGTAGGTGTCCGTTCCCCATTCAACCATTTTTTCCATGAAAATATGATACCTGTATTCCCTTATTTCATGTGTACAATATCTGTGCACAATTTCATTCACTTCGGTACACCTATTTTGATTTTCGTGCGTCAATATCAGAAATTTTGGATGGGGGCTTTTGCCCCCGAAAACCGTTTTTCCGCTGAAAATAAAAAAACGTATTTGTTTATTTTTTGCGTATTGTCCATGCACAAAGTTTCGTTCCAATTCTTCCTGTCCTTTAAGCACATCTGACATACTGTCACTGGCACTTTTGATATTCCGAGATCAAAGGTTTGGAGGGGTCCGTGCTCCACCTAACCGTCTTTTCCAGACAATACGATACCCGTATACCCTCATATTATGTTTACAATATATGTGCCAAATTTTATTCATTTCGGTTCACTTCTTCTTACCTTTCGGGCGTCAACTTTCAAAATTTTCGGGTGGGTTCTTATGCCCCCTTAAACTGCTTTTCCGAAGAAAATAATTAAAACGTATACCTTCCTTTTTTTGCACATCGTCCATGCGCATAGTTTCGTTGCAGTTCGTCATGTCCTTTACACACATCTGACACACTGTTACTAGCACTTTTGATATGTCGTGATCAAATGTT
This sequence comes from Thermobia domestica, assembly GCF_964235325.1. Taxonomy (NCBI): domain Eukaryota; kingdom Metazoa; phylum Arthropoda; class Insecta; order Zygentoma; family Lepismatidae; genus Thermobia; species Thermobia domestica. The sequence continues at coordinate 145,174,888 of NC_137455.1, read as the reverse complement.
TGGTGGGTACCCTGCCCCACCCAACCCCCTTTTCAAGGAAAATACGAAACCCGTATTCCCTAATTTTATGTCTACAATATCTGTGTACAATTTCATTCACTTTGGCTAACTTCTTTTTGCCTTTCGGGCCACAAATTTCAAAACTTTCGGTGGGGGCTTTTGCCCCGTAAAACTGTTTTCTCCTAGAAAATATAAATGACCGTATCGGTTTACTTTTTGCGTGTTGCCCACACGTAAAGTTTCGTTGCAATTCTTCTTGTCCTTTACACACATCTGACGTACTGTTAGTAGCACTATTGATATTTCGTGATCAAGTGTTCGGAGGGTATCCTGCCCCACCTAACCCTTTTTTCAAGGAAAATACGAAACCCGTATTCCCTAGTTTTATATATACAATATCTGTGTACAATTTGATTCACTTCGGCTCACTTCTTTTTGCCTTTCGGGCCTCAAATTTCAAAACTTTCGGTGGGGGCTTTTGCCCCCTTAAACCGTTTTTACGCAGAAAATAAATAAAAAGGATACCTTCATTTTTTGCACATTGTCCATGCGCATAGTTTCATTGCAATTCGTCATGTCCTTTACACACATCTGACATACTGTTACTAGCATTTTTGATATTTCGTGTTCTAAGGTTTGGAGGGGTCCGTGCCCGACCTAACCGTCTTTTCCAGGAAAATACGAAACCCGTAGTCCCTCATTTTGTGACTACAATACCTGTACAAAATTTCATTCACTTTGGTTCACTTCTTCTTACTTTTCGGGCGTCAAATTTTGAAATTTTGGAGCGCGTTCTTTTGCCCCTGAAACCCATTTTCCGCAGAATAGAAAACAAACCGTATTCCTTTTTTCTGCGCTATTATCCATACACAAAGTTTCCTTGCAATCCTTCTTGTCCTTTACACACATCTGACATAGTGTTACTAGCACTTTTGATATTTCGTGATCAAAGGTTTGGAGGGGTCGGTGCCCCACCCAACCGTTTTATCCAGGAAAATACGGAACCCGTATCCTTATTTTGCGTCTGCAATATCTGTGAACAATTTCATTCACTTCGGTTCACTTCTTTTTGCCTATCGGGCTTCAATTTTAAAACTTTAGGTGGGGCTTTTGCCCCGTAAAATCGTTTTCTCCTGGAAAATGAAAATGCCCGTATTGGTTTATTTTTTGCGTGTTGCCCACACGTAAAGTTTCGTTTCAATTCTTCCTATCCTTTACACACATCTGACGTACTGTTACTAGCACTATTGATATTTCGTGATCAAGTGTTTGGAGGGGTCCGTGCCCCTCCAACCGTTTTTTTTAAGAAAATACGAAACCTGTGTCCCTCATTTTATGTTTTAAATATGTGTGCACAATTTCATTCACTGTGGTTCAGTTGTTCTTGCCTTTCGGGTGTCAACTTTTTAAATTTTTGTGTGGGTTTTACATTAAAACTTTACATTATGTAACTTTTTCGTTTTTATGAGATTATTTTTTGGGGGAAAGAGAAATGCTTTCCTGTGGTATCTGTTTGTTGTCATTCATTTTGTTTGAACTGCTTAAGTAAGATCGTTTTGTAACTTTTGATGTCATCCAACTCCGTCACGATAATAAAATTGTCATTCTTAACAATTTGTTTTATTCTCTTATTTGGAGTTTGTCACACTAATATATTTGTTACAAAATTCAGGTTTGGTCCAACGCCTTTCGAATTCGCAACCAACCTGACCGCCGAGCTTTCTGGGTTGCCTGCTATTGCAGGAAAAGGAGGAGAGCAAGTGGTAATGCACTTTTGGAGTCGTGTATGCAAAGAAACTGCTAGGAATGTGTTATGCTGGATATAGTAAAATGAGTTTAAGTGTTAGTGTTGTGAAAATGCAGCCTGTACTCTTACCTTATTTATCCGTGGGGTTTTACAAACAAATAAAGTTAGTAACAAAGTAGATCTGTTCTTTCTATTTTCATTTGCATACGCAGTGACAACAAATTCCGATTCCTCTAAGTGGGATTCATTGCAAATTTCTGCTCTCCTATTCAGTATACAGTGGTAGCAACCATGCACTTGAAGAAAATGTTGACCCTTGTAAAAAGAAATGAAACAAAGGAAACTAATAGAATCATTTTTTTTTACAAGGGTCAATATTTTCTTCAAGTGCATGGTTGCTACCACTGTATTCAAAATAATTATTCATTATGATGGAAAGTTCAATCATGTCTAACGGTCATTAAATGTAGCAACGGAACCTTGTCTTACGAAATGTTTGTTTTTGATAAATTTCGAATAAGTTTGTAGTGTTTAATTAGCTTGTACAAGTTTTGAATATACCTAGGTATACAGTGGTAATTCATATATATATATATATATATATATATATATATATATATATATATATATATATATATATATATATATATATATATATATATATATATATATATATATATATATATATATATTTGTAACCCTCGCACTACCAATCGGGGGTTACTTTTTGAACACATGTTATACTTTTTGCATTATATTCACTAGTAATATCATTAATTTTCAGAATTTCTAGTTATTGCTCTATTGACTTTCCTAAACATATACTAATCATATATTCAATTTGAATGTTTTGATTTATCATAAATTGGCATATTTTTATGTTATGGACACAAAGTATCCCTTGTTGGTAGGGCATTTTATTATTGTAGTGATCTGGCTTTTACAGAGAGTGGTATTACATGTGGGACTATTAAAATATATATTTTAATTCTAATTCGTGTTGTTAGTAATATCTATTTAATAAAATTTACGTTTTTTTCATGTAGATTACAGAATGTTAACGTGTGTATGTAGAAGGGGATAATAGAATTAAGTAGAAGCAAAATACTTAAACATTCAAGAGCAGATATGATAAATTTCTGATGTTACTATTTGATGAACTATAATATGGTATTCTCGCCCCCCCCCCCCCCTTCCAACTTCTACCGGGCTCCCTCTTCATTTTTGGGCTGGCTAACGGGCCTGGTCTGCAGTACAGGATAACAGAAAGTATAACAAATTTTCCTTACGTATGTTTATAGGATAAATTATTGTCAATCGATGGCAGGGAAATTTAAAACCACTTATTGAAATTCTAAAGCATAATCATTTCCTTCATTAGATTAATAATTTTTGTTGTTATTTCAGCTTATGTAAGTTCAGGAAACATGTTTGTTATAAAGTTTACAAAATTCCATTCAAGATTACGAAAACGAGACAAACAGACGAGTAGAAATCTCGTATGTTATTGTAAGATATGATGCCCAATGCTGTATTTTTTTCTTCAAAACACTGTTTGGGTATTTATAGTAAACTAGCAGAAGTGCCTTGCTTCGTCCGGGAAGTATAATGTTTATGCAAATATTTGAAAATAAAGAACTGAATTCAATAAATAATAAAGAGCAACCTCTTCGCGTTGCTCCTCTCCAAAGTAAAGAATTGAGTGAAATAAATAACCTTGCCCCTCTCAGTACTCTTCTTCACTAAATTTGGGCTTAAATATCATTGGAACTATCACCAATCAGCTTAATTATCCCAGAAAAACTATGGATTCAAGATTACGTGGTGCCTTTTAACTTCCTACATCAAAACTTCGTCAGATATCTATTTTTTGAAGATAAATGTTAACCACCTTTTTCCCCTTTAGATACTTGGAAATACGAACCAACATTTCTATAGGTTGTATGATCTCTTCCAAATTATGGTCACTTTGATAAAATCACTTTCAAGTATATCAGGTCAACGGTGTGGATTTGTATACCTGACAAACAAATAAACATATAGGCCTACACACATTTATTTTTATACAAACTATTCCTAATACAAATAACTATATTCCTAATTTTCATACCACGAATGTGTGGTGTTCTTGAAATATGCAAGAATAACATAATATGGTTCGTCAAATAGGAGTATCCGTGGGTGAGTTGTTGACGTTGTGGCTTTATAGCATAGAGATTCTGGGTTCGAAACCAGTCTACGAAAACTGTGAAGTTTTTAATTCTTTATTATCCAAATGTAAAGACCTTTCTCTCCATGTGCAATCACCTCAGGTTCCAAAAAGAGTTCATCACTTCCATTCGATAACTGTGGGGGGGGGGCGGTGGCTCAGTGGTAGAGCGTTCACCTCTGATGCTTGGGGTCCCGGGTTCGATCCCAGCCCCCGCCAAGTGAACTTTGTGGTGGACAAACACCGTGCTCGTGGGTTTTCTCGGGGTTCTCCCGTTTCCTCCCACTTTCTTCATTCCACCATTTCACTCATCTCTCATAATCACCGTCTCCTTTAGCCTAACCGGCATAACCGTGGGACGTAAAACTCAAAGATTTCATTTCATTTTTTCGATAACTGTGGGTGTGATACTCGCAGGTCCGACTAACAAACTTTGATTCTTCTAGTTCACAAAATCACAATTTTCCTTAGAATATGAATATTGTACGATCATTTGTTGCTCCAATTCTAACTTGCATATGTGAATGTATTTCTCTGTGCTCCTATATTTCAATCTCTTTCTTTTCTTTCGTTCTCTCTCTCTCTCTATGTCATCTCTCTCTTTGATTACACACATACATTTAGGAACTGTAGGTAGTATCTTACATTTCTTCTTTAGTTTATACTCCAGGTAATATTGTATTTTTGAGAACAAACCTGTTTTGTTTGAAAACAGCTTCTCAAACGTGACAAAATCATTTTACACTTAATTAACGTGTTAATCTGACGAACACTTGTAACGCTCTATTCAAAAATCTATCCAGGCGAATTTCGATCTGAATGGAAGGACTATATTACATCACAGCAGCAATAAGTTGACGAAGACTGCTTTAGATGAGGCAAAGGGAGCGGGAGGAATTGAAAACCAGATATAACTAATCACTCGAGGGCGTAAGTTGGGTTGCCTAAGCATCTGCGAAACAATGTGTTGAAGCAATTTCAGTGGCAAAATCTTGTATCAATTTATGTGGAACAATCTGTACAAGCACAACAATCCCAAACTTTAAATCTTCCTCCAAATACATTGAGAGAAATGGAAAAAAAGCGTTCGTTGATTGAAATACAAGGAAAACGTATAGCGCGTTCCTAGCTGCTTTTTAAAAATCGAGATCATCTCGCATCATAAATTCCATATGCTCAATTTCTCCTTCTGCTTTTTGTTTAATCATGATAAACAACCTAATATAAATCTTTTGGGACTTGGTAGCAAGTAAACAATATAAACATGGAAATATTTGCTTTAGAAACTTTCTATGAATAAGATACAGCTATTCAAACTAAAGAATACGTTTAAAAGTACCATCCAGAATGACTGTAACTGTTCCTCAAACTCTGTAGGTTCATGAGTGTTCCCAAAATCTACAAAGTAAAACATGAAATACTAAATTTGATAAGTTCATATGGTTCGCATTCTAAAAATTATCTAATATTTGTAGATACATCCTATTTCAAGAAGAATGACCGCATTGATTATGGCTGTTTTGAGTAACCTCTAAAATTTTCTAACTTACTAGGGATGATACCATACCGGGACCAAGAACCTGGGGAAAACCTATATATTGTGTGAAAGCTCTTGCCATGAGAAGTACGAAACCGTTTTCAAATCATGGGCAAACCCTCAACCTGACTCTATAAGGGACCAATTTGTTGGTGTTTGTGCCCCCATGTATGGCATATTGGACAGAAATAAAAATGAATGTTACACGATGCATCGCGCTTAAGCGCCTGATCCCATCATGTTCCTTTTTGGCTCATTGTTAGAACGTAACTCGCGAAAGAGTTTGATAATATCATTTAAATTGCACCCAGACATATCCATTCGGTCAATGTTGCCAACGAATTGTAAATACAATGTGATGGATAGTTTTTCTACCACTGGATGAATATCTATGAAATGTAGCATAAACATCATTCATCAGTAGAGAAAATATATTCTTTACGTATTCTTCTCCCAAGGACCCCAGAATGTCAGTGTTGCCAACCAAGTTAAAAGTCTTAAAACAGGTTCCGTTCGATGAGACGTTTATACACCAAGCTTGGCAGAAACATCACACGACACTACAGCAAAAAGACGTTGAGTGTGACCGTTTCCAAACTATTCTCAGTTTCCAGTGTTACCAACCAAGTGTAAAACATCACAGTGTTGAAAAAAACGTGCCTGCCGCTGAACAAATATATAACAAATGTACTGAAGCAGCATTGGACAACGGAAAACATAGTGTGAGTGTCCTCGTCTCCCAAACACCCCAGTGTGGTAGTGTTGCCAACTAATGCGAACATTCAAGATTTTCGAATGAAGTCTATAGCATTGGCGGACATAATTAGATTGTGATCCATACTAGATTTGTAGTATGTGAGTGTGAACCCCAGTAGCACGCCGACGTGGGACCCATATTTGTGCGACATCGGCCAATGTCGGCGTCGTGGATCTAAACTGGCCCACAATAACCCACCAAGTTCCCATATGGGTCCCACATGGGAACTTGGTGGGCTTGCCGAGGTTGATTTACTGATATGGGTCCCACGTGGGAACTTGGTGGGCTTGCCGATGTTGATTTACCGATATAGGTCCCACGTGGGATATAAATAGGCTTGCCCACCAAAAAGAAAAAAGCATGGAAACATTTCCTTTTTACAATGAATAAATTTGAAACACATGAAATTAACATTTTGATGGTTCTGTGGCAATTATTTGAAAAAGTAATTTTTCGATTCGGCCTCGATCTATGTCGAATCGATGTCGATCGGAGTACGCAGATTGTTTGTCAACTGTTCACAGTTTTAAAACCATAACACCGTATGGCGCCACAAGCGGTGCGAAGCGAGGGAAAAGCAGGAAATATACTTATGACTGTTGTTTGTTTTGGTTTTACCATCAATTCGACGAAATCGTATTTAGCCCTATTATTGAAGGTGAGTATTAAAATTATTTTTCTTCCATTAATAGAATGCATATTTTATCTTTGATTTGCATGAACGATGTCGACTATAGATAAAGAGATCCACATAAACTGTTCCAAATAAATTTTGGCTAGTTTATAGTCCGCGCTCGATGCAAGAAATCTGGTACTGGTTTTGTTGTTACAGGTGCAAACATGTGTAGATATCACTATACTTAGTCGTGAATAATTTTGATTTATGGTCTTCAGGCATAGGAGGCTCAGGCCGAGACGGCCAAATATTGGAACAAGTTTATTTACTACTTAAAAAAATGCGTTAAAAAGTACTTTAAATTGAGAGATTATGACAAATGGAGGTACTATCGAGTTATTCACTACCGAATTGGCACATTCTTGCATAGTTTCAGGTTAGGTTAAGATCAGCAAGATTTTACTTTTTTATAAAACAGTGGTAGATGCACACGCATCACAACTGATTTGTGTTAAGTTCAAGGGACACAGTGTTGATAAATATAACTTGTAACTCCATTTTAAGTAAGTTAATTTACTATTTTGCTCCTTGTACTTAATAAACTTTAGGTGAGCGCATACTTTCGCTGTTTTGCGCAACGTAGGATCTTGAACCCAGCTGTTGGTGTAGGGGAAGAGCATCCGCCTGTCACGCAGCGCTTGGGTAGTTCAAGCGTGGGTTGGAATCCCGCGCAGGCCTGACTGAGGCTTTCCTCCGCCCCACAATGCGAATGCCGGGATAGTACGTTCTCTTGAAAGGCCAGGGCCACTTCCTGTCCAAATCCTAGTTTTACCTGAAGGATCGATCCCTTCTTTTTGTCCTTCCCATGAGTAAATAAATAATCAAAATAAGGTCTTGCCGGTTAGGTCATATTAGGTTAATTTATGTCTGCCACTACGTTGGTTTGCCTGTAATCGCCATTTGAAAACTAGAATTGGCCATGAAAATACAGATTCACACGTAGGTTACTTAGCCTGTGATTGTCACTCAGAAACTAGATTTGCCTAAAAACTAGCAAGGTTGGTTAGATCTCTTCTGAAATAACTTACAGGATGAAGTGCCAACCATGAAACAAGTTAAGAAAACAGTACAGTGAAGTTCTGGGTAGTGACGTGTAAAACTTGGAAAAGTCATTGAATTTGATCTTGGCAAATAAGTGAGAAAACTGTTTGAATAGTGGACTATGGTAATTGAGTGTGAGTGGATTCAAGTTAACGTTTTGAACGAGTTGTTGAGCTTCCAAGGACGGGACCTACAGTTTTACGTGGGATACAAATTACCTTTATCCCCACAGGAATCTAACCCGGAATCATGGATTATAAGGTAGCAAGTGTTACCACTTATCTACGAGGAACAACCCCTGGGATCAAGCCCAGAACCTCCTGAATGCTACCCACGCTCTACCATTGAGCTACGGTGCTTCAGTGGTTACCGCAAACCTTTTATACACCATGTACAGGTAGCAAACACATTCCAGATATTGTATGAGAGAAACAGTAGGCCCTATAAATACATTGTTAAGGTCGAAACACAGTTAATATAGTGTATAAGGGTTAGATACTAGAGATGCTATATTTTTTATGCGAATAAAAAGCGGGGCAAGTCTGGTCATAACAATTTTAGACGTTCGATGTCGTTGAATTAAAATTTACTTCATTGCCTAAGAAGGGAAGATAAGGAGTAGAGTGGATATATCACATGGATAAAAAGGGAGCGTAATGACAAAAATGGTCCAAAATAAGGAAAATAGGAAATGTACTCACGAATAGACAATCAGATTATCTTAAATAATAAGCATCCTCGACGTTATGATTGGAAAATGCACATAGATGAAACAGTAGAGAAGAAAAACAAACGTGACTTTTTTTTTTTTTTTTACTGTTTCATCTATGTGCATTTTCCGTCCACAGCGCTGCGGATGTTTAAGCGAAAGCTACGAAGATAATATGATTGTGTCTATTCCAGCGTTGGCTGGTTTAAACCAAAAAACGAAAAATGTTCGTAAAAGTGTAAGTGTTTGTAAAATCTTGATGAACACACATTTGTGGGTTATTACGTTTCACTCCCGTATATTATTCGTATTATATTCAGACCTAAATTCCCCATTCATTACTCAAAAAGATTATACTACAAAAGCAACTTTTTTAAAGTAAGTTTATGTATGTTTGTTTTGTGATTTTTTTTGTAGTTGTTGTTATTGTTATGTAATTGCAATCAAAGAAAAATTCTAAATATTGTTTCAATTCAATGTTTACTATTGGTAAAATACATCGAAATGCCGTACTTTGTGTGTGTGTGTGGGAGGGGGGTCATACAGACCTCACGAGAGGCATTTAGTGAAATGAGAAGTATCTTTGATATCTATTTATGTATAAATGAGTCTGAGCCAAAGTGGACTCAAATAATTCGTATCTTTAATCACTTTTCGTACTGATATGCAAATTAAGTCGTCGTATTTCTTTAATTTCGACCAATAAAAGTCGTTGTTAACTAACTTGAACTAAATTAGTTCTTCTGTACTCCGTACTACTTTGAAATTGTCCATATGTAATTCTGTATAATGGTTTCACTTGTGCAACTGTTTATCTTTTTGTTCTTCTGAAATGACTCTTGACAGTTATATTAAGAAGCATGTAAAGATCAGTACAACAACGTATTTTTATCAGGATTCCTTCGTGAGTGCGTCGGCAGACGTATTGCATTTGTGGCCAATTAGTCCTGGTACCGAGTTCAAATGGAGGACAATTTCTCTCGGATGTAACTCGAGAAGCGGTTTTTATTCCGCTTTAAGCTTATGTGACCCCTTCCAGTATAACCCGTTGTTGCATAATAACATCAAGGCGAAACAAACTTATTTCTGTCCATACATGATATGAATATATAGAGCAAATTATTTAAACCAAAAAAACCTGGTTTAAACCAAAAAACCTGGTTTAAACCAAAAAACCTGGTTTAAATTTAAAAAACCTGGTTTAAATAAAAAACTGGTTTAAACCAAAAAACAGTTTTTTCCAATAAAAACCATGGTTTTTGCCAACCCTGATCTATTCGTGAGTTCACTTCCAGGACATACCGCAAATTAGCTTTGAATAAACCGTATAGCGGAGGACCATATGTTTAGCGGTTGTGGGTGAAGAATATAGAGCAGTGAGTAATAGTGGGTTCATGATTGGTATCTCTGTGGATAAGGACAGTTTTGTTCAAGTCACTACAGGGAAAATAGGCAAAGTTACTAATATTATTGAGACAAATAGTTCGAATGATCACCCATCCATTTGGTTGATATATTTGGATGTTACGATAGAAGGTGACTATTATTCCTTCCCATGCAGTTCGCAGTTAGTATTTGTTTATGTGTGGCAAACTGTCGAATAAGATATCCCGTGCTTCCCTTACCTCTGTGACATCAAAATGTATTTTGTGTTTGGAAAAGAAATACGCTGCAGTGTTTTCTTATTCAGTTTTTTTTTTTAGGAGCATATCTGTAGACAGAATCAACATGACCTCAGGAAGAAAAAAGTTTTGCGTAGCAGCTTTCACTGACGAGGACGGAGCATTAGAAGTTATACCTAGTAAATGGCTTAAAAACGAAAATGAATGCCTTTGGCCTAAGACATCATCCGTTAGGCGTATTCAAAATTTTATCAGGGACTGTAAGGAGCCATCTGCTGATTGGACAGTTGTGAACATAAAAATCTATGGACAATCCAGTGAGTACTATTTGTATTTTCTTTTTATCTGTCTCGTTGTGTTTTTGAGTATTTATACCTCAATTTTGAGTCAAAATGTAATATTATTTCACTATTTTCTGCATTGAATAGCAAGATCTATCATACGGAGCAGCCGTGATTCAGTTGGTAGCGCGTTATCTTAGTATTTGGTAGGTCGCAGATTTCAGCCCGGTGGCTGGCCATCCTGACTAGACACCATGTCCGCATTCTGGAAAATCAGGAAAACAAGAAATAAACATAAATGCCAGGGAAATTGCAAGAGGTTGTTTCGGATTACGTTTGTTCCTGTTTTATTCGTTTATAACGGTTACTAACGGTGGACTCACCTGTTCGACGCTCCAGCGTTACAGGTCGAAATTTGTGAGAATATTTTCGTCAAAACAAGGAAAAGTTTAAAGGTTTAATTCCATTGTAATTTGTATACTTGTGACTACAGTTCGAGAAGCTTAGTTGGTAAAAAAACTCATAAAGTAAGCTTGTTCAAATTCGTAGCTTCCTGTCACCAGTTGTTTCGTGACAAATATGCTTAAAAAATGTCTTCTATTTTAATACATTGCTGGAATACAGTCTTATTGAAGAAAAAAGAAAAATTGTTGTCCTCTACATTACAAGTTGGTATGAGTTGATATATATTTGTATGACCTAAAATGAACTTTTTATGTTAGGACCTCATATACTAAATTAGCTTTTAGAATCCATGACGTTTCTTATAGGATTTGATAGGATAGTGCTTTTGAAATAACGTTAAATGAAGTAAATAGTATATGGAAGAAAATAAAGAAGTCAGGGAAAAGTAGCAACTCCAGTCAGAGAAATAAGAAGGATTTTTTCTTTGTGTGTGTGTGTGTGTGTGTTTGTGTTTGTGTTGGTGTTAACTATGCTAGAGTTTTTTTCCGGGATCTTATACTCAGTCAAATCAGGCAAATGCTGAATATAGTACCTTAAAGACAAGGCCTGGATAACTCTCTCCAAATCCAGCCTTGCACTATCTTATCGTGAGCAGGAAATGTGAAAGGTACGTTAAATAAAGTTAAAAAATAAATAAATAAAATAAAAATGCTAGTATTCTTAGGCCTTCTATTCTTAGTTCTGTTACAGGCTTTCTTACTCTCGAATTTCAGTCGTGAATAACTTTACATAAGCAAGAGTATTTAGTTCGTAAACAGATTTGTTTTATTTGGGATATTCTAATATTTAATGTTTTACAGTTAGCAAAGAAATCACAACTGAGGGTAGATCCATAACCATGTTGCTTTCTTATCGTGTATGGTTTTCATGCCAAGAATAATTTCGCAGCTACTTTCCCTTATCAGTAACTGTAGAATATATGTATTTTTTAACATTTCAGATTCATTTCAAAAAGCTGCAGCAAAGGCTGACAAAGCTTTACTGACTTCAAACGTTAGTAGTGATTCTTCTGACGAAGAAATTTATTCAAGAAGATGTCGCAGAAAGCCACAAAGATATTTGTCTGAAGAGGACAGTGATGACTCATATCCAGGAACTAAGAGAAGACCATATGAAACTTTTAACGAATGTAGTGTTCCAAGTCCCCCAGCACCTATTCGGAAAGGTAATTATGCTAAATATATTTTATATTCATAATTTCGTTCAAGAACACTGCTTGTCTCCTCATATATATCTCTCTTGATAGTAATTTCAACGCAAATTAAAAGTTTAGCTCGTAGCTGATTTGTTTCATAGGACTATGTATTGAATCGCGTTTAAAATATATATATTTTTTTTAAATGTGTGAAAGTTAAAATTATCAAGATTTCGTGGGCGATTCTTTATTGCCAGGGAGTTCACCTTCTTTCGCAGTGTTTGTTTCAGAAAAAAATGTTCCGGGGGTTACTCTTAGTATTCGGAGGGGCTGAAACCACATATTTCCCTCTGCTGGTTCTATTCCAGTACGTTTTAACCATTTCGTCCGGGGGGGGGGGGGGCAAAAAAACAGGCCTGAAAGAAACAGTGTTCTTTCGTATTCTATGCCAGTGCAGACGTTACTTAAATGTGAAACTATATACTATTTTGGAGAAAGTTTATTGCTACTTCGTCTGAAAAACATTCAAAAGTAAGGCTGGCTGAAATAGTAGACAGATAGAAGTAACCTACAATGTTTTATGAACCTGTTGGAAACAATTTATTCGTTAGATGTGCAGAGTAGTTGTTGTAATGTGTACAACAAGCTTGGAGTGAGAAGCCCTAACAACTAAAAATAAGATGTCTAGTTTGTTTATTTTTATAAACAAGTTTTTCAATTTGGAGTCCAAAATTGGCTACTTGCTATGTTCAAGCAAGTCTTACGTAACAAATCATTCAGACTCAGATCTAGTCTCAAGTAATTTATTTCTATGAAAGGCTTGCTAGTTGTTTTTCTTCTTTTTTTTTAACGAGGTTGTTAATACTTTCGCCTTTTATCGGATAAATGCTATCTTCTCATGATTGTTAACTACAGAAAAACCGGGCTCGTAATGCAAACTGTGTCGTTAAATTGGCTCTATTATGAGTATACATCAATAAATAAATAAATGAAAAAATAACGTACACATTAAATATTCATTTAATTATGATATGGAGTCTATTTAGGACAAGATCAAACAAGCAGATAAACAGCGTTAGTATCTTTTAACGTTGTGAGTTAATGTAATCAGTGTATGATTTCTGCGATTTCCGGAGAGGGGGATAAATTCATCAATAGCTCAAAAAAGTGGGGTTTATTTCCACCATATTCAAGGTTGAGAGGTATTTCGAGAAACAGAGAGGAGAAAGTTCCAGCCATCCCCCTACAGATAGAATACTGGATGTAATCATTGTGACATTTTAAACATGCTTTTAAAACCATAAGTTGTCACCTGCTTATTGTGTACCTAACAGTCTAGTAAAAACTGGATGTTTGTATAATCTCATCACTTGCTTTCAGAGTCGCTTGGAGTATCTATAGGAGGAATTGCGGAGGTAAACGTATCATCTATGGTGCACAATTCAAACGGAGGTTGCTTGTCTGCATCACATCGTAAAAGTCCAAATGGACCTTTACCATCCCACTCCCAAATCCAAACTCCATGCAGAATGTCAGCGTTGTCAGTTGCCACTACTTCATGTGCAGATACAGACAGTACCTTCACATCAGCTCGTTTAGGAATTGGCAGTAGTAAGTATCCAAAGATTAAACTGTATTGCTAAGCTTACTTACGTGTGTCGTCATTATTAAATAACCAAACAAAATGAAGACTATATTGCTTCTTTAGAGACATTTTGAACCCTGCTAGCTCGAGAGTGTGGCAGCACGTAGTCAATGCATCGATATTCTCCGACCACTTAGTGTGGCCGCCTTGACCTAGTAGTCTCCGAGATTATCACCAATTTTTGTTAATGAAAAACGAAATTATGGTAAAACTTATGCTTGGAAATTGAAATTGTTATGTTCCAAGCCGTGCGAAGGAAGGGGGGGGGGGGGTCCGAATCCTTCTCTTCCTCAAAAATAGATTTTTGTGTAACTAATATAAATTTCGTACTAATTACATTTTAAAACATATATATCATACTAAGATTTACTTTTTACAGTGAAACCTTTAGTGTTTAAGATCTCCGAAAGTATTTCTAGATCCGGCGTTCCTTTCGTAATGGAAGTACTTCTTGGCTTTAAAATTCAGAACATATAATCTGTAATTCTAGTTTTATCACATTTTGTTTTGCAGCGCATCCTGTTGGAATGGTTGCTTTGGAACTATTCTGTTCCATATTAGAGGAGGCTTGTGGGCAAGCGTATGTTAGGAGCGATTAAACTCCCAACCTTTTGAATGCTAAACCGACGGGTTGACGATATAAAGTTTGTACCATGAAACAGAAAAATTTATATTTTTGTACAAAACAGCGTCTTGTTAGTCATTTGTTTTTTCTTACTGCCTGTGCGCAGGTAGCAGACAAAATTGGCAGGTAGCAGACAAGTCGACACACCGATATGCCCTCTCGTGGCGCTTCTGGTTTCTTCGCTTGCTTACCAACACACACTTAAGTTTTTATTGTTGCTCTGACTGAGATTCAAACGAACCCAAATTAGGCAAATTCCGTTCAGGTGTCATAATTGTCACACCACAGAGACGCGATCAACGTTCTTTGAATGTTAAGCATTCCTCGCACCCCATTTGAAACCGTTACTCTGCTAGCATCGATATTTAGACATTGTTCCATATACGGAGGTTCTGCAGAGAAACATTGGAGCATATCATTCTTATACTACATTAATTTGAAAGTTGAAATATCAAATGTAACTGCATTCTCTCGCAACAGGAGTTTTTGCAGTAACCTTTCTCAGCAGAAGACGGTAGAATGCCTAGATATTGACACGAGCAGGCTATTTTATTCCATTAGGACACTTGAAATGCTCTACAGACATAAAATTGACCCGAATGTGGTGTAATGATTAGGAAAGCCCTCAAACAGCAATTAGTAATTTTCTTGCAATAGACTTAAAAAAAAAATAAAAAATAAAAATAAAACTGCTTATGCATTAATTATGAAGCTTTATCAATATGTGATTTAAAATTCATTCCGTATGTTGCTGTGGGTATCGACTTCAGGGTCAATATGAGATATGTGCCGGTCAGAACCTAGATGACTTTTGTTAATGGTAGTTGCGGCACACACGATCTTAAGGTAGAATAAAAAATATTTCAAACAATGTGTACCATTGCCTCCTTGGTCTTGTATTAATTTAGTATTTTTTTCTTTCTTTTGATATTTCAGCCGTTGAAAAAATATTCCAGTTACTGCAGAGAATCCAGCTAGATATGAAACATCTCAAATGTAAAGTTGATAAAATGGAAGCCAAAATATATGAGCTGCACCAAGTTCCCTGTAGTGGTAAAGAACCTTTGCAATCTATAGAAAATGCAAACCTGCTAGCTGACAAGCTCCCTTTACGCAGTTTGTCTGTGGTTCATAATTTAGAAGAAGATTTAAGACAGAGAGATGGCTTCAAAATTGGTGAGTGGTATTCTTAAGTTCGTATTGACACGAAGTATTTGTAAATATCCTTCAGGTATTGTTTAAAAAGAAAACTTTTATTCTTTAAAAATAGATCTCGTGTGGCCAGATGCTTTTTCGGATGTACAGGTTGTTAAATTAATGCGTACCAAACAATGTAGGGGTGGGTACCTGACATGGAAACAAGAAAATGCTTTGTGACATGTGCATACCGATCAATAGGTTGGGAGATGCAGGCCGTCGAAAGCGTGGGAAAATAAATTTCAGAAGCCTAAAATTCAAACACTGTCCAACCAACGTAGAGAGTGCAGCTTCATATCTCATAAAGGAAGTCGTTGGTGTTCTATTGCAAAAATGCATGTTTCAAAATTCAGCAATGCATACAAAATTAATTTTACAAGGTGATGGTAAGCCAACAATGACTTACACTTCGGCTTTTCGGTGCCTTTGAAGAGTCCTTTCGCACGCAATGCACATTCTTTTAACATACATTTTTATATAGAACAGGTATGACTTCTTTTATGAGATATGTCATGAGCCTATAATATATTGCTGCGTACATGTACAGTCAGCGACTTTAGAAAATGGAGGTTGGATACATAAGAAATGATAGCTTTTTCCAGTAGCAGAATAGTTTCACTGTATGTCTGATAGTTGGACAACCAACATGACAGCAAATACATGCCCGAAAACATAACATGCCAGGATATTCCTCCATTTGGAGGAAAAAGTATTACTATCTGAGAGCATCACTTAGAGAAACAACCACGAGATAAATCTACAGAAATTCCATTTACTTTAAGATCAAAGAGATAGGAATTAATGCAAAGGAAACGAAAACAATAATACGCATCATGCAGAGACCGAAAAAGTATGGAAAGCTAAACAAAATGAGAAAAGAAGGAAAGAGGGAAAGGAAAGAGCAAAAGACATGGGAATAAATTAAATTTTAACACTTAAGGATAAACAGTGTCCGTCTTTCCCCCTGACCCCATCGTGGGTTTTCTCCCTTCATAGGATAAATCTCTTTCAGTATCAAAGGCGAACATCATTTATAGTGTTGAAAAAAAATTAACTCAGTCTAGGCCGAGACTCGAACCCCACACCCTTAGAATGACAGTCTCACGCGGTATCCACTTACCTACACAGGCTCTATCTATAAACCACCTATTACCCGCGCTGTTATCAAACGTGTTAAATCAGCCATTGTCGGTGAGCCACCCCAGTTCCATTTGAAGTTTAAATTTTATTTACCTCACTTAGCCATCTATGGGTAGCAGTCCCCTTGCTTTCATAAAAAACATTTGTTCTGTAGATTAAAATCAAGAATGAATTAACCTGTACTCTTGGGAGCTTACTGGTGCACCAACATATCTATCTATCTATCTATCTATCTATATCTATATGTCTATCTATCTATCTATCTATCTATCTATCTATCTATATATATATATATATATATATATATATATATATATATATATATAACTAACTAACTAACTAACTCTATGGCCTATGGAACCCGGAGGTTCAGTGCCGCGTTCACAAAAGCCCTCCACTGACTTCTATCCTTAGCTAATTGGATCCAGTTTCTACTTTGTATTCCTATCTCTGCGAGATCCATCTTAATATTATCCTCCCATCTGCGCCTAGGTCTTCCTAATGGTCGTTTTCCTATGGGTCTACCAGTCAAGACTTTGAAAGCGTTTCTACTTTCTTCCATTCTAGCTACATGACCTGCCCACCTAAGCCTCCTAGACTTGACGACTCTAACAATGTTGGGTAAACCGTATAAATTATGTAGTTCCTCGTTATCAAGTTTCCGCCATTCCCCATTTCCGTTCCTCTTGGGTCCAAATATTCGTCTCAGGATTCTGTTCTCAAATACTTTCAGTCTATGTTCTTCCCTCAGAGTAAGTGACCATGTTTCGCTACCATACAGAACAACAGGCATGATTATCGTTTCGTATATTTTAAGCTTCAAATTCTTTGACAGAATTCGCGACGACAAGAGATTTTGAACCGAATAGTAACACGAATTTCCTGCTTTTAGTCGACATTTAATTTCTTCGTGAATATGATTTTCGTCTGTTAATATTGATCCTAAATATTTGAAAGTATCCACTTTATCAAAAGTATTATTTAATATTTTAACGCCTCCACAATTTGCCGTATTACGGTCCCGACGCACTTCCATGTATTTAGTTTTCTCTGCATTTACTTCTAAACCCATGTCCCTGCAAGCGCTTAATAATATCTCTGCATTTATTTCTACTGTTCTCCTGTCATCCCCTATTAAATATATATATATATATATATATATATATATATATATATATATATATATATATATATATATATATATATGTGTGTGTGTGTGTGTGTCGAATTGATTTTGGATTAAAAGAGCGACTTCGTAAATTTACGGAACGCGTGTTAACACGACAGTAAGGACATCTCGTAACGTTGTTAGGTAACACACGCACTGTAAATAAAGTTTCAAAACCAGAAGTCGGAAGATATGCCGTGGGTAAGTCGGTAAGACGTCTGCTTGCTGAGTGCAGAAGTTCGGGTTCAAATCTTGGCTGTTACGTTTTTTTTTTTTTTTTTGTTCCGTTGAAAATACATTTCTATATTTTTGCGTTTGAAATTGCTTTCTTTCATTTTTTGTAGATTATCTTAAATTAGTGAAGGCCAAGTAAGGTCAGATTACATATATGTCTGCTTTATCTGTGTGTACAGTCCAGAGATGGAGTGAGTCAATTGGGTCAAGATTTGTGAGTAGGTCAGTGGATCGTGGGTCAACAGGACGTGACTAACTGTGACACACCACCCCCCGTGACCTCTCTGACTCACACTGACCCTACGTTTTAAATTTTAAGGTCTCCCTCTTTATTCGGCCTCCCTCCTTATTATTAAATTCAATGTATAGATAATTATTGAGTTGAGTTGATTTTGAGTTTAGCGCCCTTTTCAGCAGCGAGGCTATATGAGACGGGACCTACTGATTAACATAGAAACCGAAAAACGTGAGCTCCCGTTGGAATCAAACCAGGGTCTTCCACGCCACAGGTATATAATAGTGTCTTATATAGCAGTTAATATTCTTGCTATAAAGTATCAAATAACTAAACATTTGATGTAAATAAATGAGAAACCTAAAATATTGCAGATTACTGCAATTGCGATTTAATTCAATTTAAGCATTATACATCCATATGATTGTTAAAGTTGCTTTATAAAGATGCAGATTATGAATTATAGTAATTTTTTCAATGAAATGAATTAAATTAAGTTTGACGTCCCATGCTTATGTCGGCTAGGCAAAGGAGACGGTGATGATGAGAAGTGAACGAAAATTGTGCAACGATGTAGGTAGGAGGAAACAGGAGAATCCTGAAGAAACGAACGCACACGGTGTTTCTTCACCACAAATCTGACTTTGTGCAAGCTGGGATCGAACCAAGGACCCCATGCACCAGAGGTGAACGTTCTACCACTACGCCACTTTGGCCCTATGAAAAATACAACCATATTTATTCTCTCTCTCTCCCTCTCCATTTTTATATAGTTATCAGAAGCATGAATAATTTTCATTTTGGGGGGTGTGGTGGTTTAGTGGAAGAGCGTTCACCTCCGGTGCTTCGGGTCCCTAATTCGATCCCAGCTCGCGCCGTTTGGACTTTGTGGTGGACAAACGCCGTGCTGGTGGGTTTTCTCGGGGTTCTCCCGTTTCCTCCTACTTTCTTCATTCCACCATTTCACTCCTTTCTCATTATCACCGTCTCCTTTAGCCTAACCGGCATAACCATGGGACGTTAAACATAAAGATTTTATTTTATTTCAATTTTTGCTTTGAACGTATGGTTTCAAGTTGGTATTAAACTCAGAACTCTGATCTTAATGAGTTGAGTTGATTTGGAGTTTAACGTCTCTTTCAACAGCAAGACCATATATGACGTGGACATATTGATTAACGTAAAACCCGAACCATGTAAACTCCCGCCGTGTGGTGGTGATTGTGATTTTGAGTTTAACTGCCCGGTCAGCAGCGTGGCTATAGGAGACGTGGACCTACTGATTAACATGGAATACGAAACACATGAGCTCCCACCGGGAATCGAACCCGGGTCTCCCAGGATAAAGTCGTGCGTACGCTAACTCCCACCGGGAATTGAAATCTGTTCTCATTGTAAGAATGTTAACGTTCCTTATTTTACCGGTTTTTGTATAACTTCAAGGACCAAATTTCACAGAAGTAAATCCCCACGGTAAGCAGGTTTGCATATCCAGACTCCTAAGTATGAAAACATTTACGCTCACTTCAACCTCAAACAATTCATGAATTGAAGAATAAAGGATAATATTCCCGATAAAGTATATGGTTTGAAAAATACCATATAGGAGAGGGACATATCAGTCCTTTCTGCTCATGGAGTTATTAAAACAGGATCATCGGGCAGTGGTCTTTACCATTGAAAGATATTGCTTCTAAAATATTTCCAAGTAACTTCCAATTTTCTTGTTCTTGTTGTGGGGCTCAATGGTAAACCGCTTACGCTGGTGCGTGTGGTCTTTATTGTTTCGATCCCCGGGCAAGGAAGTTTGCGTTGGACAAGATCGTATCCGTAGGTTTTCTCAGGGTACTCCCGCTTTTTGCCACTTTTCATTCAACCAATTCTTCTATCATCATTGACTTGCTTTAATCATTGGAGATGCCTTGGTCCCTTGAGCATTGGGGTGATGTCAGAAATCAGATTCGGTCCCAAGCATTTAGGTTGTGATGTAAACCTTTGCTGTGGTTCAGTCTCAGTATTTTATTACGCGAGGTAAAACCATCCATACAGCTATAAATGTTGTTCTATCTTACGCAACCAGGTATTGATATTGAGCCAATGCGGAACCTCATTTTTGGCGCTTTGAGGCCAGGAACTGACTTCGGACATTACGCTGTTTTCAAACGACTAGGATCTTTCCAATGTTACCATCCGCGTCCAACAACCCCATGTTTAAAAGGGGAATAGAAAGAGCCCGTGTCTAAAACTTCTGGACCCAGTTTCTTGACGTTCAAGTTTAGGGATCGACTTCTGACATCACAATTGTGCTCAACGGATCAAAACCTTTTAAATGCCGCCAACGCCGTCCAACAACTTCATCTTTAATAGGTGAATAGAAGGGACCCGAATCCATAACGTCAGGACCCCATTCCTTGAGTTGCGTGGTCTGGGCCAGACTTCTGACATTACTACTGCACTCAGGGGACCCGGGCCTTTCCAACGCTACCACTCGCGTCCAGCAACTCCATGTCTAACATGGTCGTCCTGACGTAGGAGAATCGACTCCATGCTTTTTTCATAATTATTCTCCAAATGGATTTGTATACAAGGTAGTTTGGCAAGTTTAGCAGCAGGTCTAAAATAAGCCTCTTGAGAGTGGCTCTTATTTGTTAAAGAATACATAACGATCGCTTTTGGCTGTTGCAATGGTCTGTCTAAGCGGCTTGATAAAAAAGAAAAAACAGCGTAGCATAACAACAAAAAGGTGTTTCTCTTATATGTTAAAAATAAAAGCACAGAAAGAAAAAGTCAAAGTTTGGTAAGGTGAGTGTCGGGGGACGCCGAATTCTACTTCGCCCCGGGCAACGAAATTTCTAGCTACGGCTCTGAACTCCAACACTTATCGGTCATTCAGAGTCTCATCCCTTACCTACAACAGCGTAGTTTGATTAACCTGTTATACCAAAACGTTTGGAAAGAACCTTTGAGTGTAACTTATTGATAGCTATGCAATATGTTGACAGAGTGCTAGTCTTCAGTTTAGCAACGAAGGTGCCCTTAGGCGAAATTTCACGTTGCTCTCTACTTTTGTCTGTGCCTTGTAAACCGTAACATTATGTTTAAAGGCAAGCAGAAACAACGTCAGTTGTTTAGTACTTCTTTGCAGAGCCACTGATAAGGCGTTTGTGTCTTTTACACAAATAATTTTTGCCTGATTGCTGTTTGAAGCCTTTTTGTATTATACACTATAAAACAACATATCCAGATTCAGAGAAATACACAGAAAGTTTAAAGAAGGGGGGTTAAAAATATCGTTATTATTCAGATGCTTTATTATTATTATTATTATTATTATTATTATTATTATTATTATTATTATTATTATTATTATTATTATTATTTTCTTGAGTACAGAGATACAAAGAACAAGAACTCCGTCACCATTAACATGGAAGCGAAAATGACTTCGAATTGGAAATAATAGATCAATGCATTTAATTTCGAGGAGAGGCTATAGGGCAGACACGGATCCAGGGAGCGATCGGGGCAATCGCCCCCCTCCCACGGAAGAGGAAGCTTTCTTATTTTATATATAAATAAAACCCATCCCAAAATTTGGAGCTCTTAAAACTAGCTAAGTAGCAGTATTACAATCCACGCCCCCCCCCCCCAGAAGTCCGTTCTGGATCCGCCCCTGCTACAGGGGTACTTTAGAGTTCACTGCTTTTCCTTGCAATCCACGCTCATTACTGGATAAGTATTATATTTTATTATATTATTTGTCAAATTGAGCGAAATAGTTTTACCACAGCGGCAA
Organism: Thermobia domestica; assembly: GCF_964235325.1. Taxonomy (NCBI): domain Eukaryota; kingdom Metazoa; phylum Arthropoda; class Insecta; order Zygentoma; family Lepismatidae; genus Thermobia; species Thermobia domestica. The sequence continues at coordinate 145,152,669 of NC_137455.1, read as the reverse complement.
ATTCAACAATTAGGTTTAGGAAAAACAACTCATTGGTTCAAACACACACAGAAAGAGAGAGTCCATTTGTTCGGGATGTTTTTTGAGGTTCGCGGCGTCTCCCAAGAAGAAATCTTGCTAAAACATATGTTGTTTTTAACAAGGAACGTAAATGGGTATCAGGTATATCAGTACTTCAAATGGAAAGCAAAAAGAAAAGAGAGATAAAGATGAGTAATTTCCTATACTGTATTTTTGGCATTGAAGAATACCGTTACTGTTTTATTGATCTACTGTACGCACTTCTGCGTTTTACTAACCAACCCACAATCATGCTATATATACCATATATCGGCTAGGTCCAATCTGCTGCCAATGCGCCTTTTCTTCAAGGAACATTTTTTTTATTATTACACGCTCAGAAACAAGGATAATCACCCGAAACCTGAGAAGATCTGGAGAATGACCCAGTAACAATAAACTGACAAAGGGAAGGAAATACAAAAGTGGAAAACTATTGTAATTCAAAGTCGAGGCATTTTTTCTTGCAATAACTGACCCTTCAAGTCGGGGGAAGTTTCTTGAAATAATAGTAATATATTTTTAACTTGCTCCTTATTTTAGCTTATGTAGTAATTTAAGACACAAAGATGTATCGCAATTTGCAATACATTTTTCAATTTGCAGTGCAAACATGTAAATGCAATGTTGCATTTCCATGTTTGCGCTGCATTTCATTCCCATTTGCACTGCAAACTGCGATGCGATACTCCATTTAAAAAATGCAAGGAGATTCCTGACCAGTTGTTCTTTCAGAAAAAAATGTTCAGGGTGGGGGAAGGGGCACTGCTGGTACTATTCTATTTATTATTGTATTATAGACGTAATATTTTGGTCTCCTCCGGGGGCACTCTCAGAGCTCCGGGAGGGGGGCAGTGCCCCAAAAACATATCTGGAAGAAATACTGTTCCTGACACCAAGATAAGACAAAAAATAATAACAAACCTGGGCGCACAAATGCTTAATTTCGGAGTTATAGGCTGCCAAAAACATGAAGAAATGAACTTTAAAGGTCCATAGCTCCAAAACTAGGCGACCTACCGTAGTACGGTCAAGACCTTATTTAGGAACTAGTACGTGCGCTGTCCAAATATCCATATTTTAGAATTCTAACATACTTCTGCAACAATTTTTATACAGGTATTTGGTGAGTACTTCAAATTATATGCACATAGCCAAAGTTCCTCTCTAAAAATTGTCGCATGTGTACTCTAGATTCTGAAACATTGTATTTTTGGATAGCGCACATATTAGTTTCTAAGTGAAGTCTTAACCCGACTACGATAGGTAGGGATGCGCACGAGACAAGATTTGAGGCTTTCTCGTCTCGAAAATGTGCTGTAAAAGTGATGTCTCGACTCGAAAAATGTATTCTTTTTTATTGCAAGAGCTGTGTCTCGACTCGAAATTTGTCAGGAAAATTCTGTCTCGACTCGTCTCGTGCGCATCACTAACGATAGGTCCCATAGTTTTACAGCTATGAACCCTTAAAGCCCCGGATCCAGGATATGATCAAGGGAGCGACTAAATCACTGTTTGCCGCTTTATCCAGTGTAAAGCAGGATTGAAGCCTATTTTATCCAGTGTATACCTGAGTGTCAAGAGGGCTGTAGCTCCCCTTGGATCCGCACCTGTATAATATATATATATATATATATATATATATATATATATATATATATATATATAAAACTGTTTCTGAGTGATTAGTTTCTTCAAAACTATTGTTAAAAATATGTGAAGAGTTTTGAGACATTCGAGTCGAATCAAGATTTTTACGAGCAGTCTCGATTCGACTCGAATTTTACAAATTGTGTCTCGACTCGTGCACATCCGGTTCGGTTCGATATTAAATAAGCTGTGAGCCAAGCCGCACAAGTCGTTGACAACCGTAGACCCAGGCAGAACAGTTTTAAACATGTTTTCCTGGCACGCTATAACTTTTAACAAATTTTGGCCCAAGCACGAATACTTGATCCTCCGGAACTCAAACCCAGAACCTCGTGAACGATGTCCTTGTGTCCTAGATTTCACGACTACCGAAATCGGCAGTTAACTAGTTTTTAGTATTCAGATGGAAACCGCCTATCTTTCAAGCTTAATTACAGAATTTAATAATAATAATAATAATAATAATAATAATAATAATAATAATAATAATAATAATAATAATAATAATAATAATAATAATAAGCTGTAGTGGAAGTAGCAACATTGATAATAATTATATTGTTTATGCAGAATAAGTGAAAAAGGAACTTGAAACTACACACAAGATTTGGCTCGATTTGGCTCGACTCGACTCGAAACTCGATCCAAATTCGAGTCCAGTTTTGAGTGGAGTCAGAAGAAATTTTTCGAGTCGAGTTCCCGAGTCGAGCTAAAAGATGTCTGTTTCGAGTCGAATCAAGTTTAAAAAAAAAACACTCGAACTCGCTCGTGCCCATCCCTAACCACTGCCACTGAGTGCAGTAGTAATGTCAGAAATCAGGCTCAGACCACGAAGCTCAAGGAATGGGGTCCTGACGTTATGGGCTCAGGTCCCTTCTATTCACCTGTTAAAGATGAAGTTATTGGACGGCGTTGGCGACATTTCAAAGGTTTTGATCCGTTGAGCACAATGGTGATATCAGAAATCGATCCCTACTCTTGAACCTCAAGAAACTGGGTCCGGAAGTTTTAGACACGAGTCCTTTCTATTTCCCTTTTAAACATGGGGTTGTTGGACGCGGATGGTAACATTGAAAAGATCCTAGTAGTTTGAGGACAGCGTAATGTCCGAAATCGGTTTCTGGCCTCAAAGCGCCAAAAATGTGGTTCCGAATTGGCTCAAAATCAATACCTGCTTGCACAAGATAGAACAACATTTATAGCTGTATGGATGGCTTTATGTCGCGTAATAAAATACTGAGACTGAACCACAGCAAAGGTTTACATCACAACCCAAATGCTTAGGATCGAATCTGATTTCTTACATCACCGCAATCCTCAAGGGACCAAGACCTCTCCAATGATTAAAGCAAGTCAATGATGATAGAAGAATTGGTTGAATGAAATGTGGGAGGAAGCGAGAGTACCTGGGAAGACCCACGAATACGACCTTGTCCACCACAAACTTACTAGGCCGGGAATCGAAACAATAAGGACCCCATGCACCAGAGATAGAGCTCTACCACTGCGCTATCGCGCCCAACGATTAAAGCGTCAATGCTAATAGAGAAGTTGGTGGAATGGAAAGTGTGAAGAAGCGGGAGTACCCTGAGAAAAACCACGAAGACGATCTTGTCAACAACAAACTTACTTGACTGGAGATCGAAACAATAAGGACCCCACGCACCAGAGGAAGCGCTCTACCACTGAGCCACCGCTCCCAATGATTAAAACAAGTTAATGATAATACAGGAATTGGTGGAATGAAGAGTAGGAAGAATCGGGAGTACCCTGAGAAAACCCACGGATACGATCTCATCCACCTCAATGTTAATTGGTCCACCAGAGGAAGCGCTATACCTCTGAGCCACCGCGCGCAATTATTAAAGCCAGTCAATAATAATAGAGGAATTTGTGGAATGAAAAGTGGGAAGAAGTGGGAGTACCCTGAGAAAAACCACGGATATGATATTGTCCACTACAAATTTCCTTGGGTGGTGATCAAAACAATAAGGACCCCACGCAAAAGAGGAAGCGCTCTACCACTGAGCTGCCGTGTCGAATGATTAAAGCAAGTCATTGATAATAGAAGAATTGATGGAGTGAAAAGTGGCAAGAAGCGGGAGTACCCTGAGAGAAGCTACGGATACGATCTTGTCCACCGCAAACTTAATTGGCCGGGGATCGAAACAATAAGGACCCCACGCGCCAAAGTAAGCGGTCTACCATTAGCCACCGCGCTCAACAAGAACAAGAAAATTGGAAGTTACTAGGAAACATTTTAAGAAGCAATATCTTTCAATGGTAAAGACCACTGCCCGACGATCGTCTTTTAATAACTCCATGAGGAGAAAGCATTGATAAGTCTCTCTCCTATATTGTCTTTTTCAAACCACATACTTTATCCGGATACTATCCTTTATTCGTCATCCGGATGTAATCAGTTATCCGAATGTTCTATTATCCAGATATTATCCGTTATCTTAATTTTATAAATTATCCGGATAAATCCATTATCCGAAAATTACACAGGCCTACAGAAAAAAAAATTCTTGGTGCCTAAAATTTTAGAGCTGATTTTAACTATGTGTGGGGCGCTGAATCCAATAATGTAAGCAGTTTTTTTTTATCAGCTCTACTTTGGTAGATACAGGCTACTGTACCAGTAGTGCTATTTACGTTACAATGTATGTGGAAGAAATATTACAATCCAAAATAAATATGTAAATTATAAATGATGTAACCACTATTTCTGCATGCTTCTTGCAATAGTATACAAAATAAGCAAAAGAAATACAAATATTCTCGTAATAACAAGTTTGAATATGATCTTAAAAACTCTGCAACTCAAATAAATCCTACTGTGCTCTATAGAGATTACTATTTGGAAGAACGGCGCTCTTTTCTCATTAGTGCTGCTATCTGTCGGTACTAAACGGAAACTAGTCATATAGTAGTTCCAGGAACGTCCACTAGATTGCATTGGTATTCTACTTGGCTAGTGGATCGTAGTTGTTGTCTTGCAGGTGGAGTGACATGTTGGAACATGTGAGTTTTGTTCTGAAATCATAACTTGTATCGCGTATACTAAGGCTTTATATTTAACATCCGTGTTAGTGGCCTGAACATAAAATGAGTTCAAGTCGAAGAAGTTGTGTTAACCATCCTGATGTGTTTTGCTACATATGTGGTGAGTACACATTTAAAGACAATAGAAAACATATCAGTGACTTTGTAAAAAAAGCATATCATGCATATTTTGGTGTACGCCTAGGGGACCAAGATAAAACGTGGGCTCCACATATTGTGTGTAAAATGTGTACTGAACACTTGCGACAGTGGACAACTGGAAAAAGAAAAAGTCTTAAGTTTGGTGTTCCAATGGTTTGGAGGGAACCCACAAACCATGTTGATGACTGTTATTTCTGCCTGGTAAATGTTACGGGTATGAATAGAAATAACCGGAACAAGTGGACATATCCTGATCTGCCTTCAGCAAGACGTCCAGTTGTTCATTCCGATGAAATACCAATCCCAACGTTTCACCACTTGCCAGAGCTTTGTGAGACTGAAAACGAACGTAGTGAACATTCTTGTGACATGGATGATGGAAGTGACAGTGATTATGAGGGAATGTCAACAATTCCTCAACAGTTTAATCAAGATGAGCTAAATGATCTAGTTAGGGACCTTAATCTTTCAAAAGAATCGTCTGAATTACTTGCTTCCAGATTGAAGGAGAAAAACGTACTAGAACAAGGAACTAAAATCACATTCTACCGAACAAGGGAAAAGGAGTTTTTACCATTTTTCACTGAAGACACAAATCTCGTATTCTGTCACGATGTTAGAGGTCTCCTAGAACACATGGGTCTTCCAGAATACAATCCAGATGATTGGCGCCTGTTTATTGATAGCTCCAAGCGAAGTTTAAAATGCGTCCTTCTACACAATGGCAATAAATATGGCTCAATTCCAATCGCTCATTCAACACGACTGAAAGAAGAATATGAAGCAATTGCTTTGGTTATGGAAAAAATTAAATATCAGGACCATCAGTGGGTGATTTGTGTGGATTTAAAGATGGTGAACTTTCTTCTTGGACAGCAAAGTGGCTACACAAAATATCCTTGTTTTCTATGTTTGTGGGATAGCAGAGACAAAGCAAACCATTGGTCAAAAAAAGAGTGGCCGCAGAGAGACGACATGGTTGTTGGTAAGAAAAATATTATTAACATGCCTATTGTTGAGTGTGACAAAATCATTTTGCCACCTCTACATCTCAAGCTCGGTTTGATGAAGCAGTTTGTAAAGGCGCTAAATAAGGACGGGCCGTGCTTTGCTTACATGGGAAACAAGCTACCTCAGATCAGCACAGAAAAATTAAAAGCTGGAATATTTGATGGTCCCCAAATAAGACAACTCATGAAAGATCCGGCTTTCGTGGAGTCCATGAATGAGACTGAACGTAGAGCTTGGACCTCATTTGTAGAAGTTATCAAGAATTTCCTTGGCAATAATAAAGCTGATAACTATGTTGAGCTAGTGAACCAGATGCTTAATGCATTCCAAAAACTTGGATGTAATATGAGTATCAAAATTCATTACCTGCACAGCCATTTGGACCGTTTCCCAGACAACGTAGGCAGTCTGAGTGAAGAACAAGGTGAAAGATTTCACCAAGATATTAAAACAATGGAGGACCGCTACCAAGGAAGATGGGATGCCCATATGATGGCAGATTACTGCTGGAACCTAAAAAGAGACTGTGCAAAGAAACATTCAAGGATGTCACGAAAACGAAGCTTCCGAAGTGTTGAATAGATCGTTTTGAACAAATTATTTGATTTTTTATTCATAAAAACTATTATAAAATGTAGTTACAGAGTTATTATGTACTTGATGTTTGTGTTTATATGGTTTTCATTATTTTCAAAGTGTTCCAAATAACAGATTTAAATGTCATAGTTTTCTTTTCACTTACAGTAAAACAGCACCTATGCAATTTTCAACGTTGTAGCAGGTCAGTCTTGCAATTCCTATATCTCAAAAACTAAAGCTGTTAGGGGAAAACTAACGCCATATTTGGATTCAGCGTCCCAATTCTACTTCAAATCAGCTAAGAAACACCCGGCACCAAAACCACTGTAAGCCAGTGTTATCCGACATCCGGATAACATCCGTTATCCGGATCTTATCCGTCATCCGTTATCCATCATGCGGATAGTATCCGTTACCTCTATATTATCCGTCATTCGCTATCCGGATATTATCAGTCATCCATTATCCTGATATTATCCGTATAACGGATAATATCAGGATAATGAATGACTGATAATATCCGTTATCCGTCATCCGTTTTGTTGTCCGTCAACCGGATATTGCAAATCCGGATAAGTTTCTATCCGATATCAGTATAAAAATTATCCAGATGTTACAATTCTTAATCACCATCGCAGGAGCTAAATATCTTCAAAGTCTGCTACACAAGAGCGGGGGCGGATCCAGTGGGCGATCATGGCGATAGCCTCCCAGAAAGGGAATATTTGTGTTTTTATATAGAAATAAAACCCATTCCAGAGTTTGGAGCTCTTAAAAGTAGCTCTAAATAGGAGTATTACCAACCACCGAGCCCCCAGAAGTCCATCGTAGATCCACCTCTGGACAAGAGAATGGGAAACACTTATTATTCACATTCAGTTTGCGCATCTCAACAAATAAACAATATTTTCTTTCACTTCTGCATTCTACTACTGCATTCTAGTGAACTGTAATGCCTTTTATGTTTAAAAATAATTATTCATTTTTCAATAATTGTCAATGTTTATAAGTTCAGTAATTCACCATGAATAGAGTCAACTAGAAGTGTTTTTGTAACGAAGAAATAACAACATGAACTGTGAAATATCTTCTTACAAACTGTCGAGAGCTGAGAGTCGACAAACTTTGCTCTTTCGTTTACCGATTACCTCGAAACCGCGGTAGCCAGAATTAGCCCAGGATAGGGGACTTATATTAAGAAAATGAAAATCTTAGGAAAATGCAGAAGTCTTTTAGTCTGAGAGAAAAAAGGAATGAAATCTTTAATTTCTAGTTCTGTTAGTCTTGTAGCTCTTAGTCCGTACCAAAGTACTGATAGAAATATGGCCAATGAATTATGACTATTTTGTAGAATATTCCACTTTAATATTACAGGAAATTCATCTTCCGGCTTGCTTGGTTGTGAAAAGTTATAGAGTGTATTGGTATTGGTATACTATGTAAAGTATGTGTACTGTCGCTGATTTGTGATAACAATCAGAAACAGAAGTAAAAGGTAAATTGCAGTAATAGTTTTCTGTTAATTTTTATATTCAAGGGGAGACGGAAAACCTACTTTTATCTTAACATTTGTTTTTCTTAAAATTTCTATTCGGGTTCACACTCTTCCCCCTCAACATTGAATAGGGAAATGGGGAACTTATTTAGAATTTGATTGTTGATTCCAGTATATTTCAAGCATCACTTCTCGGACCTGGGCCTGTGATATGTCGATAAATCGCTATCGTCGATATATATATATATATTATCATATATCAACATTCGATATCGCGAATATATGGACATGAATATATCATTCGAAATTTTCGATATCGATATTCGGGGGGCGGAGAGGTATAAGGGGCCCCTAAGACTGGCGATGGATGAAGAAATTAAACTTACTTATTACAATATTGTTTTCTAATCATAATATCTTTATTACCACAAATTGCAATGTAAATACATCCACTTGCAAATTTGCAATATTATATGGTATAATTTCTTAGGCGCCAGAACTTTTCTGTTCCCTGAAAAAAGAAACAAAAAATCACGTGCAAAAGCAAGTGCTTCGAACTTTGAACTAGAATTTACCAAAAAAAAAAAACTTTTTTTATTTCTCTCTCTTGGAGATTGATTGATTGATTTTGAGTTTTACGTCCCGTTCAGCAGCGAGGCTATATGAGACGGGGACCTACTGATTAAGGTGGAATCCGAACCACATGAACTCCCTCCGGGAATCGAACCCGGGTCTCGTTACAAATCGGAGGATAATAATGGGAAAACATACTTTATATTTTGTTTTCAGCTATGGATTTTAGATTTGCAATTGATATATTGTTCCGTCTTAGCCGAATTTGAAACAAAAGAAGTTTCCAATGAGTTATTCAAAGAAATGTTTTCCGCCTCCAAATGAAAATAGGAAGACACTTAGAGAAACTTATTATCGGGTTTTAAAACACAAACATATGATTGATAGAGTATCGACCTAAACCACTCGACCATTTTGCATGCTTTTGGAGGCTTTCTTTTAACCTTTGTGAAAGCAGTTTACTGTTCCATACTCGCTTTTGTTTATTGCGATACGACTATGAGTTCTCAGTGAATATTTAGACGTCACAGCTCTTGCAATGTATAAAAGTGTTTGTAGAATAAATCACATTCAATTTTACGTCCTAATAACATATGTAAAGCAGGTTGAATTCATGAAATGATTGAGGTTGGAGTGAACGTAAATGTTTTCACACTTACAAGGAAGGGTCACGCAGTGGCTCCGCTGAGATCGGAACGAGACCATTGTGTTTGCATTTTATATGTTATAACTAGATGGATCCCAAAGTTATACGTGCCACCGGGCGGAATATCGTGAGTTACAACATATTTTGTAATGTAAGAACTACAAAAAATTACCATGCAGAATAGTTTGAACCGTCATTTGTTCGGAAATGGTTGAGTAAGTGAAAAACTCTGCCAACACTTATCCCACCATTTTCAACGAGAAACTTTTTGTGGTAAGAAAAAAATACCCCAGGGTCCCCCGCGGGGTCCCAGATGGGGTCCAACTCAAAATTTTCAAATGGCAAGGGGGGTTAAGTGGCATATCATTTGAAATCTGTTGTAAAATGAAAGAAAATGCAGCAAGTCTCGACTCTCTACAACAACCGTGTGCAAAAGGGCGACGGGTCAAAGTGTAAACAAAATCTTAATTGGAAAGTCCATGACTACCCCTATAAATCGGAAACGGTAAAACAAATGTGGAAACAGGAAAGAAAGCGTGGCATTATTTTCAAAGCACAACGTGAAAATGTCTTGTTCCAGGGTCCCCACATGGTCCCAGGTGGAGTCCAACTAAAAAGTTTCAAATGGCAAGAGAGGTAGGACATCGTTTGAAAGCTCTTGTTAAGTGAAAGAAGATGGAGCACGTCTCGACTTTCTCCGACAATCCTGTCCAAAATTGCGGCGGGTAAAAATATAAGCAAAAGCTTAATTGAAAATCTATGGCCACCTTGAATCCAAGAGACAGCTTAAAACCTATATCGAAAGGATAGGCATACCAAACTGCTGAAGCTAGGAAAACCAAATTTGGCATGAATGTTGATCAGTGGATGACGAAAAGATGCGAAATGTTCAAAAAACGAAACGTCTTGAGTTCAAAATGCCATAGTATGTATCGAACTCATGTCCAGCTCAAACCACTGGTGTTGGAGGTAATCCAATATGGCTGCCAGCGTGAAAAATGAGTTTGTATATAAATATGTTATTTCTTGGAATACCGTAATTAAACCAACAAAGTTTGGCGCAACTCGAAATCTGAAATGACTTACACATGGTTTGGTACTACTCGCCAATCTTGCAAATGATTTTTTTTTTTTTTTTTTTTTGTATATTTGGTATTGCTTGGAGTATTGTGATCAAACCAACGAATGACATACAAATGTAACCACCACGAATGCGCAGTTACGAATTACAATAGAGCCACCCACCTACTGGTGCAGCAAGTCCTTTATGCATGAACTACGTATGACAAAATTAGAGGAAGTCAGAGTTGTGTGTTCATCGCATATTCGTTATATTAAAGTAAATGATGGCGAGGGAACCAAACAAAACATATATGTGTTGTTACCGAATGAAATTATAGTTGAGGTGAATCGAAATTCAATTGTTCTTTAATCTTCCTATTGTTTCTAAATATATAATAGAGAAAAATAGAGATTTAAATTTGTACTGTTATGAACGACATAAGTTTTAACCGGCCATCTTGGATTCGAGGTGGCCATAGTTTATCAAATAAGCTTTTGATTACTTTTTGACCCGCCGCAATTTTGGACAGAGTTGTCGTAGAGAGTAGAGACTTGCTCCATCTACTTTCATTTAAGAAGATCTTGCAAACGATGAGCTACTTAACCCCTCTTGCCATTTGAAACTTTTTAGTTGGACCCCACCTGGGACCATGTCGGGACCCTGGGACAAGACGTTTTACCTTAAATTGTTGTACTTTGAAAATAATGCCAGACTTCCTTTCCTATTTTCACATTTTTCACCGTTTCCGATTTATAGGGGTGACCATTGACTTTTCAATTAAGTTTCTGTTTACATTTTGACCCTCCGCCATTTTGCACAGGGTTGTTGTAGAGAGTCGAGACTTGCTGCATCTTCTTTCATTTTGCAACAGCTTTCAAACGATGTGCTACTTAATCCCTCTTGTCATTTGAAAATTTTGAGTTGGACCCCATGTGGGACCCTGCGAGGATCCTGGGCAAACTTTTTTATCCGAAAAAGTGTGTTCTTGAAAATGACGGGATACATATTATCCGAGTTTTCCATTTACCCAACCGTTTCCGAACAAATGATTCGGTCAAAATATTCTGCCAGCTTTGTAGTTCTTACATTACAAAATATATTGTAACTCACGATATTCCGCTCGGTGGCACGTATAACTTTGGGATCTATCTAGTTATAATATATCAAATGAAAACACATTTGTCTCGTTCGGATCTCAGCGGAGCCACTGCGTGACCCTTCCTTGTTAGGAGTCTGGATATGTAAACCCGCTTAACGTAGGGATTTATTTCTGTGAAATTTGGGACATGGCGAATAAATACGAGTGAGCTTGGAAATGTGAAAGTTCATCTGAATTTGTTTTACAATCACTTCAAAATACAACTTTATATATACTTTTAAAAAGCCATCCCTATTTTGAAAAAAAAAAATTACTGTACTTAGGCTCGAACCGCCGCCCTCCGGTTCTAGAACTTTAACAGCGCTATTAAGCACGCTTGACCACAGAGGCAACTCACGAAAATGCGTTGTGATATAGCTAATAGAATCGCTCCAAGCGCAGGTTTACACTTGGAATTTTAAATAGCCAGTTTCTGTCTTTTTCAGTAATTCCAACTGAAGATATTGACTGATTTCCCATATTGGAACTTTGCGTGAAGTGTGAATTGTATGCTCATTTCAAAAATGCACTATTTTCTGTTCTTTCAATTTTACGTATTTGCGAGTGTTCCTAAGACCTGTTGTGTGCAGCGATTTTCACACAGTTAAGCGTTTTACTAACCCCCGGAGGCATAATATGTTAAACGTAGGCAGCATTCTGTTGTTATCATAGTAGTCACTTGTAAAGGCACACCTAGTATTAGTTTTTCATTTTTGTTCTTGTGTTGACCTTGAAGGACCAACAAATGCCTTTCGTGAAGCTACAAGTTTTCTTTAACTTTATACTTTATAGCAAGAATATTAACTGCTATATAAAACACAATTATATACTGTGGCGTGGGAGACCCTGGTTTGATTCCAACGGGAGCTCATGTGTTTCGGATTACATGTTAATCAGTAGGTCCCGTCTCATATAGCCTCGCTGCTGAAAAGGACGCTAAACTCAAAATCAACTCAACTCAATAATTATCTATACATTGAATTTAATAATAAGGAGGGAGGCCGAATAAAGAGGGAGACCTTAAAATTTAAAACGTAGGGTCAGTGTGAGTCAGAGAGGTCAAGGGGGGTGGTGTGTCACAGTTAGTCACGTCCTGTTGACCCACGATCCACTGACCTACTCACAAATCTTGACCCAATTGACTCACTCCATCTCTGGACTGTACACACAGATAAAGCAGACATATATGTAATCTGACCTTACTTGGCCTTCACTAATTTAAGATAATCTACAAAAAATGAAAGAAAGCAATTTCAAACGCAAAAATATAGAAATGTATTTTCAACGGAACAAAAAAAAAAAAAAAAACGTAACAGCCAAGATTTGAACCCGAACTTCTGCACTCAGCAAGCAGACGTCTTACCGACTTACCCACGGCATATCTTCCGACTTCTGGTTTTGAAACTTTATTTACAGTGCGTGTGTTACCTAACAACGTTACGAGATGTCCTTACTGTCGTGTTAACACGCGTTCCGTAAATTTACGAAGTCGCTCTTTTAATCCAAAATCAATTCGACACACACACACACACACACACACACATATATATATATATATATTTAATAGGGGATGACAGGAGAACAGTAGAAATAAATGCAGAGATATTATTAAGCGCTTGCAGGGACATGGGTTTAGAAGTAAATGCAGAGAAAACTAAATACATGGAAGTGCGTCGGGACCGTAATACGGCAAATTGTGGAGGCGTTAAAATATTAAATAATACTTTTGATAAAGTGGATACTTTCAAATATTTAGGATCAATATTAACAGACGAAAATCATATTCACGAAGAAATTAAATGTCGACTAAAAGCAGGAAATTCGTGTTACTATTCGGTTCAAAATCTCTTGTCGTCGCGAATTCTGTCAAAGAATTTGAAGCTTAAAATATACGAAACGATAATCATGCCTGTTGTTCTGTATGGTAGCGAAACATGGTCACTTACTCTGAGGGAAGAACATAGACTGAAAGTATTTGAGAACAGGATCCTGAGACGAATATTTGGACCCAAGAGGAACGGAAATGGGGAATGGCGGAAACTTGATAACGAGGAACTACATAATTTATACGGTTTACCCAACATTGTTAGAGTCGTCAAGTCTAGGAGGCTTAGGTGGGCAGGTCATGTAGCTAGAATGGAAGAAAGTAGAAACGCTTTCAAAGTCTTGACTGGTAGACCCATAGGAAAACGACCATTAGGAAGACCTAGGCGCAGATGGGAGGATAATATTAAGATGGATCTCGCAGAGATAGGAATACAAAGTAGAAACTGGATCCAATTAGCTAAGGATAGAAGTCAGTGGAGGGCTTTTGTGAACGCGGCACTGAACCTCCGGGTTCCATAGGCCATAGAGTTAGTTAGTTAGTTAGTTATATATATATATATATATATATATATATATATATATATATATATATATATATAGATAGATAGATAGATAGATAGATAGATAGATAGATAGATAGATATGTTGGTGCACCAGTAAGCTCCCAAGAGTACAGATTAATTTATTCTTGATTTTAATCTACAGAACAAATGTTTTTTATGAAAGCAAGGGGACTGCTACCCATAGATGGCTAAGCGAGGTAAATAAAATTTAAACTTCAAATGGAACTGGGGTGATTCACCGACAATGGCTGATTTAACACGTTTGATAACAGCGCGGGTAAGAGCTGGTTTATAGATAGAGCCTGTGTAGGTAAGTGGATACCGCGTGAGACTGTCATTCTAAGGGTGTGGGGTTCGAGTCTCGGCCTAGACTGAGTTAATTTTTTTTCAACGCTATAAATGATGTTCGCGTTTGATACTGAAAGAGATTTATCCTATGAAGGGAGAAAACCCACGATGGGGTCAGGGGGAAAGACGGACACTGTTTATCCTTAAGTGTTAAAATTTAATTTATTCCCATGTCTTTTGCTCTTTCCTTTCCCTCTTTCCTTCTTTTCTCATTTTGTTTAGCTTTCCATACTTTTTCGGTCTCTGCATGATGCGTATTATTCTTTTCGTTTCCTTTGCATTAATTCCTATCTCTTTGATCTTAAAGTGAATGGATTTTCTGCAGATTTATCTCGTGGTTGTTTCTCTAAGTGATGCTCTCAGATAGTAATACTTTTTCCTCCAAATGGAGGAATATCCTGGCATGTTATGTTTCGGGCACGTATTTGCTGTCATGTTGGTTGTCCAACTATCAGACATCGAGTGAAACTATTCTCCTACTGGAAAAAGCTATCATTTCTTATGTATCCAACCTCCAGTTTCTACTGTCGCTGACTGTACACTCATGTCCAAAATAATTGTCGCATATCTATAACTGTCTTCTTGTAAGAATATAATTTGATAATGATTTTGCAGGGTACTTTTAATACTATGTGTATAATCGGAAAACGTATATTTGAGGTAAATTTCACAGGAAACAAATTACAAATACGAAAATTAGAATATGAGTAAAACAAAATGTTGCTAAATGGACAAGAAAGTTTTATTTTCGTTTTATTGTTCTTATTTAATGCTCTTTTGACATGAAGTTTGCCACATACATGTCTTTGCCGATTATACACATACTAGCATTATAAGAAATACCGGGCGAATGCGTTATGAAATTATATTCCTACAACAACATTTATAGACATGCGACAATAATTTTGGACATGAGTGTACATCAGCCAAACTGGATTGGAGATGACGTATTTTTTATTTTTATGTATTTTATTTATTTTTTAATCTAAAGCTGATTGTGACGTATTCTTAATAATGCAGTTTCAAATAAAATAAAATCGAATCAACTATTTCTCTAGCGTTAGCAGTTTGGACTGTGAATTCTTAGGACTTATAATTTAGGTGTCCATATTGGATCTTAAATACTACTACTACTACTACCAATAATAATGCAATCCAATACTAGTTCGAAAATTTTGCTTTCACTGTATAGCACCTTCGTGTTTCAACAACAAAATCATAAGGTAGGATGGTTTACGGTTTCCTCGTGTCGTAGACATGTCTACAGTTATGCCTTGTTTGGCAATACCGGTACCATCTTCTACAACCTTTCCAACCATCCGCGGGTTCTCATAAAAATTAAGTGTTTAAGGGCAACTTCCACAGGTGCATGGATTCTCCAAGCCTTCGCTTTGCAAATAATTGAGAAGTCCCTTCACTTGTCGGGAATTCGGGAAGTCCTGGATACTTTCTTTGAAGTTCTCTAGCACCCATCTCCACCTTGGTAAGCGGAATCAGTGACTATGATGATGTCACGGTTTTGCAGGAAGCGAACTTGTAAGACAAACGGGCAATACGATCTCAGCAATTCTCGATCTCAGCATGTCGACGTACGACATGGTTATACAATGATTTAAATCAGCCTGTTCCTGTGCATTTGATTACGATTAGGGATCGAACGACACTGACAGAAGAATTATTTTTAAAAAAATCTACAGTATAAACTTAACGCACTACTCGTATAAGCAACATAACGTAGGCAAAATGTCTTTCTGTTTAATAATGAGCTAATACAGTGTTTTTTTTTTTCCTATGGTATTATGTTCGGACAAAATACTCTTTCTCTTCGAAATTAACAACTTGCAGCAAGGCAAACAGACAAAGATTAAATAAACTTTTGCTGAAAATGGATACTAAACTAAATGCATGCATTCAATTATCACATCCAACAATGCGCGGTACATTAACGATCCTGCCTATTATTGCTTGAAATTCAAGAAAATAACAAAGTTTTATTTCAGGCTGTCCGTTAGTTGGAAGTTCTACATAGACGCTGGGGAATAGTTTTCAGTATCCGCGTCCGTTATTGAGAATGTCAGCTATTCAGAAGTAATTTTCACATTGCACCCAATGTATTTCTGCCAGGAAATTGAAAACTGTCCGTTATTTTGAGATGTCCGTTAGAAGTTTTACTGTAAATATAATTTCTATGCGTCGTACAAAAGTCTAA
Organism: Thermobia domestica; assembly: GCF_964235325.1. Taxonomy (NCBI): domain Eukaryota; kingdom Metazoa; phylum Arthropoda; class Insecta; order Zygentoma; family Lepismatidae; genus Thermobia; species Thermobia domestica. The sequence continues at coordinate 145,136,297 of NC_137455.1, read as the reverse complement.
TGAAGTCGAAACAACACATTTATCCTTCGATTTTTGTCGTGCGACGAATATGGAATGGTTTAAACAGGTAGTAAAGTGACCTCACTTCAAGATATGTGCACTAGATTCACGCCACGATGTAGTTCGGGGCCCCTAATAATTTTAGGTCCTAGCATTCTGCCGTTTACGGATGAGACTGAGGAAAAGCCCCATTCGCGATGGTGTCGCTGATTCGCCTGTGTAGGATCTGAGTTCCTAAAGAATTTTGTTATATATATATACTAGAGTCTAATTTCATCTTTCGGATGTATGGCGTTTTTTAGTATATATTTTTAGGAATCTTGGAGGGGGATTACTACCAGTGAAATCCTTTGTTTAGGTGCCATTCTCGCATTATCCTAGTAAAAGTAAAGCTTGCGGTAATATCTCCCAAACAATACCAGAGTTACGAGGACAAGTTCCTCTTCGGATCGAATCGAATTCCTTAACAATATGTAGTAAGGGAACTGGAAGTGTTATTGTTCGTTGTGATCATTTTACTACAGGAATATGAAAAAAATTTTGAATCACCATCAGAGTAAAAGGTCATTCTAGAGGACAAAACATAATTCAATAATACGTTAGATACTCTCCTTTCATATGGATCCGTATCTGCTATGCTATACGCGTTCCTTGTCATATTCATTCATCAGTTTCTATTACTGCAGTTCGTGTTTGGAGATTTTTTTTCTGTCATATATCGAGGGTTCAGAGACCAATATGTGTTAATCTAGAAAAATGAAACTAAGAAAATTAGAGTTTTTTGGCATTTGTAGACATTTTAGGGCATTGGTAACGCTGTTATTCGCAGGTAAATAAAATCATTGCTTTCCTTGTTTTTGCCTCTGAAAGAAGTTGTAATTTTCTGTTAATCGCACCGTGCAAGTAAATTTTTAATTTTTGACTTGAAACGAGTGGATATTCTGAGCCATCCACATATCGTTTTCCACTCCCTACTTCCTCTGTTTGACACCGAACGACAATGTCCTGTTAGATTAGCCTTTCGGGCACGTAATAATGCGCTCATGCGTACAATGGATGTTTTTTGTGCAATGTATAAAAGGTTTCTTTGTATTTTAGGAGAAAGTTATATTTTCGTTCGAATTTTATTTATGTAACTTCAAAATTAATCTGTTATTTCTCAATGATGACATTTGCTATTTAAATGTGTAGTCCCTTCTGGTGATACAGTATTATTGCATTGAGTTTTTACAATTTTTTCTTCTTCAGGAGCAGTACAACTCCGATTTCCTGATATACAAACTAGCGACATTGTCCGACGGATTGGGAAAGTCTTAAGTGGTTCGCGAGATTGGGATGGCTACAGATGTAATCGGAGAAGAGAACAGGCTCAAGACTTAGGGGAAGATGCACAGTCGTTCCGCGGGGAACCCGCAAGAGTCCAAGGACCACTTGAATTCACCTTGCAGAGTCACCCCGAAGGGAAAGCCGTGGGGTGATCGGTCCCGCGGCTAGTTGTGATCAACCCTCAGCAGCGTGTCTGATATAAACAAACTTATATGAACGAAATGTCTTATTGTAAATAAAATAGTAGACAATAATATGTTAAAGTACAAGAGAATTATAAACTTCATGAAAGTAACCGTTATTAATAGTTTTTTTTTTTTTTAATTTATCACAGTAACTTTCAGTTCGCTAATTTGCAGAAATATTTCCTAGTGATACATTTTTATAAGTTTTATGTTGTATTTTACTGCAAAGAACCTATCCAAATTAAAACTTTATAGTGGCATCCATATTTTACTGAATATAATGAGCTTTCCGAACTTCCGTGCTGTCTGTGTAAGTGTAAGGAATGAGTCCACACTACAGACCAGTGTGCGAATTAACGGATATTTTACAGTGGGATTTAAAAAAAAAAAACTTTTGAGAAGTTAAAATTTATGGGAAACTAATAATTTACAGAAGAAAAGAACTTCCTAAATTTTCTCTAAATTATTTCAGGTTAAGTAGAAAGATAAATATTATCTGCATAGTTTCTTTGATTATATATTAGTTTCCCTAGTCGGGATGTGTAGCGGAAAAATTCGATGTTTGAAATAAATTTATTTACAGTGGCTTTCGTTGACGTAGAGTGTATATGATTTTTACGTGTTTAATTTTATTATACATATGATATATTGACATAAGGGTCAGGAAAATGGCCACTTATCAGTGAACCCTTTTTTGAATAAACTAAATAGTTTCCACACGTTGCGGAACAAGAGCTGGTTCCTTCTTCAGTGGAAGGAAACAATGATGTATATGAAGAGTACGCGTTAAGAACAGTGAAGGTCACATTTTGAATATGCTCAAAAAATATTTTCTCCACACCAAAAGATGCAAAATAGTTGGTGAAAATAGGGCGTAGTCCACTCGCGAATGTACACGTGAGCGAATTACGACGTGTTTTCACCATCTTAATTATACATTTTGGTGCTGAGAAAGAATTTTCTGAGCATTTTAAAACGTGCCCTTCATAGTCCTTCCTGCGAACTCTTCATATGGAATGAAATAAAATGGTGAAGACAGTGTCAACGTTTGGTAACTATTAAGTTGATGCAAGAGAAGATTCACTCATTTTTATGTTGTTTCTATATTAATGATAATAAGTTACGTGTTTAAAAGTATTTATTTCCATTCGTTATGTTGGAAACAGCAAAACAATTGTACAATATATACCTCTATGCAATGAGTGAAGTTCACGAAAAAAAAAAAAAAAGTTAGGGAATATGTTTTGTGTAAATTTTATTTTAATTATTTAAAAAAAATAAAAATGTGAATACTTCAATCTGAAAATGTTTTTATTATATACTGTTTTGTTTAGTCTAAATACTGCATCTCTGAAACACGCTAAATGTCCGACCGCCCTCTTGGATCCGCCATAGATAGAAGTGCGGCAAAACTACTTGCACCAGTGACATTTTGAAAAAATGTCTGATGTATCCGATGTCATTTTCTTCTATTTTCATTAGAAAAACATAACTTGAATCCAAAATGGTAGACAAGCATGTAGCGTGCGCCAGAGATGCAGTACATGGCCCTATTCAAATCTGATATGTTGACATATCCATCTGGTGTTAAATCTGTAAAAATTATATGGTCACATCTGGTTTACCGATGTGGGTGGGATCTCCCACCCAGATCTTCCCCATACCCACATTGTCATTTTAGCTTCCATGGTTAACCGATGTAGCTCTATATGGGCCCAACCCAGATCTACAACATGCAATACAAAAGAACATATCCGCACTCAGGTTTGAATAAAACTTTCATATTTAATCATTTAGTGTGAAAAGAAATAGGCTGAGCTCGTACGTTTCGCAATTGTGTATAGAAGCTGGAAGATCAGAAATGTCGCCTATTCTATGTTCCTTGTGAAAAGTACTGGGCGATTCAAATACATTTGAATAGCTCCGTTCTTTTTACAAGGAACATATAGAGCTACATCGATTAAGCATGGGAGCTAGAACGACGATGTGGGTATGGAGAAGATCTGGGTGGTTCAACATAGATTCCACATCGGTCAACCAGGGAGCTAGAACGACGATGTGGGTATAAAGAAGGTCTAGATGGGCCGACATGGATCCCACATAGATCCACATCGATCAACTATGGGAGCTAGAACGAAGATATGGGTTCAGGGAAGATCTGGGTGGTTCAACATAGATCCCACATAGGTCAACTAGGGAGCTCGAACGACGATGTGGGTATGGGGTAGATCTAGATGGGCCGACATTGATCCCACATAGGCCGGTATTGTTCAACCAGGGACCAAGATCGATTATGTTGATATAAGGCAGATCTAGATGGGGCTACATGGATTAATGTGGGGCCAACATTGATCTGGAAGAATCCACATGGGACCCACATAGATCAACATCGACGCCGATGTCGATCGACATAGATTTGCCGATATTGGCCAATGTCGAAAAAATGTTTGCCATTCTGCATCGATCGTCATCGACAGCGACATCGATCCCACCAAAAATTCCCATGTTGATCGACATCGGCCCATCAACTGTGCTACTGGGGAACCTACATTTTCTTAAAAGGTTGCTTGACTATTGCATGCATAGAAACAAAATTTGACATAAACATCATTCGACACAACAGCAAACATACTGTGGTTGTTACCATTCCCCAAGCACTCCCGACAGTCAGTATTGATAACGTTTTCAAAATGGGAGTTCGTTAAATAGCAGTATACTTGCTTGGTGGTATTTTTAAGTAAACCTCTTGTCAGGTAAACCTCTTTCTCTTGGTGGTGAGTCAGATTCCGACGTGGATAAGAAAGAGACATTCACTGTCTCACAGAAACTGCAGCGTGGCGATTTTGGAAGTCTGCCAAGACCGCTGTTGTAGACAAAGCCTACGACAGTGCAACAAGAAGCAAACAGGCTAAATCAGCATCTAGAAGAGCAAGAGCTACAGTCACTGCCAAGGATATCCAGCGCATGGGACGGTAATTGAACCGGGATTCAAAGAACCTCAAGTTGAGTATTCTTCGCGTATCTGTAGTCTTGGATTCTGTCTGAACGTGCTCTTCCCAAGTATCATCGGATTACTGAAGAGGACTTGGGATATATCCACGGAAGCGACCAACCAATTTTGGGATTGCTGGATTTATAGCTTCTCGGAAATGGATTTTATGAATCAAGGAATTAAATTTGCGGTCACGGAAAATCACCAAATTCGTAACAGTGGCTAGTCGTGCGAAGTAGGATGATCGGTCAGTGGAAGCGAATGGCTTCGTTCGAGATATACGGGGAACCATTCACAACAAGAAGTATACACTGGAACAGGTTATCAACGTTGATCAGAGTGGATTTAATTATGAAATCATTACGTCACGAACTTTGACTCCACGAGCACCGAAAGACGTGTACTGCCAATCAAGATGAGTCAAAACACTCGTTCACATTCCAACAGGCAGTAAGTGCTGCAGGTATATAAAAATACCGTCAAGCTAGTATACTACTATTTGACGAGCTTCCATTTTAAAAACGTTAGCAATACTGACAGACTGGAATGATCGGGGAATGGTAACAACCACAGTATGTTTGCTGTTGTGTCGAATGATGTTTATATCAAGTTTTGTGTCTCTATGCATGCCATGGTCAGGCAACCTTTCAAGAAAATGAATTTTAGAATGGTTGGATACACTGACAACATGTGCTTGTGGGTCCACACTAACATACTACAAACCTAGTATGGATCACAATCTAATTATGTCCGCCAATGCTATAGACTTCATTCGAAAATCTTAAATGTTTGCATTGGTTGGCAACACTACCACAATGGTGTGTTTGGGAGACGAGGACACACACACACTACCTTTTCCGTTGTCCAATGTTAGTTCGGTCACATTTATTATATATTTGTTCAATGGCAGGCACGCCTTTTTCAACATTGTGATGTTTTACACTTGGTTGGCAACACTGGAAACCGAAAATGGTTTGGAAACGGTCACACTCAACGTCTTTTGCTGTAGTGTCGTGTGGTGTTTCTGCTAAACTTGGTGTATAAACATCTCATCGAACGGAACATGTTTTAAGACTTCTTATTTTTCACTTGGTTGGCAACACTGACATTTTGGGGTCGTTGGGAGAAGAATACAGCTAGAGTAGCCTATATTTTCTCTAGTAAGGAATAATTTTATGCCACGTTTCATGGACATACATCCAATGGTACAAAAACCATCCATCACATTGTATTTACAATTCGTTGGCAACACTGACCAAATGAATCCGTCCGGATGCAAAGTGATATTATCAAACCCTTTTCCCAGCCACGTTCTAGCAATGAGCCAAAAAGGAATAAGATGGGATCAGGCGCTTAAGCGTGATGCCTCGTGTAAAATTCATTTTTACTTCTGTGCTATATATAGGGGCATAAACACCAACAAATTGGCTCCTTATAGGGTCAGGTTGCGGGTTTGCCCGTGATTTGAAAACGATTTCGTACTTTTCATGGCAAGAGCTTTCACACGATATATAGGATTTTTCAGGTTCTTGGTCCCGGTATGGTATCATCCCTAGTTAGAGTATCTTCGGACACAATAAAGCAAAAATACCAGGTACAAGCTCCCAAGACAAGCTAGGTTCGAATTTTGATATGGGTGGAAACTTTTGGTAATTCTATCTTCATTCTAATGTGGCTTCGACCGTTTACAGACAGTCGAAAGTAGTAGATATGTAAATCTGTTGGAATTCTTATGATCAGACGAAAGGTATTATGCCGTGAAGCTGTGTGAAGGTGAACTTTCCGCAAAATTGCGCTAGTATTTACAATTTCATTCTGATAGACTCAAGTACTATGCAGGCCCATGAAGAAATTTGTGCTGTTTATAAGAAAGATACGTTAACAAAAAGCAAGAGTGAAAATATGTTTAATAGTTGTCGTGAAAATTCTCATGTCTAAAATGTTACTCGGAGTAGGAGAAAATCACATAAAATGTAAATGACATTCTGGCAAATTCGAGCAAGACGTGTGTGTAGGAAGTCATGACATCGCCAACATCCATCACCAAACAATGATAAATCATTTGGAGAAAACTGGTTACAAAAAGAAACTCGATGTATGATTGCCATATTATGACTCAAAAACATTTACTTGATCAAACTTTTATTTACAAATCTACCGAAACGTAACGAACTCAAGCCATTTCTGAAACTGTTGATCACGAGTGATGAAAAGTGGGTAACGTACAACAATGTGGAGCTTATTCCCACTTAGTGGTTGAAGTGGGAATAAGCTCCACAGTCTGTGACAAGGCGTACAATGATGTCCAGGAATGTAATACTGTGCGTTTGGTGGGATTGACAAGGCATTGTGCAACACAAGCTACTGCTGCCGAGCACCACGATAGACTTTGGCCTGTAGTGTCGATAGCTCGCGCGAGCGCACATAACAATTCATGCAAAACAGCCAGAACTTCCAATAGAAAAGGTGTTGTATACTACGCTGAGAACGCCAGACCACATATATATCTTTAACTACCCGTCAGAAGTTGCGAGAACTGGGCTGGCATCGTATACCTTGGACCTGGCACAGTCAAATTATTTCGGTCCTTACGGAATTCCCTGAATAGTGTTAAGCTAGTTTGAAACGAAGCCGGTAAAATCTGCATTTTTTTTTTTTTTTTTTATCAGAAGCAACGGAAGTTCTATAGCAGCTAGATTATGGTGTTGCAGGAACAATGGGAGATCATCGAATAAAATAATGCATATGTTGTTTGATGATGTTATTTTTAAATGGAAGTAAAGGTCTTCTCAATTTTGACTTCGAAATGCTCAATACTTTTTAGACAACCCGATATCACCAAACCCTAATTACGTATACTCGGAATTACTTTCTTACGACTCACTGTGTCTATTTGTTACTGTGTTTAGTTAAGTGATTAATTAATTAAATGGGAATGGGATTTATTGTCCATTTCCAGCATTATTTTTTATAAGAGGGATTTTAAAATGCAATACGAAACACTTTTTCGAGATATGAAATAAAGTTCTTTCAAAAAAGTCAAAATTTCAATTTCTTTTAATTTTGTTTCTACTAGTTCAAAAGTTATATGATGACGGTAGTACTCAACATTAAATACTTTGATGCGCACTACCTCGTCCGTCTTACTTGCGTTATTACTGTTGTAGGATCCTCCAACATTTTTCGATGTTTGTAATACTTTAGCGTCCTTAGTTTGCAACATTGATAATAAGTGTGATATTGTAAATTTGTTTTACTTGTAGATTTGAAATATGGAATAGTCTGACGTAGTGCCATTTGAAAACTACAACTTTGTTGGTTGGCAACACTGTTAACCTTGTGATCTCACAAGGGACCATATGGTTGTCGCGCAAATCAGATGCAGGCATAGTCGGGAGTGAATAATGTACATGAGGGAGGACAAATTTAGACATGAAAATGAAGGGGGTACACATAACACAGAAACGAAAGTGTTTGGAAGCATCGTTCCATGATGATGATCGGTGTTCTGCCCGAAGGCATGTTTTGACCTGAAGGTCCCTGGGCTGGATGAACCCATGGTGGTTTGCTATTGATTCCAAAAGATGATACGCTTTGCGTTTTTGAAATATGGCTACTCCAATGAACATCCTGGACGGTTTGAAACACCTTCCGCATATTGCTTTGAAAAAGGACTCACAGAGGAATACTGCAGAGACGCGTGTGACTAACTTGCTTTCATCCGCTGTGCTCACTGCGAGAAATGTCCATTTTACGCACGTGTACAGAGTCTTTTCAATTGTCTTTTGTATTACTAATATTTTTTCTTGTGCATGAATTGCTATACTGTGCTGTATCTTCCATATCAATGTTATGCAGCGCTGACACTGCGGTCCGGATGGCAACCCTGATTATGATCTTTCTTCGTCCTTGATGCCCTTGTTATGTTTTGTTGCTTTCTTTTGGTTGACTTTCTTTCCCTGTTTGCACGAAATCATCTTTTCCCGTCATTCCTAACTTTCTTTAATTTTGCCGACATTCAATGTTTCCTCTTTCCTCGCTCCGCTCCCTATGGCCCTTAGCACCTTAAATTTCTGTGTTCTCCATATCTTTTCATGCTCAATCAGATGGCGTATGTCTGCATCTGATTTGCGCGACAACCATATGGTCCCTTACTTGTCAGAGAGCTTGCCAAACGATGTCTCCCATGTGATATTTGTATGGTACAAAATTTAATAACTTTTTGTCTATTAGTTATTACCTATTAGATACCTAAGTTACAAGAGGGTATCAAGATAAATTGTCAATTCTGTATGGAAAGTAAGATGAAAGAAATTTTGGAGGAAGATAGATGTAATGGAATGGAAAAGGCTTCAGAGATACTATTGGGTTGATGAAAATTGTATCAGAGCGAGTTCTTGACGTATAGGAAAGAATTTTATGTTCCATCGATTGGGGAATAGTTTTCGACCGGGTCAATTGGATCAAACTTCTGAAAATATTTAAATAAATCAAGATCAATTGGAGAGATTGACTCATTTGCAATCTGTGCACAGGTCAAAGAGTGAAATTGCGCCTGAATAAAGGAGAAACCAGTAGAATGCAGATTGGCAGAAGAGTCAGAAAAGGATGTTGTACGCCATCCCAATTATTCTACATTTACAGTGAATAATTATAAAGGAAGGATTAATCGAAGTTGGAGATTTCAACATTGGAGGGCAAATTATTAACAAAGTGAGGTATGAGCATGACAATTATAGTTTAAACCGAGGAAAGACTACAGGAGACTGGCAATATGAAACGGAAATCAACAAAAAGAACTCGAAACTTATGAGAATATCCAGTGGAAACACGTCCTTAGAGAACAGAGTAGAACAAAGGTAGCTTGAGAAGGTCAATTGTTTCAAATATCTGGGAAGTATTTTGTCGAGCTGCTTACTGCACTAAAGAGATCAGGTCAAGAATTGCCGTAGCCACAGAGACATTAAAAAGAAAAGATCACTCTTACCTAAGTAGCAGCCTAACATTGTACTATGGAAGAAGTTGATCGTAATACATACGGAGCATTGGATTGTATATTCAGACTTGGGGGCCGATTAAATATTGACTTGCGTGATCGCAACGCATGTTTGCGATCAATTTCCGACGAACAACGTTAAATGTATTTTTTCGGAATTTGTGCAATATTGTCAAGGACTAGCTCGGGAGAGTAATACTCCCGGAAGTAGGAACTAAATACATGGTTCTGATTGGTTGGCGTTATCCGTTTCTAGACACATAGCATACATATAGTAGAAATCAAACGCTTACTGTTGTCAGTGCTCGTGGCCGAGCGTGCTAGCAACGGAAATCGTTTCTGGCGTGGGTTCAAACACGGCCTAAGGGAAGTTTTTTTCTATTTTCTTTTAAATTTTCATAACTTTCTTTTTATTAAAATAAGATGAAAACAATACTCAAAAAGTGATTTACTTACTTTTGTGCAGATAAGTAGTAGTAGTAGTAGAAACGGGTTAGAAGCCCCGCAGGGCTCGTTTTGTTCCACCTTCACTCCCATGATATAAATTTTGTGACCAACTTAAAACAGCTGGTTAGGGTAGCACGCGAAAAAAACGTACTTCCGGCGGTATTACTCTCCCGAGCGGGTCGTATGATGTCAGTCGTAAGATTTTCGGATCTTGAAATTAAATTTATCATATTGAAAATCTTCAATCCAAATGTTAGAACAAATTTTCTGAATAAACAAAATCTGAATAGAACAATTTCTGAATAATAATAATACGAAAACAGATGCTGGAGTACATGGGAAACCGTACACAGTAATATCGCAAGCCTTTACTCCACTATGCTATAAATGTATTAATTACTACTAATTCTTTATCAATTAAATGAAATAAAATGCACACTTACCTCAGAAACCTCACATCAGCATATATATACAGCCTGCAGATATCTAATCTTTCCTATATAAAGCTTGTGCTATCCAAATTGTACAAAATCACAAGCTTTCATTTGGGATTTGACTAACTTAGGTATGTTAATTCCACGCAAAGTAAAATCGCAAACACGTCGTAAACGAAGAGAAAATTTTGCGAGACACTATGATTGCAAAGGTTGGGAAGAACGATATTTAATTGGCCTCGTTGTTTGTTGTAAATTGATAGCAAAGATCGTTGCGATCACATAAGTCAATATTTAATCGACCCTTTGGATATTCCGAAAGTTAGAGAAGAAATTTTTTAGAAAGCTTCAAAATAAGCGGAGAGAGTAACAAACCAAGATGTTTTACAACAGACACAAGAGGACGATTTTAACCAGTATCCTTCATAGGAAGGCCAATTTGGTCGGATACATTTTACAAAGGCACTGATTTCTTCATAATGCCATAGAGGAAAAGGTGAAGGAAAGCGAGAAGTAGGAAAGCGACTGACCGATGATTTTAAAAATAGAAGAGAATATTCGAAATCAAACGAAGAAACATTTCCCGGCCCAAATCTAAGGGATAAAAAAAAATGTTCTTCCCTATTAGTCCTGGGACCTGTCAATATACAGAATATTTAATAATAAAGTTACGTCGGAAGAGAATAACTAATAACATGCAACTCAATCTGTTGTCTTGCGCGTTGCATAAATACTATGTTAGACTCCGCGAACTCGTTTAGTGAAGGAGGATGACGAAGCTTTTAAAAAGAAAATCCCCGAATTGTAACTTGTATATCACAAACTTTTTGAGCTGATTCATTGTCATGGAGCAGCTTGGCAACCTTGCTCAACTTTTAACAAAGAATTGGTTACTTACCAATAAATCTTCCCATGTGAAAAATAAATATTCTCCAAACGTATCGAAACAACAACCTAGTTCCGTCTTCAGTAGTAAGGTAACAAGGATAAAAATGGATTGGAGAAATATGGTATGGAAAGGATGCATTTCACCAAACAAATATAGCGTGAGAGATGGGTACTTTAAAAACTAAGAGCAGATCACAGTGCGAAAGAATGAGCTGACTTGAAGGAAGCGCGATGTCTATGTTACGTCACTATTGCCAGATCTAAAATATGCATCAAATGTAGGTAACCAGATTTTATCAATGTTGCCAAAATCCAGATTTAAAGCCATCCTTCAACTCAGCTAATTTTTTTCGCTCTATGTTCCGCTCTTTTTGCTTTCTTCTTCTTATTTTAGTACCGATCTCTCACAGTATATTTATATGGTAGTATGTATTCCTTTTTTCCATACCATATTTCTCTCATTCATTTTTATCCTTCTTACCTTACCACTAAAGACGGAAGTAGCTTGTTATTCCGTTAGTTTTCACACAGTAGGATTTATTGGTAACCAATTTTTTATTAATTTGAATCATCCTTTCATGCACCTACATAATTTTAATTGCTCAACTTTTGTCTTTTATTCTTGGTGGGGAATCGGAGTGCTTCCATTGTTTGGATTTGGAATCGTAATAATTTGACAAGGTTTCATCCCCTGTTTTAATTCATGCCTTGAAGTTGTTTCACCACTTAAACATTGCATTTTGTGTTTCATCTCTGGATTGGGAAATGTGGCAGCCAGCGCACACCTTACTCATGATGAATTGTTCTTCACAGTTAAGAAACGCCTAATAACCCACTCAATCCTCACAGGTTGGAAAATCTGCTGCAGATCACACTTTGGCTTTCCAACACAAGTTTATTCTTCAGATGGAATATTTTCTGGGTAATGCTATAGATCTCTCAAGCAATGCTCTACACCAGCGCCAGTGGTTCTCAACATTGGCGTTAATGCCTCCCAGGAGGTGTTTTCGTTTCCAAGAGGAGCGCTGAAACAAGAAGGGGCGATAAACTATTAGCAGGTGTTGAGATTTTATGACCTGTTAGATTTTTTTTTTCTTATCATTGTACGAAAGCCACTATGAATTTTACAAATTATCATGAGTTACAAATAATAATGTAGACTCTGTAAGGCTAATTTTACGAACTGAAGTGTTTTTCAGGTTCTTAGAGTACTTCGTCAAAGTCTTACGTTTAGCTTTGTGCATGGGTGGATTGAGTGGGCGATCAGGACAATCGTGTTCAATCAAAGGGGCGCTAGGCTCGAGAAGGTTGAAAACAAGTTCTACAGGACGCAGCTCAGCTGATCATCTCCTTTGCATCTAGAGAGCCACCATTGTGATATACACTGATTAGGTGATAGATTAGATGGTGACGGAGTTATTCTGCAGAATGAAAATTCGAATATAGGATGACCTTCTTTATGCATATTTCATCCGTAATTCTAATGCTGCTTTTGTAGAAACATCTCCTATAATATAATACATAAAACATACATAATTTATAAAATAAACAAACAACAGATTATACTATATTCAGAGTTAATACTATTTCGTATGGGGGATGTTTTCTATGTGGGGTACAAAACTTCCTCTCATGTTCTACATTATTAGGTTTAACACAAAAGAAGTCCAAAGATGAGACAAACCAATGGATAAATATCATTTAGCTAAACAAACTGTTATCCATAAATGTAAACACTCATGCGTAGTTTTCGAGAAAAACATTTTTAAAACGTACAAATTCATCCCGTACGATAATCACGACGGCACTTATTAAGATGAAACTAGGTATTACTGAAGTACATACTAATGAAGATTTTAGTAAGACGACAATATACGTGTACAGTATGGTTAATGAGATATAGCCTAAAATTATGATCAACTCTTCAGTTTAATTTTTGTTTAATTGCAACACTGTCAAAAGATACGAGATATGTCGCCGATACATCCCACTTGAGCTGAACAAAATCATATGGTGAAACTGCCGTGCGTAGTTTTAGAGAAAAACGACTTTTTATTGTGTTAAAAAATTGTTCGTTGCCAATCTGATATAACTGATAGTTTCAAAAGCAGTCGGCACAGAGAGTAGTTGTGGTGTCGTGCATGGCTGATATGACCAGTGTTGTGTGGGGTGCTCTAAAGCACGTTTACATTTGAACAACGTTCTTGAACAAAAATCCAAGTGATCTATGGGAAAAATGTACATTAGTGTCATGAAGGATTGCAGGAAGTGTGTAACAGCGGTGCGATGTGCTACCAGACGGTTGCACGATAGGTAAAGACATTTCGTTTAGACTGGGAGAAGTCAGTAAGTTGGACTCATAGTGGTGGCACATCTGTTACAGAGGAGCATGTTGAATGAGTGGAATGTCTCTTTGAAAATGATCGTTACTAAACTAAGTCACCGCAATGTCCGTAGTCAACGTGACAGATACAGTGACCCAATTGTTGCTTAGGTGCCATTGCGAGGTTTTGTGATATCCACCATACTCACCAGACGTGATCCTATCCAATTTTGACCTGTTTCCAAGGTCAAAAGAGCCTCTTCGAGGCACTAAGTTTCCAGATATTCCGTCTTGTTACGTGCTGTAAAACATCGCTCTAGATCAACGAAGACAACCTACCATGGGAAGCAATGCAGAACAACGCGAAAAGATTATAGGCTATCTAGAGTTTGTAATGTGATCGTCAATATGTACGTTCAATAACATATCTGTACTACGTTGTCAGTACTTTATTTAGGGATCACGTACAATTACTAATTAGTATCACAGTTATTCGGTCCTCTAATTGAAAACATCTCCCTGATTTCGTTCGCTTCTTATGTTAAACGTATAAGCGCAGAGCATTGAAACATATAGCATGAAACGAAAAACTCACCAAGTTTTAGCTACAATTGCTTAAATGCTAGATATCCTTACAAGACACACATAAACATAATCCGAACTTCATCCACAGACGTCGGAGCACATCCAGATCAACCCTACCCACAACCGCTCTGATTCGCTAATCAAGCTTATCTGGTAAGGTGGTTTCCGAAGAACTTTCCACACTGCCCGAAAATAGTGTACCAAGCTCTCTGCCTTTCTTTACAGTCTATTTGCTGGGGTTTCAAGCATGAGTTTCTATTATGCTGTCAACGATTACGCGCGCCTAGCGGTCACAATGATGTACTAAGCCCTGTCACAATACCTGAAACGAAACTTCCAGTTTTTCATTTCATGCTGTATATTTTGAATACTCTACGCCTTATACTTGTAACATAAGATGTGAACGAAATCGGGAAGCACATTTGTAGTAGCCCTGTATTTTTTCTGTGTTAATTCAATGATTAAAGGAAAGCTATTTAGTTTTCTTTTAAATGGTGTATTTTGATGGTACTGAAGAGAAGGTGTTGTAACTGTCTGCAGAAAACTGAAGGAAATTATAAAATTAGTATAATGTTGTAATAGAGAAATATTTTGAACTTTTCTCTGTATTAATACCTAATCACTGATAGCATACAAAAATCTATTATCACATCTTGTCCCAGAATTTCAAGTGAAAACCTTCGTCCTGATTAAAGTATTTTTGATGCACAAAAATAACATATATACGTTCCTCGTTTGGGGAGGAAATTGGGAGCATTAATTTTTCTTTATTTTCGAAACTGAATTTTAGCGTTTATTGTAAATTATTAGCGCACATCCCGCGAGAGAAAATGATTGTGAATCGGTAATCCATATATTTTAAGACTGTTAATCCAAGTTAAGTAATCTAAGTATGCAAATAATTCTACTGTTTAGAATGAATCAGTGATTCTGAAATGGTTTCATCACTATTTTCGAGTTCAGCTGCATGGTATAACTAGCCTTGAAGCACACTTTTTTTAAAATAAGAAGTAGATTTCAGGTGCAAAGCACTGACATTCAGGTTCAGTAAGCACTGAATATTGTGTACGCTTTAAAGATTTTATTATTTATAATGCACTTGTATGCATGTTTCTTTTAGTCACCTTTCAGCTTGCATTTACTAACCAACTATATCTTTTCAAAATTATTCATTACTCTAATTTATTACTTACCTAATTCTTAATTTTGATTTTGAGTTTAGTCTTTCTTTCAGCAGCAAGGTTATATGAGACGTGAACCTACAGCTTGACATGAGATCCGAACCACATAAGCTTATGCGGAAATCAAACCCGGCTCTCCTGCAGCAAAGACGCGTATGCTATCCACATAGTCATGAGGGAGCTCAATCCTTAACTTTGATATGGCAATTATCACCTTTAACACCCTGTTTTACTTCCTTCCACAGAACTTTCTATAATGTCTACGGGAATACCTTTTCTTCTCAGAAAATGTTCCAACCAGTTTCTCTTTATCTCATTTAATTACATCTACTATTTTTCTTTCCTCTTCTACTATTTCCAACATTTCCCGGTTTTTCGTTTGATTCAACTAATTTCTCCATCTTTCTGCACACCCATTGGTTTTAAATCCTTTCCTATAAAGGCTAAGTTTATGTTCCGCATCTGCTTCCGCTATTCTTTTGCTTGTTTTTATGTCACGTTCACACTTATGTCCTCACTATGTGTAATATTATCTAGGTACCGATAACTAGGAATCTGTATTACTTTTTTCTCTCCGACTTTTAGATTTAATGCAGACCGCTTCGTTTTAATCATAATTGCTTTTGTGTTTCTAATGTTAATTTGCATCTCATTGACTTGTTTTATAATTACGTTCTTTATATTCTCCTATGAGTAAAAATTAAAAACGTTAGTAAAATATTTAACCATTTTTGGTATGAAGAGAATTTATTATTATATTCAGATTTAGAACATAATAATACCTTTTCTTAATCTCTCCTAATATGACTGTGAATTCTTCTAGAAGTATATATAATGGTATATTTACAATTTATATTTTGTGAGGAATAGTAATTGGTTTCTTAAAATGATTATTTCTCCCTTATGCATATTTCATAATTTGTCTAATTACTATTGTTATTTTTACATTAGAACTTACATATATGGAATTTTAGCTTTATGTCCTAGTAGTTTAAAAGTTATCTCTGAAATAAGTGTTGTACTAATTCTGCGAAGACTGTAGAACTCACTTTAATACCCACAATATTTTAACAAAATGGATCTCTAATTAGGATAAATTATTGTAGTTTGTCCTCTTTATTAAAATTAATGGCCAACATTTCTAATTGGAGTATAATTATCAATTAAATTTTCTGTTACTAACGGATCGGATCTTTCTCTTTGTCGGTTTAATTTAATTTCCAAAAATACTTGTTACTATTTGTAATTTCACTTTTGATTTTCTTTATTTTTAAAGGATAAAAATATCAATTAGGATTTTTTTGTAAAGAAATAATCCTTTAAACGTAAGCAAATAATCAAAAAGGAAAAACGTTTTCAAAGGTAGCTAAAACTCGTAAACGAAGTTGGTGATTCAACTTTATTCATCATTTTTGAATTATTACTTCAAATAAAAGTACAGCATTGCATTCGTTCATTTTACTATTGAATATCAGTGATTATCGAGTAGGTATAAAAAATAATACATGGGAAGAAAAATATGTCAGACATTTTTCCTATAAAAAATGTATAGGTGTATTTTTAAATAACGTGAACTTCTTATTATTACCAATTTGAAGCACTGCAGGCCGCGAAGATTATGATGTTAAATGATTTTCAGTTACGTCAGGGGCGTCTTTTGAGGAGGATAGGGAGTACAATTGCAACCCCTGAGTTTGAGAAACATGTGTCTTCTAATAATTTGTATACCTCGTCTGGCCATAAATACTGTTAGAAAGAAAAAACTCAACATCAGCAATAAGAGAAAAGGGAATTAAATATGTAAATAGTATGTGAAGCATACATAGTCTGACAACACTTTGCACCAATCATATTTCGAAATGTCCGCCCTTAGCACGTACACAAGCTCGGAGTCTGGCGGGCCAGTTGTCTATGGCAGCACGTACTGTCTCCAGGGAATTGACGCCACTTCAACCACTAAAGAGTGCTTCAAACTGTTATCTGTGGGATGACTCTTCTTTGCAGACAATATCCTCAAGCACTATCCACAGTTTGTAATCCACGGGATTAAGGCCAGGGCTGCTAGAGAACCAGTCCTCAGTGGATATGAAGTCAGGCACATTGTGTGCCAGAGCCAAGTCTTGCTGGAAAGTCCACGTGAATGTTCTAAAGAGGATGGTGGTCAATTCCTTTACTATAGGCTTTAGCACAGTGTTTTGATACACCCGGACACTAGTTTTCACTCTTTCTCACAAAAATGAAGACGTGTGGTGGCAGCATAGCTCACTCCCCAGCACACTATGACGGACACGGGATGATGGGCTCTCCGGATTTTCGGAACTTTGTCCCTGGCTTCCTGAGCTGATGCCGCATACACCATATAATTTTTGGCGACCGAAACATTCTTCGATAGTGAACAACTTCTCATCGGTGAACAGAATCTGTCTGTGCCGATTTTGTACATACCACTGAAGCAGACGTTTACTTTTACCTTGCTTTGCTCCATTAAACGCGGCGTCAGAAAGGGTCCCGTTGACTGTCGGTAGACTCGAATACTAAGATCGACCCTGAGTAGCCTGGACACCGTTCGCTTGAAGATATTCATCTCACGGGCTATTACTGTCTGCTTCCGTACGGGATTTCACCTCATACGCGTCACCACTGCTTCACAGCTTTTGGGAGATCTTGAACTTCATGGTCGGCCAGCTATCAGGCAATCCTGAACAGACCCAGTATTAAGGAACCGCTGGGTGGTGCGGTACACAAACATGCGACTGATGTTAAGCTTTTTTAGTGTGTTAAAAATTTCACTCGCTAGTTTTCCAACTTTGTGTAGCGCTATCACTGCTACCCTATTTTCTTACTCATCCCAATCCATCCTGCCTATACGGGTTGCGTGCATACCTTTCTACAGCAGCACTCTCAATTAGAGATGCAAAAAAGCCGTCTTTTTTGAATCGATGTTTTTTTTTTCACATAAAAAGCCGGCTTTTTTGGGAAAGAAAACGAGAATTTTGGAAATTTTGGCTTTTTTCATTTTCATGATTTTTCTATCTAAATAGCTTTCTTATAGTATATTCTATAGTT
This sequence comes from Thermobia domestica, assembly GCF_964235325.1. Taxonomy (NCBI): domain Eukaryota; kingdom Metazoa; phylum Arthropoda; class Insecta; order Zygentoma; family Lepismatidae; genus Thermobia; species Thermobia domestica. The sequence continues at coordinate 145,117,874 of NC_137455.1, read as the reverse complement.
AGATAAGAATTCCATGACCTAAATGTCATATTTCGCACTAAAATTCACCAGCAAGATGGATGAAGCACGTGTTTTACGAATTGAAACTAACGTGAAGAATGTAGTATTTGAGCGCAATTTTATAGGCTGTTTAACTTTATTTTAACTTTTGAGTTATCGACATTTTTTTCTTCTCGGGATCATTTCAGTTTGTCATCCGTGTTTCATTTCTAAGAGCTTAGTACTCTAGCTTCTAGCGCAAAAGTTAAACTTACGTTTTTCTATATATCCGTCAAAGCGTACGTTTTTCAATATATCCGTCAAACCATACTTCCACATTTCTGTTATACTGTAGCTGTGCAACTATTTAGTAATAATTTTCCGGATACAACCTTGAATACTAATTTATACAAATAATCAGTAGCGGATTTAGAAAAGTACTTTGGGAGATATTTCTCTGATTGTTTCGTTTTCTAAAATGTCCTAACTTTATTTGGGAGGAGCCTGAAGTTTATGAGTACAGGCATAACTAATATTTCGTTTCGTTTATATATTTAGCGATAATCTTCCGGATACAATCTGATTGAAGATCATTTTATACTGAGAATCAGTGGAGGATTTAGAAAAGTATTTTGGGAGTTTTTTTTTCTTACTAATGTTTAGTTTTTCTCCCGTAATTTTTATTTGACGGGAGCTTAAAGTTCATGAGTAAAGACATGACTAATAGATATTTCGTTTGTTTTAGACATTCCGTAATTTTGGGAAACAGGCTTCAGTCCGAAAGACCGCCCCCCTAACCTTCGCAAAACCGTCAGTGCTGGTAATTAGTAATAATAACGATTTAAAAACAATAAGAAAGGAAGTCGGCCAACTCACAGTACACGCACTATTTCTACTTCACAGATGGAATGAAGAAAAGCTTTGTCAAAATGGTCGAATGCTGAGTTGAATCCCGGACTTCCCAATAGAAGCGCAAAAGCTCCACTCAGTCATGTTTGTTGTGCAGTTGTATTTATCTTAAGTTAAATATATTCCGTAGTCCTTTTTTTTTTGAGGAGTGGTGGTGGTGGGGTGAGGAGAGTTCCATAATGATATGAAGGGTGTGAGCCAAGAACATGATAACTAACAAATTTTCGATTGCTGAATTATGTAGCACCAGATAGACAGCAACGCATGCCGCTTCGTTTAATCCTTCATGTATAGTCTTATGTGAAAGATTAGCTTTCCGACTTTCAAAATGGATGTGCAGCAGAAAATCTCTAATTTCTTAAAATAGTAAAATTGTGGGTTACCACGTTCTTACCTCATACCCTTCATATGTTGAATCCCTCTTGTTAAAAATACAGAAAACTTGAGGACTGAGTAAACCGTGATGGTGGTTATATAAAACTTAACTGTACAATTTCAAGAATATACAAAACCAAAAGCTCTAGATGTGCAGCCTTTAAGTGTATCATATAAATCTAAGTTATTTTTCTTATGTTTTATTTTAATTTTATTTTGTTCCAAAAAGAGGGTATGGAATATTTTGAAAAATACTACACAGAATTTTGCTACTTATTTGTGTATTTTTTAAAAAATAAGTATTTACTTTTAGGGTTGGCTGGTTTACACCAGCTGTTTCTTTTCTTTTTTTTAAATAAACAACTGGTTTAAACAAAAAAAAAAAAAAAAAAAAAAAAGAACGAAAAATGTGAATCGTGTGAACTTCATGGTGACGTTTCCACACATCAAACCATCTGCATTAGTTTTATTTCCTTTTCACCTTTTAATCAAGGTGTCCCATGTTCAATTCTCGGTCGAACCACAACCCTTTTTTCATGCGTAAACAAAGTAGCGGTTCGGATGTCACTTTAAGCGAAAGTCTTCTTGATAACCTCGGTATTACGTAAGGATGTTAAGCCTGAACATACGAAACGAAACCAAATTGTATATTTCTGCATGCCTGAATGCCTGTTGTTTTATAAAGAAGCCAAGGTTACTTAAATATATTGGTATAAATTGGCAAAATTTATCGATTGCTTACGTAGCTTCCAACATTAGCTTAGATTGGACTTCCAATGATATGTACGTACTAAATTTGTAATTTAATACCTCAGTTTTAGCGTACTGATAATGATATGTTGACCTTTAAACTTTGCATGCAAAGCAATAACAGGATTTATCCGTTATTGTTTTACGTTTAGAGTAATGACGGGAATTTCCCGATGGCTAGGGCGGGAGTTTCCCAATTTAAGAAATTTACTGACCGGACTTCTTTAAGCTTACGTGACCTCTTCCAGCATAACTCCATTGTTGCATAATAACACCAAGGCGAAACAAACTTATTTCTGTCAATATGTAATATAAATACATAAAGCAAAATATCTAAACCCAAAAAAGCCTGGTTTAAACCAAAAAAACCTAGTTTAAATTCCCCCCAAAAATCGGGGTTTTGGCATTTTCAAAAACAACCACGATTCTTGCCAACCCTGCTTACTTTTGTATGAAGGAGGTTAAAAAAATCTTATTATATTCATTGGTTAATCCTTTGGAATTCATAATGTAAATATGTTGAGAAGTAAAACTGTTTGAAATATCCTTTCGAAATTCATGGTTTATTTTCGAGGTTTTATATTATTATCGACATATCGACATCAATCACTAATTAAATGACTTTTTGTGTTATAGAGAAGAGAAACAAAATCTGGTTCATCAATTTAAAGCAGAATTTTGAAAAAAGCCCAAAATTTCCCAAGCAAAAAAGCGAAGCAGAAAAAACCGAGTTTTTTTTCCCCAAAAAAGCCGTTTTTTTCCGAACCCTTGCATCTCTACTCTCAATGCATGATCGCACTTTCCATCGTCACGTTCATTCCTCCTACTCACAACAGTATTGCAGCATCTATTACTTTTGTAACAGTATTTATGGCTGGAATAAGTACTAATATACTAATAGAAAACGTGAAACTCTTATATCGGTGGATACTCTTGCGCCCTCTTGGGAAAATCTAAAATGACGCTACTGAATTGGGTAAACAGCACTTACAAAACTAACGTGTATTCTTAACATGGCTGTACATGATTTGTATATAGAACACATTAGGAAAGTACACACTTCTTACTGCTAACGTTTAACAATAAAAATAAAATAATATTTATTTAAATAAAGTAAATAAATTCTGAAAATATATATACATATTTTGCATATTAAGTATATTTTACAAATTAAAAAAAAAGAACAATTTTCGATCGTACCACAGTATATCGAGCTGGGCTAAATACCCATTGAATTTCTTGATAATATATTTAAAAATTAAATACAATATATTTATCAATACATTGATCACGATTACAAAATTAAAAGTCTCATTTTCTCATCAGTGACAATATTTTACTGTACATGAAAACTGAACAAAACTGTGTACGAATAATGTCGCTAGCAGCAAAGTAAAGACTACAATTTTAATTAAAGTCTGTTCTAAATTATATATTTTAAATCATAAATTATATACAAATCATTACACTTTACACAGACATCAGTACGCAGTGTTGTTTCACAGTACGCTTTTGAACTTTAATTCATATTACGTTCCTGAGTCAAATTTGATAACTAATTAAATATTTCACTTCTTTCTTGTTACGATGAATTCTTGTCTTGATGCATACATTAAATACGGATCAGTTCACAAATCCTCAAGCTTTTCACATTTCTGCATTATCAGCCTTACGAGAAGAAACCTGCAAGATATGATGATTCTTGATTAGAAGTTGCCAGAAAGATGAACAATTATATATACCGATATATAAAGCATATAAACAGAAAAGACAAAATTTCAAAAGAACAAAAGACGTTTAGACTACAATTGAAACATATATTAGCAAATTTATCTGTAGGTACAATGCACGTTATTAGTATATATACCAGTATGTTGTATATACTTCTCATATTTTTTTGTACTGGCTGATGTTAATTTTCTCTTTAATAATATTTAGTAATTTAAAATGTTAACACCACACTGTGTTCGATTTCAGATGATTAAATGGTATTTGACTTCCGTCATTAGGATCCCACTTTAAACTGTAAGTACGTGTCTCACACAGTGTCGTTAAAGTTGAAACAAAAAATGACACACTGCACACTACAGTTTTAAGATTTCACGTCTGTCGATATCACGGAACTGAATATAACAGGTAAAGACTTCCTTTAATTCCGTTTTGAAGTGGTTTGATCTATTTTTTACTCGTGCGCGGATAACAAACTCTCTGATTTTTTATTATTATTATTACTAACTTTTGAATGGATGGTTTAATTTCAGTTGAATCTTCTGTATCGTATAGAAAACGGATTTAATAAAGGCTGAAAATTTTCACTGTAGTTGGTGAGTCCACATAGGATTTCTGTTGGCTGTCACGACCAAGTGGTCTACGGGATTAGATTAGCGATCGCAAGACCTGTTTGCCGCGGGTTTGAATTCCGCTGAAGGCATGAATGTTTTTATCCTTTCACTATTCCTTATTATCATTCCTGACCGTTTTCTTTAGAATAAAGGCAGAATTATAAGACAAAAACTAAAAAGCAAGAGAATACCTTATTCAATTTACGTATCATATATTACATCCTTCTGGCAAGAGACCGGCAATTTCGTTTTTAAAGTAGTCAATCGTAACATACACCGCCATACAAGCACTATCTTCCAAATAGGTTATATTTTCCGAACGACCCGACTAAAAGAAAAGAGAGAGCAAAAGAGAAAGGTCAACTTTGAAGAAGTAAAAATTGCGAAGAACTACAAGCAAGGAATTTGAATGACAATTTGTCTGTATACGAGTAGGTAAAAATTTAAAACACTTTCATTTGTGGAAATATCACCTTAAAAATAAATAAATAAAAAAGATAGCCATCAATGAATTCTTCCACTATAGTTTTTACTTTAAATAACGCTGTCCCATTAAAGTTTCGGCTGTTTTTAAAAGCGAAGCTTACAAAAGAAATATGCGAATTTTAGGTTTGGCTACAACTGAAACTATTTTCTCATGATGCAACGTTTTGCATATCAGCTATTTTTTCTTATTGTAAGGAACAATTTAATTTCCTTATATATATATATATATATATATATATATATATATATATATATATATATATATATATATATATATATATATATATATATATTCTTAATGGAACATAAATTAGATGCTCTGCAAAAGAAAAATTTTCAAATGTTCTGTTTGATCAAAAAAGAATAGATCGAGATAAAATATTTAATTCCTGAAGTCGAAGTCCTTAGTACAAAACTTAAATTCTTCCAGATGAGGAGAAAAAAAAATTGAGACACATGAAGAGAAAAATTAAAGAGCAAAAGCAGCAGTGAAGAGTCCAGTTGGATGCCATGTCACATAAGTATAAGCAGTTGAAGTTTAGTGAAGAACGATAAAATTGACGGGTAGGGTAAGTCGGTAAAAGTGACAGACTTGAAGGCGAATTTTGGTAGCTGGAGCTACCGTTGGTTATGAATTCATTGCTCAACACTGACGCTAAGAAACCTCCCCAGGTCCCAATGGCATCTCACCTGGATGTCATTTACTTCTAGCAATGTTATTAATACTTTATCTTTCAAAAGAAATTAACAAACACGTCTATAATTGACAACTTGCCTCGACTTGCACGAGCACGTTCTTCAAGCCGGTGTTTTGCCATCTCGATAACATGCTGCCACCTACAAATATTTTGTTGACATTTTTCAACTTGCCTACTATTCATTCAAGGTTAGGTGGGATGCCATTTGGACCTGGGGAGATTTCTTAGCATCAATGTTGAGCAATGAATTCATAGCCAACGGTAGCTCCAGCTACCAAAATTTGCCTTCAGATCTGAGGAGGATATGTTACGGAAAGAAAACAAACAAATAAATAAATAAAGTAAGTAAGAACATTTGCTTATGTGAGCCATTTTCTATTTTTTCTATATTCTTTACAAAAGAAATACAAAAATTCTCGCACTATAGAAATAAGTGCATCGAATTAATCTGCCCGACACCGAAAAATAACCATGACTTCTGGAAGTCTGAAGTCCTGTTATCCCTGGAATGCTGAGTATGTTAAGCATTATTAATAAAGGGAATCTAGGAATTTCGATTTCCTTTAGAGAAGCAATATCACATAAAATACAAGTAGGAAATTTGATTTGCCAATTTCCGTAAGCAATTATAACTTTTCCTTTTTCTTTCATTGTATTTCATTAATATTTTGTACATTGTTATTTTATAATTTAGTATGTTTTAAATTTCGTACGTATATGCTTTAATACATGGGACACACCCAATATATAAAAAAAATCTTCTTTCATATATATATATATATGCGGCCATGCAGTGGCGTAACTAAAGGCTTGGAGGCCTCCCCGCAGACAGCATGGAGTGGGGCCCCTTCTCTATGTCCCACTTCACGATTTGGGGACCAACTGATGGCTTGGGCCTCCCGCAATGCAGGGTCTGCGGGGCCCTTATTTACGCTCTTGCGGCCATGGTAGGTCAATGATAGAACGCTCAATTCTGGTCCGTGGGATCTAGTTTGATCCAAGCTCCCGCCAAGTGGGCTTTGTGATGGACTAACACCGTGTAGGAGGATTTTCTCGGACTTTTCCCGTTTCCTCCCACTTTTTTTATTCGAACATTATCATCCATCTCATTATCACCATTTCCCTTAGACTCGAAGCATAATCATGAGACGTTAAACCTCAAAAGAAAAAAGTCACTTGAGAAGTTCTTGGAATGACATACAGAAATTGATATACCTCTTGAAACTTGTGTTCATTCTTCTACACAGTCTTCTTTAACACATTTGGCTCAACGATGTTCTAAATCCTTTACGCCATCAAGGAAACAAGATTTCTCCAGCCTGTAAAATACTTCTTCATTGATCCATCGATGCTTTAATCTCTTCGTCTAAAGAAAGTCAAAGCTCATCACGGTATTTTTACAGCTTTGGGAAGCTGTGGAAATGTAGAGATCTAAATCTCGTGAATAAAGAAGAAGACAGAAAATCATACCCAACTCACTGATTTTGGTATTTACAATGGCACTCATATAGGTATGGGCATTTAACTGCAACAACTTTCTTCTTTGATGAACTCCGACTCTTTCCAATTTTTTTCTTGAAGTTATTCCCAAAGTTTTCGATTGTGTTCAGCGGTGATGGTTTTACCAGGTGGAAGATATTCAAAGAGAAGGCTACAACAAAAACACGCCATGATCTTTCTGGTCGACTTCTCACACATGACCTTTGGAGATGGAGAATCAGAATATTTCCACTGTTTTATCCGTAGTAATGAATTGAACCATAAAATCAGTTGGATTTTTCTCAAATGGGTTGATTATCCTTACAGATTTGTACTCCGTTTCATTTTTAATCGAGTGTCAATCGTCGTGGCAACCATCCAGGGAGTTTTTTTATGCACAATTCTTCTGTGTAAATGTGAAATAATTGTTTATTTGAAAAATCTAATCTTCTGCAATATCAGTTACATTTAATTAGCGACCCTTGAATGTCATATCATGTACCCTTTCAATATTGTCTGGGATAGTAACAGATTTTGATCGTCTACTTCGCGGGTCATCCATCCTTCAGGCTTCCACGATCGAGTTCATACTCAGATGTCTGCCTGAAAAAAACGAAGCCAAGTTCCCCAAAATATCTTTTGTATCATTAATCATTATGTATTTCTGTTGACTTTATTATACTAAATATTACATGACCGCTTGCTATTAATTTCTTTTTACCATTTTTTGAAACATGCGAACGTGGACTTCAATTGTATATTTATAATTGCTGTTTACTGAAGTTTAGCGCCTTTTTCAGCACTGAAGATGTACAAGATGTGGACCTACAGTTTAAGATGGAATCCAAACCTTCGTAATGCGTTCAAATTTCAGTGCTCTCGTACCGGGGATTAAACCCGGAATCACGCACATCAAACTAAGGAGGAGGCCAGTAACATTTACGTTGTGACTGTTTTGCCCAATCACATAAAATTTTGTGCATTATAAGAATTAACTTCGACGTTAAATACCTCAGTGGGTAAAGAAAACTGTCTTGTCTTTCCTGCTAGGTTATACTTAGTATCTTTTTTGCTCATTGAGGGGCGAGGAACAGTGCTAGCTGATGTTTCAGGATGTTGTTTCTCGATATTTTTAGAAATGCATAATCTAAAATAAACTCTTCTAAAAACACTTATAAGTAAAAATTCGCCATAGTAAAATTTATTATAATTGCAGTTTTAATGTGTTTTTGCGGTATGAAAGTGAATGATAATCTTTTTGGTAAATATAAAATTCCTATTTTACAATATATATTTTTATCTAATTGAAAAAGGCTGGAAAATGAAGTGAAAACTATATTTCCTTCCCTGTGTTCATCTGCTTCCCACATCCCTTAGCAACTAAAGAAATGGACTTGTTTCGTAGGAATGAGAGAGGAGGACAGAGCAGTTTTAGTCTGATTGGAGGTACAATAGTAGGAAGAGGAAAATCAGCAGATGTGAATCTTAATAATAGTCAATAATGCTTATACTTAGAGGAACATGTGAATTTTTTAGTGTTTACATCATGATAAACGTGTCGAATGTCTAGTTTTTTAAATTTTTTCTTTTTTTATTCACTAATAAAAGTGAATTATTTTAATGTGTTTAAATGTACATTGCGCAGTGCTGCATGCATTTTGCATGATGACTGAATACAGTGTTAACAAATATATAAAAAACCAGAACGGTACAAGAACAAATTGGTACCTATATATGTATTGTGTGCATATGGACTTACAGTTGTACGGACGGCATGGATAGGTACTGTTAAGTCAGAGGACTACAGACGCGTTGATTTATTATTGAAATAGGTTATGTGAGATAAAGGTATAGGACCACGGTTCTTCCACACTCTAGTTAAACTCACGCCCCTGATGTTCCATTTCTTTTCTTTAGGCTCTCAAACAGTAATACGAATACCTTAGCCGCTGTGGTACAAAAGCTACTAAGGTATGAATAGCACTCACCCAGTGTAGGGTACCAGGACAAGGACCAAACTACTGACTGTACATTCACATGAATGATGTCTACGGGAGTACAGTTATAACGTATAACTTCAGGCGTTATTTACTGATCCAGGCAATAATACAAAATGCCCACAATTATACCTAGTGCTGCCATCTGTGAGTCATTTCGAAAACTTTTAAATGGCTCCGTTATATACATAATTTATTACTTGCGTGATAATAGAAGTACACTACTTTCGCTAAATATTTCATCAAGTTAGGAGGGGTAAAAGTAGACGGACAAGAAAAACAATAAACAGATGTTAAGCGTCCAGGTGGAAGGTGGCATGCAGCGCTATGTGCAAGATTATTATTATTACTCAACTTAAGAGGTATTAACCAGATCTGAATGAACAACCATGAGTCTCTGTGAGAAAATGCAGTTGCTCGAGAAGATTTTGTAAGTGTGACTAAAAGAACTTAGCAAGTTAGTATTGAAGAACATCTTAGCAACCGAAAACAGAACACCCGGTTTTGGGTCTTTCAAAACAATTAAAACAACACAACACAATATTATACTCAAGAATTATATTTGGAGTCAAAGACGGAAACTCAGACTTTTTTATTTTCCTTTCTTTTAACCTGTTTATTCTTTTAAAACAGACAAGATTTGGCATAGATAAGGATTAGTCAAATAACAAATAGACGACAGTGATGTAAAACTACATCGAGTACTCGACAGTAACAACAACATGAGCTGGTAACCTTTGCCTGTCAAACAAAGGAACACACATTCCGACCTCACCACTTCACGGCGAGCCATACCATTATCTGATTCGACAAGGTGTCTCTGCTGTACTCTATTCCGATAAGTCTATGCCTATTATTTCCTTAATTTGTTTTTTTCATTTCTCTTATTTCTTTTATCCCCGGGAACAGACGGTGCATAGTTTATTCAGAAATCAGAATCTGAAGTTAGTGAGATTGTTGTATTTGTTAGTTTATGATTTATATTTGTAAATTGAAGTTCTTATGAAGAAAGAAAAAAAAAAAGTACTGATGAATACCTATTACTACTATTTCAAATGAAAGTTGCTATTAAGCGAATTACAAGTTAGACATTTTGAAACCATGCACAAGGAGAATTTTGAACTCAATTTTTGTCATTAACACCCTTTCTCGTGTACCAAATTTTAAAATTTATTTTCAATAATTTAAACTGCCTCTTCTGTAATCTGCTTTTGAAAATACTGAGGTTACAAGAAAAATATATGTTACACTACTGCGATTACACAGAGGAGACAGCTGAAATTATTGGGCAAGTACATCTAAATATTTGGAACACGAAAAAGTTTGTAAGATATATTTGGTAGATTAGATTAGATACTAGGATAAGTCAAAAGTCTTGCAATATTTTCACAACCCAAACAGCAGGCATGTGTATACGCCGTTATCGGCTATAAGTACAAGGTCAAACTGTCCGTCAGTGTCTTCAGTCAGCTTTTAGTGGCAGTGACGACGAATGATCATCAAGTGTGACACGTGAACTGTTACTGTATGAGTTCGAACTTTGGAATAACGCTGCAGCAGCCGCAGCCCAAAATATTTGTCGTGTGAAAGATGAAGGTACAATGACCCATTACAGCAATTTATTAATTCCAGAAATTTCGTGCAGGTTGTAAGAATGTTGAAAGTCAGCGAAGGTCCAGTCTCCCCACGGGAAGAAAAGCCCTTCACCAGCACACGACGACTGTCAAACCAGATCGAATGTAACTCGTGAAGACCATCAGGAGCTGTCGCATTGTGCCACGTTGACCCTATGAGTCCATATAAGTCCGTTCACGTCCATATGAGTTGACCCCTGTTTAGGCCCAGAGGAGACAGGATATGCACCAAAAGCAAAATCTGCGTGAGGTGCGTTTTCTGAAACGAATTGTCACATGCGATGAAAAATTTGGATTTTTCCACAATTAAAATGTGCAAAAATAGTGGTTGATTAAGGGTCAACTTCCAGAACCGTTCGTCAAACAGGGCCGTTTCGTGCATAAAGTCATACTTTCTGTGTGGTGAGGTTACGAGGGAATAATTCACTTCAAGTTTATTCCTAACGGTCGAACCATCAATGTCGATCTTTATTCCGGATGTATGCTGCACTACGCCAAAAATATCCTACAGCTCAAGGCCAAAGGAGATGGATATGTGCCTTTAACTGCTGTAATATCTGCGTGATGTGCGTTCTTATGCGACAAAAAGTAGGTGTTTTTCTGAAATTCGAATATGCAAAAACAGTGGATAAGCAAAGATCAACTTCCAGACCCGATCGTCAAGCAGAGTCGTTTTGAGCATAAAGTCATGTTCTATCCGTGGTGGAACTACGAGGGAGCAATTTACTTCAAGTTCGTTCCTAATGGTCGTATCATCAATGCCGAACTTTATTCCGAACAGTTGGAGCGAATGTATGTTGCACTACGCCAAAAATATCCTGCATTGGTGAACTCAAAGCGCTCTCTGCTGCAACAGTGTCAGATAACATCATACTCAGTTCGTAAAACGCAAAAAAGCAGGAACGTAAGCATGAAATTGATGCCACACCCAGCATATAATCCTGATTTCCTCCTTCAGATTATTATCTGTTTCGGTTCATGGCACACTTCCTGAAATCACGATGCTTCACCAACCAGCAGGAGGTGGAAACAGCAGTGACAGATGACTTTTTTGCCTCTACGGACAAGCAGCGATATAGACATATAACTGAAGAGTTGACAGGAAGGTGGCAGCAAGGCAGTCTAACACGAGGGACTATACTCTGAATGGTTTCCCATTGTACTGTAATAAATAGAAATGCCAGAATATTGAAGAACTTATGGCTCATCCTTGTATTTTGGTAAGGTGTGTTTAGCAAGGTGTTATTTGGTAGGAAGGTTATTTCATACACAAAATATGTAATGAATAAACCATAACTTATCATATAGAAAAATTCTTTATGACAGTGGAATTCAAGTTCCATCCCTCCTTGAACCTACTTGAGACTAACATTTGTCAGACTTGACAGGGTTAATAAATAGTAATACTGTAGCATAGGATTTAAAAATAATAATAATAATAATTCTTAAAAATGCATAGTAAAACAGTTAATAAAGTCAGTCTCACACTCTTTTACACGTGATTTTGATGTGACTACATAGATTAAGTCAAAATGGAAAGTAAATGAAAGTTATAATGTCAATTTTAAATTTTGCATACTAAATATGTATGTTTAATTTCTTTATTTTTTACCAAACAACTGCTTTTCCAAATTCCTCTGAAAATTTGGTTGGAATTGAAGGAGTCAATTGAAGATTACACGCCAAAATAGAGTCTGTAAGTTTTCCTTGTATTATTATTTCTTGCTCTGGGTTCCCATCAAAGTAAAGGTTATTTACACATAAATTACTAAAATGCTTTCCATAAACAGATTCCCAGTAAGTAGTCATAACCAAATTTAAATGTCCTTCATACAACATATTTTTCGAGGTGAAAACGTTTTCAGATAATATACATTCTGATATAGGTAGATGGATCTCAAATCAAGCTTTATATTCGTAACAATCTCTCAATACTTACTAAATCAGTGGAAACTGTCTATTTCAATGTAAGTAAAAGGTTTCAATCGATAACTTTTTTTTTTCGAAAAAAAAAAAAAATGGCAGTCACTCTCTACTTGTGACATGAGGGACTATATATATATATATATATATATATATATATATATATTGAATTAAGGCGTATTTTCACCAAAAATGGATCCTATCATATCAATTAGTAATTATAGTTATTCGCTGATAAATGCATAAAATGAAGGATGGAAAAAATAATATTTTTACCTCTCAATGGTAGTATATTTAGTCTCTTTTCTGGCTGTTTAATATTCTTAGTCTTCAGTTTTACTTCGTAATTTTCTTGTCTTTGCTGTACATATTGGAGTTTCAGGTAATTATATCTAGTTACTTATTGTATTTCTTGATAATAGAGTTGGAATATAAAAAGAAGCGAAGGAAAGAAAGGGAAAATCCCGAAAGAGAGAGATTCCTTTCTTTTCTCGAACTTGTCAGATTTATATCTTTGATTAGTAAAAGATAACAAGCTATCTTTTCTTTGGGTACCTACTCATCTATTCATTAACCCTATAATTCGATTGGATCGTAGTTTAGACCTCTCTCCTCTTCCTATTGGTTGTAAGCATTGAAAGTCTTGAGGTTTTGAAGCATAGAATTCTACCTTTATTTATGTTAATTTTAATGAAGAAGTTCGCGTGTGTAGCTTCACAAAATAATGCATCCATATTAATCTTTAAATATAAAAGAAGAAGTCCTGATTGACTGACTTATGAACGCCTACACTAATTTATTTCAGATTTATCACGCAAGGTACTATTAAGAAAGGATTTTTGGAAATTTCGAGTGGAACACAGTAATAGGAATAGCAATTATTATAATAAGATGTCTGTATCTCGAAATTTCTTAAGGTTATAGACATGAAACTTGGTACTTTTCGTTTTAAGTTATTGACCATGCGTTTCAGCGTTTCTTGATATTTGACTAGAAGAAAGAAGAAAAGAAAGAAAAAAAAAAGAATGAGAAATTTGAAATGGAAAGAGTGAAATGAGGTTGCAATTATTATATGTCAGTATCTCAGAACTCCTTACACACATGAAATTTGGTATGTAGACTTTTTATTTAAAATGCGTCTCTTTTTAAGTTTTACATCCCACGGTTATGCCGGTTAGGCTAAAGGAGTCGGTGATGAGAGATGAATGAAATGGTGGAATGAAGAAAGTAAGAGGAAACAGGAGAACCCCGAGAAAACCCACGAGCATGGTGTTTGTCCACCACAAAGTCCACACGGCGCGAGCTGGGATCGAACCAGGGACCCCAAGCACCGGAGGTGAAAGTTCTATCACTGAGCCACCGCGCCCCCCTTTTACTTAAAATAACTAAACACCACATATATAGGATTGAAGTCAGGAAAACGTTGAAGTGACACAGACAGCACGGAAAATTAGAACTGTATAACTCCTTATGCTCCATCCTTGCAATCATTCCTACTAAGTAGATAGAAATAGAGTGTTTTAAAAATGAGGCACTAACATTCATAATATACAAGTATGTGAATGACAGAATTACTTTCATATCAGACCGGAAAAAAAGAGGAAAAAGAAAAGAAAAGAAGATATTTTTAAAAGATAACCTGATTGTTTAGATTTTAGTAATATTAGGAAAGAAACAAAAAGTAACCGAACTTTTTTCGAACGAAACATGGGGATCAAGATATAAGTACAAAACTTCCAACAGCAATTAAATCCAAAATGCAGGAATTTTCTTTGTGGACAGCTCACAAACAGGTTTTCCAAAGGAAAATCTTTTCCATTAGATTTTTTTCGGAAGAAGATATAGTGGAAAAATCAATTACATCAAAAATTTCAGAGAGAAAAATTATTACTCTGGATAAATGGTTAACGAATATCCAAAAATCGTTAAGCAGTGAGAAAAGAAAAATTGAGGAGAGAATAACATAAGAAGATGCATTCATACACTTTAACTCCCAGTGGTTATGCAAAGTATTCAACAAATATAATCTTTAGGTTTACGGAGCCGATGAGTTAACCACTATGTTACCCAATCATATTCACTTTTGAAGCTGGTGGTCAATTACATGTATATTAGAAATAAAATAGTTTTCTTATTTTATATCTGCATGATTATTAACTTGCTCAATATATTTCGGCTACTTTCTTTAATATGTCCATCCTCAGGGTAGAATCTTCTACTTACAGGTAAATGTAAGTATTCTACATATCATAATTTTCTCTTCTTTTCTTTGTGTAGCTAACTTATAATTTAATTATGGGAAGCTACACAAGGAGAAAAAGGAAAAAATAGGATTCTCTAACAGATTTGCACTGATCTCTAATAGATTTGCACTAATAGAAGATCCTACCTAGTGGCCAAGACACAGAAAAGGAAATGGATGAAATATATTGAATAACTCATGTAGAATAAGGTAATTTTATTTTATTTAGTACAATTTGTGTAAAATCAAGTCTATTACTTGAATTCACACCCATAGAGAGGTTTTATAATGTGAAATCGCTATTTCCTCTACCTGTCATACGTAACTATTACGAAAGAATTTCTCCACTCTAAGGCTAAGGAAAGGAGCGATTAGCGAAAAGGAGCTTATGATCTGCAGTGTCTCCGCCCAACTGTGAAACATGGCGGCGGCTCGGTGATGCTGTGGGCCGCCATATCATGGTTTTCATTGGGTCCTGTGGTCACACTTAGCGGACGAATCACTGCCAACGATTATGTCGCAATTTTAGGAGACCACTTGCATCCTATTGTCCAGATGTTGTTCCCGGATAATGACGCCATCTTCCAGGATGATAATGCACCCATTCACACAGCTGGCGTTGTTGCAGCGTGGTTTGAGGAACATCGGGATGAAGTTCAACACCTCACCTGGACCGCCCAATCCCCAGATCTCAACATAATTGAACATCTGTGGTCCGTCTTGGATACACGACTCTGGCGACGATTTCCACCTCCATCCTCTCTCACAGAACTGGCCGATGCCCTGCACGAGGAATGGTGTAAAATTCCACTTGATACCATTCACGACCTCTATGCCTCCATCCCACGTCGCATCAAGGCTGTTCTGAAGGCGAAAGGTGGCCCGACACCATATTAATCTGGTAAGTTGCAATTTCGTTCAGGTGTTTCCATTTTTCTGATCACCATCTGTACAAACAGACTTCATTCTAGTTTATTAATTTATTATTTAAAGAAGAACCACTTTATGCTAGTACGTCATTGAATAATGAAATAATGTGTTTCTTCTGAGCAGTTTTTAATTGGCTTAGAGATACACTGTAAACAAGTTACCAATAAAGGCAAAGGAAGTTATACATAGTGTTGTAAAATTTCCGGAAATGTTTAACCTGTTGGTAAAAAACTTTTTTTTTTTGGTTTCCTTCCAGAAAAATTGGGAAAAATAATCTTCGTATTAGTTAATTTTACTAGTAATGGAACCGTTTCTTTTTCGAACGCGTGAAAAATGTAAGTTTAGAAATTTCAATATTGCGATTTAAAAAATAAAAAAAATAAATAAATAAAACGGAAATGAAACTTTTGCAATTATTCTGGAAAATTAATAGTATGCACTCATTTCCGTTATGTGTTTAATTAAAGAACTTTTACGGTTACATACAAGTCTACTATCGTGAAGCGTTTCTGTAGCAACAAATAAGTCTCTTGAATGAAACTAAGTTC
Source organism: Thermobia domestica (assembly GCF_964235325.1). Classification (NCBI taxonomy): domain Eukaryota; kingdom Metazoa; phylum Arthropoda; class Insecta; order Zygentoma; family Lepismatidae; genus Thermobia; species Thermobia domestica. The sequence continues at coordinate 145,101,582 of NC_137455.1, read as the reverse complement.
TTAATATGTTCTTTGATTTTGTTAAGTTTTGATAATTTTAACCAAATTATTTCTTAAAAGAAAGAGCAGTAGGCAATTTTCACTAATATTCATGCATTAGAACATATAATTACTTTTATATAATATTCTAATATAGACTTTTATATAAACTTTATGTACAAAATCCTGCATGTAAACAAACGCATGTTTTTTAGTGCGACAAATTATCAAAAGTGACTATATTTGTAGGCTAATAACTCTTGAACTATCCGACAGATCTTGATAAAATTTTCAACATAGATGAGGTTGGGGATGGTTTTTATCATTTCACTTTGAAGTGCAATTTGAGGGAATGGGAGGGGGAGATATATCGAAAATAACCGATATTAATTCGAATCCCTAATTTTCGGGGTCGCTGAGATGAATAGTGACACTTCCGATGCCGTTTAAATCTAAACTAAGACCCACAACTCGGAGGAGGGAGGAGAAATATATAAAAAAATATTGAAAATGACCGATATTAGTATCGAATTAGTACCAACCCGATAGTTTTCGGGGTCACTGAGACTCTTCCAGCCGTTTAAATCCAAATTCAGCACCCAACTTGGGAGAGGAGGAAGGGATATATGTATGATCGAAAATGGCCATTATTAGTGTCGAATCCATAATTTTCGGAGTCGCTGAGTTAAATAGCCGATTTCGTTTAAATCCAAATTAATCCCTATTATTACTCCCAATGTGACAAGTAAGGGTAATTGAAAATGACCGATATTAGTGTTGAATTAATAGTTTTGGGGTTCCATAAGTTGATTATGACAGTTCTGTCCAAAATGAAACGTATTCTGCCCTTGCGAAGAATGGGTATTCTGCTAGTCTGTAATAAGAACGAACAGAAGTTTCACATATTCAACCCTTTAATATATTTCTCGCTGCTCAAATTTACTCACTTGTGTGGTGTATGTGTGTATGTGAAATAAGATCATATCTTTTTTTGAGTTATGCGAAAAATATACAAATAATAAAAAGGGATTTTGCCAGAAATCAGAAAACTAAAAAGTAAAATTAAAACCTGTTGCTTTAAGTACTTTTCCTGTTAGCGAAATACATTATATATATGCTGCAGACATGTTACAGCAAGTACGATTAGAGTCTTTCTATTTCAAGTGCGCTCTCGAAAAAAACATTCTTCGGCCTCATCCCCGCTGACCTCCTACGCAGGAAACCTTCTCTTTGCTTTGGGGAAAGAACCCTGTCCGCATCCAACTATTGAAAAACCTCCACCACAACAACTTGTCCCTCCTCTTTCGAGGGAGGATGGGAAAACACACATCGAGAGCAGCGCCAGCAGGGGCATACTTGAAACTGAAAAGCTCTAGCATCAGGCGAAGAAATAGTTTTTAAATTATATTTTCCGGTTTTTGCCAATATATCCGAACAAATGATATTTTCTAATGGGTTTCAAATAACGGAAATTTTACACAGCACAAGGAAGATCTTATATATAAAAGAGAACGCACAAATCCTTTGTTACCTCATCACGCTAATACGGCTGAACCAATTTCTTTTATTTTTGGGGGGTTATTAGGATTTGGACCCTAGATGGTTTTTATCATATCACTTTAATTTTTAATTACCAGTGTCTTGAGATAATTGACCATTCAAGTGTCCATAACGTACAAATCCTTTGTTAGTTCATCATAGGTATAAAAATAAACGTATTTATATGCAACCCGCATGACCGTGTCACTCGGCGGGTTAACATAAATGACAGGCGATATAATGTTAACATTTACTGCAATCTACTATGGTTTTTATCATATCACTTGAAAGCGAAAACTTCCGGGGTGACCGCAGCGAAGCGGGGCGGGTTAACATAAATGACAGGCGATATAATGTTAACATTTACTGCAATCTTCTATGGTTTTTATCATATCACTTGAAAGCGAAAAAGTAAAAATTATCTAAGTAACAAAGTTTATTGCGTTCCGGGGTGACCGCAGCGAAGCGGGGTGAACGCTGCTAGTATCTCTATAAAATATATTTAACATATTAACTAAAATGATTCCGGTCCCGTTATTTTAACACTTTCCTGTGATCATGCGGGACTTCGTAGGATTGCTTAAGATAATTATAATGAGTTAATATTAATTAAGATAACTAGGATTATATTTTAGTTTCTTTTGTAGCCATAACTCCATTCTATCACGGTGCTAACTTTAAAGTTTTTGGATGAGTGGTGCACACAATATTTGTTGCCACAAAATTTCCCTATTCTAATACAACAAACATAAATACTCAATTATCTTAACTCTAAACTAGTAAATATAAAATAGTTTTCATTTTAAAAGCATAATATAGTAAAATATTCGAAAATTTCAATTTTTCCCAATTTTTTTCCTTTTTTCTTTTTTACCCAAAATTTCCAGTTTTATTCCAGGCCTTCATAACATTAGTTATACACGAAGAAATATCATTACTGGATACAAGGTAAGTACCTGTACTTTATAGATACGTATCCTATAGTGTATATTAGCAAGATTCCAGATAATGCAGTTCTGAAATGTGGTACTAAACTGTTTGTATCGAAACGAAATTAAGGACAATATTCATTGGCAAATTGCACTATACTCGGTCTGTGTACACTTTAATGCAGTAAGTTAAATAAATAAAATACATTGGTCTCTGCGCTTTCAACAACAGTTATAAATTAAAATTTAAAGTTTATAGGAAATAAAAAAAAACAAATGCATTGTTTGTTCAGTAGCAGGAAGAAAATTAGATATGTGGAGTTGCTGGGCACGCATTACTACTACAATTTTAACATTATATCAGTTATGCGTTTTTGAGAACGTTTAGCGGAAAATGGTAGGAGCAATTTGACTGCAACATCGCATGACAGGTTTTGTTTTATGACGTACTTCCATATAGATGACGTAATTAAGATCGATATCACGTAAGTTTTTGTATACATACGCTCAACACTAAACTGTTCCTATACCGGTAACTGTAAAAATCGTACTTTTAGCAAAAACTGCACAGAGTTTTTGAACGCGCGTGGAAATTTTTGGAACCAGGACAAACAATTACAGCAAAAGTGTATTGCCAAACACTGAATAATTTGCGACGTGTCATCCGAAATCGGCGGAAACTAATAATACACTTTGGAATTCTTATGATCCATGACAATGCCCTCCCCCACACAGCTGCTCGTAGTTGGGACAATTTAAAGATTTCGATGGAAACTATTCAATTCCTCTTACAGCCCTGACTTGCCCCAGTGTTATCTTCATCTGACCATATCCCCAGCGACCGCTAGCATCGAAACGTTTCACCAACAGTGAAGTGCTCAAGATATCAGCTCTGGATTGGCTGCACTCTCAGCTGGCAGATTTTTACACAGAGGATGTACGGAAGCTTGTGTCACGCTATCAGAAATGTCTGGAGGTTTATGGCGACTACGTCGAAAAACAGTCAATACTTGTATATCAATCACAATAATTTTTTCTACCATTTTCTTGTTTCTATCTTTTCTATCATTTTCTTGTTTTTAAAAAGTATCGCTCTTTTTATTTGCACATGAACCTCATACGTATTCTATGGTATTCATTCGAAAATTTATATTCGATAATCAGTTCTTTTGTTTCTAATTCTGACATACTCTGAAATATAATTGGTTCCTTTTAGGATATATATATATATATATATTACTGCTTCTAATATTTAACGTACTATTAATTGAACTACTTTAAGTGTTCCTTGACACTTTCCTCAGCAGATCCATGTAACCCATCTCATTTCTCAGAATTTCTTTTTGCTTGTTTTGTTGTTTTGTATAATATGATTAAGTAAAAACTTTGCACTAAAATCCTGTTTTTTGAAAATGTTATTTTGTGAAAAACTTATGATTTTTATGACTATTTAATTTTGTGCTAGTTTACAGAAATTTTGTTCATTGTATACAGGATTCTAATGCATGACATTTACATGATCATATTACTAAATAGTGCAAGAGGACATTCTGAGAAGTGAGATGGGTTACATGCTGAGGTCACCTGCTGAGGAAGATGTCACGAAACACCGAAACAATGCAGTTAATGGTACCGTCAAATGGGGTGAATAGAAACATGGGGGTGAATAGAAACAAAACTTCCAGATTAGTTTTGGATTTATCTGGACGATAAATTAATCAAGAAAACTGAAAATTTTTAACATAGTCTTATACGGCTAAAGTGTTCAGGGCAGAGACAAAATGTTTTACTGAGTTGGAAACACTGAGGTAGACGGCAGTAGCATTAATGTGTTACTGAAATCTTACACGGTATTTTAGCGCTCCTCAAACTTTCTTGGTAAGTATGACATTTTCATATTTGTTGCATCTGAACATATGCCTATTTTGTAGTTTGTTGTTTCATTTACTGACGTTCATAGTAAAAGTTTTCCTTTTGTAAATTATTTTTAATCAAAATTTAACTTTACTGGGTTATTGTTATGATCTTTAATTAGTGGGGTGAATAGAAACACTTCTTGAGGAGCGGAAAAAAGGACAGGAATGAATCAACAATCTCTAAGAACAAATTTTCAAGTGTTCTGAACAAAAAAAAAAAAAAAATGTGTGACAAACTGAAGGAGGAAAATATCAGGGCTGGATTTGAAAAGTGTGGAATTTTTTCCCTTTGTCGAGACCAAATACTGAGGATGCTGCCAAAAAGAGACAATGAACGAGAAGAAACAGAACAGCAAAAGGCATCTCAGACTGTAAACCGTTCCCTTATGGATCTTCTCAGGAGCATGAGAGAAGATGAAAAAATTAAACAAGGAAAGAAGAGAGTACGAATAGATGTTTCTGGTAAGAGTTTTGATTTGTTTTCTGAAAATGATGCATTTTCATCAAATCACAACGAAACTCAACCTACCCTTGTATTGTCGGAAGAGGAGAAAGACAACACTCCAGAAGACAACATTCCAGACGATCACGAACTAGATGATAGTTTTCTAAAGCTGGTAATTTGGCTGTGGTAAAGGTTTATGAGACGGTAAAACTCGATGAGACTATTCACTACCCAAGTGCGAAAATGTGAACATGATGGATATGTGGGTGTTTTATAAGAGAGCACATAAACAATGAAATTTTCGGAAACTTCTGAAGAATCGTTCTTTCTACATGAGGATATTGTTACGAAACTGTTGGGTTTTATTAGGAGTTCGTCAGCACGCTTTGAGTATATGATAAGTTTCGGGCTCCTTCGTGGCTAAGCGGTTAGCGTACTCTCCTTTGGCGTGGGAGACCCGGGTTCGATTCCCGGCGGGAGCTCACGTGGTTCTGATTCCACGTTAATCAGTAGGTCCACGTCTCATATAGCCTCGCTGCTGAACGGGACGTTAACCTCAAAATCAACTCAACTCATGATAAGTTTCCCTGGTGATTTCAGTGGTTTAAATCTTATTCATATATCATCAAAACTGTATGGTCGTTTGTACCTATATTGTGCATTGTATTGTTTTATAAGTTTGTAACTTATGTAATACTGGTCTTATTGAACTTATATCCTGCAGGTATCAAATAAATAGTTCGTTTCAACAAATACGCTGTTTCTTTTTCCATTTTCAATAGTATAAAAGAAACAACAATGAAAATAAAGTCATTGTTTCTATTCACCCCAACTCATGGGGTGAATATAAACATTAAGAAAAATCAAGGTGAAGAAAAGTGGAGTTGATAAATTAATATGACGTTTACTGAACTTCATTAGCATGTTAAGACCTTTTTTTTGAAATAATCTGATACGCAAAATCTTTAACATCACCAAACTTATATACTCATATAGCCTAAAATGTGTTTCTATTCACCCCATTTGACGGTACATTAAATACTAGGTGCAGTAAATAAAAGAGTAGGTTTACAAATTATAATTGATTTTGTTGCTTTTTTTTTTTTTTTTTTAGTTCAACGTATAATGCATATTTTCCGCGAGAAACGGATATAGTGACGATGATAATGTACAAAATGGTGGTATGAAAAACTTGGGAGGAAACAGAACCCACGAAAACCCATGTACATGGTATTTACATCGCAAAGGCCAGTTGGTGCGTGCCGGAATTGAACCAGGTGCTCCATGCACTAGGGTCAACGCTCACACACTGAGCTACCGCGGTTACTATTCTATTGATTGTCTTAATCAGTTTTTGTTCCTAGTATCTATTAAGTGCTGTATAATAATTAGTCCATGAAGACAACACAGCACTATTTATCAGCAATTTTTATTACAGGGTTCCTATTGATCTGGTGAAATCATTTTCCCTGACTTTCCCCTGACCTTTAGCAGGAAACTCCCTGACCTTCATGACACGTGTCGGATGACGTAGACATATAAATAAGGAATAAATAACGGTGAATATTTATATATGAGAACATTTATTCCATAGAGACAAATAATAATCAATTGCTCATACGTACACTCCACTTACTACCCATAAAAATCTGAGCAACGTTTCACACTGTGATCATTAATGGTTGGCTAGGCTGAAATTGGTGCACAATTGACGTTAGAAAAAATACATTTTATAAAATTTCTCTGACTTCCCTGATTTCCAGTCTTTTTCCCTGAGTTTCCTTGACCTGCACCATTTTCCCTGACTTCCCTGACCAGTAGGAACCCTGTATTAGCGTGTTCACGTGTTTCTATTCTGATTCGCAAACTAAATATTATTGGATAAATTTATTTACGACATAGTTGCTAATGGAAGCTATAGGGCAATATTATATAAGGTATACAGGATCATCTCTGTACTTAAAAAAAAAAATAAAATAAAATAAAATAAAATAAAATAAAATAAAATAAAAAATAAATAAATAAATAAACACTATGCATTAAGTGATATGAATACTCCAATCTCCATAGATCTTCTTAGGGATAATCTATTCTATTTCTATACAAACCTATTAACTAACATTTTGTGGATTTACTTGTATTGTCCTATAAAGAAAATTAAAACCCCACAGTGTTCCGAAAAAAAAAAAAAATAAATAAATAAAAATAAATAAATAAATACATTGATGTTAATCGATCCTTAGCTCGATTTATATCTGTACACTAATAAGCTGAAGAGAACACCAGTTCACAAACAACGGTTTTTGTATTTTTACTCATGAATTCTTAATACAGATGTTATAATATAACGTTAATATAATGTATGTACACACATTATTTCATATTTATTTTACAATATGCAGTATGTGGTTTATGTACAAGAACTGTTGTTCGTTTCGAGTTGTTAGCTATACATCAAGCTAAAGACTGATTAATAGTAATGCAATTGGGTGTTTTTGCACAATACTATGGGTTTTTTTTCTGAATAATTTCCTATATAGGTCAATACAACAAATAAACCCAAATAATGTGAATGAATGGGTTCGAGCAGAACAGAGTGAACGGATGAACCCGAAGAAGATTGAAATATTAATGTTACTTAATGTTAGAAAAACACAACGGCACAAATACGAATCCAGTATTTCTTGTTTATGTTATTCTAGGTTGGATATACGTGAAAAGGAAGAATTGACAAAATACAAAGTGTCACAAAAGGGTCATCTATTCCAAATCATCACAGCGAAAAACCTCACCATCTTAGATTGTGACGAAAGTTGGTGAAAAGCAAGAGCTTGTTAAGTAAACAGCATTTGCCTAGTTATGAGCTCCAGTGACAAGTAGTTGTCAGATAGCAGCTTGCCAACATCCCATTTTTTGCAAACATGCTAAATGAATGAATGAAAAAAAAAAGCTCCTAATTTAGATAGAAACGTCATTCTGGGCTCGTAAAGCTCAAGGAATGTCCTTTCAATAAAAAATAGATGCAGACCATTGTGACCTTTGACCTCAAATATCTGAAAAAAATACATTTTTGATTTTTGTAAAAAAAAAAAAAAAAAAAAAAGTTTTGTACTGTCATGGTGTCCATCAAAGTAATGAACCTAGCAAACTTCAATAAAAGTGCCATAAATGGGTGGATATGATGTAAGAATCTTGCAAATATGATATAAATTCCCTTGAAACAAGTAAATATTGCACATTTCAAAATGGTACTCACCTACAAGTGAAGAGGGTGTTGCTTCATCCTTTGCATTCTCTCTTGTGTGGTAACAATGTCTATAGCTGGTAAATTATATGTGCGACCAGTAGCTGTGTACGGGTCCCTTGAAGCCAAAATATGAGTGATTGGAACAGAACATCAGGAGACTGGGGATAAACATACAGCGGTGATGTACCATGGGGATGAAGGAAGTTAATATCAAGTTCCTGTCTGTCGGCATTCATGGTCATCACATGTCCTAACCACCATGCATCACCATAAACATATGTCACAAATCCTTTCGCTTCCTCCAGTGAAACTGATTGTCGTAAAATGTTCATCTGGTGCACTACACTTTCTGCTGTTTAGAATATCTTTTCACAACTAACTTGTCAACTGATACTGGTATGAATGCATGAAGCTTGTGTGTTCCTGGTATTGATCGTGCTGTATCAAATCGTGCACTCAGAACTTTATCTGCAGCAGTAACTTCTTGGTGGGTAAGTAAATGCAAAGTTCACGTTGTGCACATTGTTCTCTGCCTAATCAAACAGCTGCTGTGGAGTAATTATTTGGTCTGGAGATGTGTGATGCAAACTTGCTCTAGCGGCTACCCTTTTTATTGTCCCTCCAAGCCCATCACAGACACATTTGCCATCGGAAGTGGCAAAGAAGTGTCAATCAGTATGGATTTCGGTCATCGTAGTGGTGTAGCAAACTTGTGAAGTTTTCCTGTTCTTGTGTTGTGCACAACTGCCATCAGAAAAATATCTTTAGGTACTACGTTGATGTTTTCTTTCAAAAATGTAATCAGTCTCTTCTGAAATATATGTACAGCAATGGTGTCATGTTGCATGCTGTCCGAGATAATGATAAGGTTAGTGTGTGCGATTCCACCTGCAGGAATTTCACGAAAATAAACAGCAAATGAATGAACAGTGGCTTGCGCATTGTTCTAATGGGAATCTTGGGCCTCGTCTTGCAAAATGAAGGAATAACTTTCCGCAGTCACATATAACAATTTCACCTACAGTTAACCCATCTTTAATGTGCTTCATGTACCTTGCAATAAAAAGCCTGTTGGGTTGCAATAAAAAGCTTCTGCCTGCAAGAATGTTAATTTAGAAATAAACAGGTCAACAAATTCGTCATTTGGCTTCACTAATGTCTAGGGGCACATGTATTAGAAGTAACCCACTGTTTGAAGGTAACATATTCAATTGCATTCTGTTGTAAAACATTATCCAGAATGCTTCTTACCTTGTCAGTCCTGGGCATTAAGTGCATTGCTGGAAGAAGCACCGCTCTTGATGTGCGTTGTATTAATTGACAGACAGTGGTGACACATTGATGAGCAGACCTCCGCATTTTCCAATAACTTACCCAGTTTACATCCATCAAGTAACAGTTTCATGTTTTAATGTGCTCCACACACACACAAGTACTGTGCGTACCACTTGCTCCCGCCGGAACACACTGTTCGGGGCGAAGGGAAGCAAACTTCGAAAATCCTATCTTTATATTCGGGTGGAGTTGTTTAAAGTGCGTGTATAATTCCCTCACTTGTTCAGTATTAGCATTATTTTTTGTCACAAAGTCTTTCTTCCCTGGCATCATTCTACTCACACTATCATCACAGTAATACTCCTCCACAATTTTCACTGTTTCTGGTCTTAACCTCGTTCCTGGTTTTGGATTCAGTGATGTCAACACACCTGATTCTGCCATCAAATGTTAAGCTTTCCGTATCATGTATTCACTGGCAATCATTGTTCCAATTCACAAGAAAAGCGACAAAACTGATTGTAATAATTATCGAGGCATTCCTCTTCTGTCAACATCCTTTCAAATATTCTATTAGCAAGATTGACCCCATACGAAGATGAAATTATTGCAGATTATCAGTGTGGATTTAGACGAAATCGATCAACTATCGACCAAATATTTACCATTCGACAAGTACTCGAAAAGAACTGGGAATACAATACCCCGGTACATCAACTATTTATTGATTTTAGAAGGGCCTACGACTCGGTTAGGAGAGAAACACTATACAACGTTCTTACAGAACTTGGAATACCGGGAAAGCTAATTAGATTAATTAAGATATGTTTAAATGAACCCCAAAGTAAATTTCGGGTAGGAAAATTTTTGTCCTTGAGCTTTCACGTCGAGAATGGCCTGAAACAATGAGATGCGTTGTCGCGTTTATTATTCAACTTCGTTCTGGAATACGCTATAAGGAAAATCAAAGATAGCAACCAGGGCCTAGGGTTGAACGGTATTCACCAGGTTATGGCATATCCTGATGATGTAAATTTAATAGGGAATGATAGAAGAACAATAGAAAGAAATGAAGAGATCTTATTAAACGCTTGCAGGGACATGGATTTAATTAGAAGTAAATGCACAGAAAACTAAATACATGGAAGTGTGTCGGGATCGTAATACGGCAAATTATGGATGCGTTATAATATTAAATAATACTTTGGATAAAGTGGATACTTTCAAATATCTCGATCAATATTAACAGACGAAAATCATATTCACGAAGAAATTAAATGTCGGCTAAAAGCAGGGAATTTGTGTTACTATTAGGTTCAAAATCTCTTGTCGTCGCGAATTCTGTCGAGGAATTTGAAGCTTAAAATATATAAAACGATAATCATGCTTGTTGTTCTGCATGGTTGCAAAACATGGTCGTTTGTCAACAAGATCCTGAGACGAATATTTGGACCCAAGAGGAACGGGAATGGGGAATAGCGTAAACTTCATAACGAGAAACTACATAATTTATACGGTTTACCATTGTTAAGGTCATCAAGCTAGGATGCTTAGATGGGCAGGTCATGTAGCTAGAATGAAAGAAAGTAGAAACGCCTTCAAAGTCTTGACTGGAAAACCAATCGGAAAACGACCATTAGGAAGACTTAGGCGCAGATGGGAAGACAATATTAAGATGGATCTCGCAGAGATAGGAATACAAAGTAGAAACTGGATTCATTTGGCTAAAAATAGAAGTCAGTGGAGAGCTTTTGTGAACGCGGTATTGAACCTCTGGGTTCCATAGGCTATAGAGTTAGTTAGTTGCACTTTTCTGATGCTCCAGTCCTTGGGCAGGGGAGTCAACAATGTTACCTTCACACTTCTATCAGTTGTTTTCTCAAATCTTTCCTTTATTTGCTGCAGCATTTTACTTTCACAGCACTCCTGCTTTGACCTGGGTTCATTGTTTGGCATTAGAAAGATTTTCCGTTGCACAACCTTTGTGATTTTTTGCACTTTTCCTTTCCTATAGATTCCAGATTTCATTTTTTGTCGCTTTATAGGTGATTCGCCAACATTTTGTAGACTTTCAAGGTTTCGATTACTGCTTGTCTTCTCACTGCATGAAGATCCGTGTCCGTTTCAGAGCTACTTGATTCACATTGTGTACTCTGTCCACTCACAGCTGCACATGCACTGGTTTCACTAGAGAAGTTTTTCATTCGTTTCCTACAGTTGTCAAATAACTTTTGATCAGTTTCCAGATGGGGGAATTTCTCTGTCATCTATGGCAGCACCTTTCGTAATTGTTTCACTCCACTCCTGTGATTTTCTATACCAAATGAATTACAATACCTTTTAGCTACGTATTTACTTTCCATTCTCACATACCTTTCAATTTCTCAGACAGCACCTCACACTGGCAGTCACCTGCAACACAGAATTATTTATTTGTCATTAATTAACAATTTGCAAATAGATTTCGTCGTAAACTCTTTTATACAAAGCAAATACAATAACAGTCCAGCACAAACTGCACAGGTTCGCAAGTGACCCAGGACTGAACACATACAGCCTAGGGCAAGTTTCAACTTGTTCTGTAGACACCTTTGGTGCAAGAATACCTAAGTCCATGACTGGCAAAAATAGAGTCTTTTGTAATTTCTGTTCCCGTAGTCATTCCAACATGAAATTTACACAACAGGTGGATACCATGACAGTAGACAACGTTTCTTTTTTATTGACAAAAATCAAAAATGCACTTTTTTTTCCAAATATTTGAGGTCAAAGGTCACAAGGTCAAGGGCCCAAAAATAACAGAAATGGTCTACACTTTTTTTTTATATAAAAAAAAGTTGAAAGAGCATTCTTTCACCTTTACAACAAGCCCAAGATGTCGTTTCTATCTAAATAAGGAGCGAAGTTATGATTTTTTTTTTTTATTTATCATGTTTGCAATACTGCTATCTGACAACTACGTGTCACTGGAGCTTATAACTTGACACATGTTGTTTACTTAACAATCTTGGTTTTCATCAACTTTCATTCATATCTCTCTCTCTCTCTCTCTCTCTCACTCACTCACTCACTCACTCACTCACACACACACACACACTCACTCACTCACTCACACTCACACACACACACACACACACACACACACACACAAATGGTAATGACTTAGCGTGGACCCAAAAGTATTAATGATGAAATTAAGTACCTGATGTAGGAAAGAATAAATTTGTTGCCTCCTGTTTCTGTAGCTTTACGAATTTTGAAATGAATATTATATATGCCTTATTGAAAATTAATGTTGGTCATATCATACAGTGTACTGGCTATAATCAATTTATATAGGAAGTATCGCTTGTTACATATGCAAAAGTAAAGGTATTATAGTACGGAAGGTATAACCTCGTTGGCTTCCCGCGAAAAGTTGTAGTGACGTTTATGGGGAGTTGCCAGCTTGGTTACTCGTAGCTCGCTGAGCGCAGTGATTGGCAGGTGGTGATTGGTTATCCTCTTACCACACTCTCAGTGACAAACAGGTCCAAACACGGGAAGCCAACTACGTCATACCTTCTGACTTTAGTGTTTTAAATGATGCTGTTCTTATCAGAAGTGTTAAGTGATAAATTATGCGCATTAATCTTCCATTTACAATAGTCAACTGACGAAGTTCCTTGGATTACTTACTTTACTGTTCTTCGTATGGTTGTATATTTGTTCTTGGGGTAAAATTCGTTAGTTGCTGTCATGCTAAAATAAGTAGAATTTCAAATGGTTGTCTGAATAGTGAAACAGTGATGATTTAATTACATTTCTGAAAGAAAATTGCCAAAATTAAAAGCAGAATGAAAAAGAAAATCTATATATATTAAAATGCAAGTAGTTCAATGCAAAAGGTTGTAACATGGGAATGACGTAACCTTTCCTACTTTCATTTTTATCGATTTCCTTCCAAAAATACAATTGAAATAGCAGTATTTTAATGTTCAATTAACCAATTTCAATTAATGCATGTTACGAATAATACAAGGGTAATTCCATGACACTCACCAACACTTATCTTCATGATATTTTGGCAGGAGTTTCCTGTTTACTAGCTAGTAAGGAAGTATGTGAGAATTATATATTTTCTGGATGCAATGTTTCGAAGATATAGCTCGTTAAAGTTCGTCAGCTATATCTACGATAGCTGTGAGTATTGCTACATACACAGTAAAACAAAAATAAACATGGAAAATTAATGAAGATAGCTACAGCCATGATTTATTATTATTATTATTATTATTATTATTATTATGCTTAGTATACCATGCTTAGTATGTAAACCATTTGAAAAGCTAAATAATTTCATTGTTAAAACGTTAAAATAACGGGAAACTGCATGATTTGTACGGTTTACCAAACACTGTTAGGATTATCAACTCTACGAGGCTCAAGTGGGCAGGTCATGTAGCCAGAATGGAAGAAAGTAGGAACGCTTTCAAAGTTCTAACTGGATGTCCAATCGAAAACGATCATTAGAAAGACAAGGCGCAGATGGACGGATAACATTAAGAAGGATCTCGCAGGAAAAGGAATACAAAATAAAAATTAAAAAAAAAAAAGAAATCTTTGAGTTTTACGTCCCACGGTTATGCCGGTTAGGCTAAAGGAGACGGTGATGATGAGTAATGAATGAAATGGTGGAATGAAGAAAGTGGGAGGAAACGGGAGAACCCCGAGAAAACCCAAGCACACGGTGTTTGTCCACCACAAAGTTCATTGGCGGGGGCTGGGATAGAACCCGGGACCACAAGCACCAGAGGTGAACGCTCTACAACTGAGTCACCGCGGCTCCAAAGTAGAAATTGAATCCAGTTGACTAAGGGCAGAAGTCAATGGAGAGCTTTTGTGAACGCGGCACTGAACCTTCGAGTTCCAAAGCCCATAAAATCACAGTTAGTTAGTTAGTGGTTCCTGTGAGATGCCCTTTGAAAATATATGTGAAGTCTGTGTGCACACACGAAAAGGAAGAACATACAAACCTGCTAAAGAATCAAATGATCTTGTCCAAGTGTTGTTGAAAACGTTTGCACATAAATATTATGGACTACTTTAATTCTTACGTAACATATACTGGAGCTTGATATATAATTTATTTTGTTTGGCATATACCACCGCGACTGGATTACTTATAACAGATTTAAGACGGATCAACAATATATTTCGGATATCTGTTCAGCTGTTTCGAGCGGTGTTTGTCTGCGCAGTCTAGCGAGAAATAAGCCCGGACCACTTATCCAGTCGCGGTGGTTAACCATGCCATGCCAAGTATTGCGGGTATATGTAAGCATGCCTCACCTCTTTGAAATTGCAAGTACGTAATGAAGATGTATGAACAGGTGTGGTTTGGAATCAAGACGGAACTATCGATAACTTACGGAGCACATTTCTAGAATATGATCCACTTGCACCGATTTCTCCCATATCACTTGATAGAGTCATTAAACAAAACGCATTCTTCGCCCATCCTGAAAATCTCCTACTGGCTTTAACCAACTAAAACTTAGACATAAAATATTTTGTTTGGGAGGAATTAAGAAAGCAAAAGGATTTTTAAAGAAAGGGAAAGGCTTTGCTTTTTTTTTTTTTTTTTTTGTTTTGTTTTACGAAAAAACGGCTTTAATAGAGAACAATACTATGACATGAATGATTGGGTTTCATACTTCCTCCACGAACTTAAGTTGACCAATAATATTACAAATGAAGAAGTAGATGACTATATTAATAAATAAATAAAAAAAACACCAAACTCTCCCTGCCACACCCATGAAGTTGGATGACTTGTGTAAATCATCAAAGAGGCTGCATTGGCATCCCTTTTTTGCAGCAGAGTACGTGATGGATAAGCAATTTTTGACCAAAAGTATACGTAAACAGCATAGGAAACCATCCCTGAGGCATGAATTTAACATATTTGTCATAAACAAAACAATAAACGACGATAATGCAGAAAAAAAGAAAAAAACATAAAATAGCCAAATAATGATATTTTTGTGAAATTGCTATGCGTGTTGCATAACAAAATCACTATCAAAACTTCAAGGTCGATGCGCGCCACCTAAACGATCTCCAAACAAACAAACACACACACACACAAATAAAAAAAATAAAAGTCTTTTTAGACACAAATGGCCACTTTTCCGCACTACCCACCTTAACATTTCGAAAAGAAAAGACTTTTCGTCACACTGTAATACATGCAGCTAATATTTATGTATTGGTCATAGGTTGAGTAACGAACATATTCAACAAATTTGAAGAATATCTGAGAAGTGAAGAATATCTGAATTTTTTTTTTTTTTTATCGGTTGGATTGACATAAAATGATCCTCAACAAAAACAAACAAACAAAAAAAAAAAAAAAAATGACTCGCAAAATTGTAACATCGACTTCCGACAAACAGTAAAAAGAAAAACCACGTGTTAACTGTATACCGTGACCGGGTAACTCACTTAACCACCACACAGACAACACAGTCACTTCAGTTAACAACATTACACCACCAACCAATCACAATGCTTCAAAACCATGAATCATAAGAGAAGTGCTAACACAACCAACTTACTTTCAACCAAGAGAAACACACTATCTCGAAGTACGTGTTAACTTTGGATAAAAGAGAAATTCTCAGCAGGATGAGAAAAATAATACAAATCAATGAATGAACATCAAAACTAACATTTACAGTGAATTTATCTTAACACGATCAATTTAGTGAAAGACAAATTACTAAAAAGTTACTCTCTTGAGTACACAGGCCTATTCACTCAAAACAAAACACTCCCAAAAAGTAGGAGGAGCAAGCGAAACAATAGATATCGACTGCAAGGTAAGACAAAACTTAATATAAAGTTAAGTAGCTTAGGCATTGAGGGAGGAAGGTCCTCGACACAAATAACAAAACCATTGTTCTATTGTTTGCGCTAGCTACTCCCATTAAAATAAATAAATAAATGAAGCTTTTGGAAGTTGTAAACGAATTTTGCAAGAAAACAAAATCAAAGTGGCGTCTTATTTCAAGGTCTGTAGTATAGTTGGTAGGTGCTGTTTGTCTGCAGAAAGGAAGAGGAGTATTTGATGTTCAAGCTTACCCTTGAAACTTGGAGCTCTGAACCTGGACATCAATATACCAGTAATGCTTTCTCCTTCCACCGACAAGAAAAGAAAGAAGTGAGGTACTAGCACAAGCACAGGAGAAAATTTTAGTATTTTAATTGATGAGAGTATGACAGTATCTAATAAATATTGTATAATAATTTATTTTCGAGTAATTTTTGAAGGTGTTGTTTTTAATGATTTGCATAAAATTGTCAAATTGACAACACTACAGAAGTTATATTAGGAAACTTGTTAGCGACTTTTTCTTAGAATGAGATAACGGAAAACGTTCTGAACAATCATCTTGATGGCTTAGCAACATATGGTGCGGCAGTGATGCAGGGTTGTTACAGTGGAGTTGCAAGAAGGTTATGTGATCTGTTGAACGACTTAACTGTTGTTCGATTGAGACCTTTTTCAATCCCTTTTAGAAAATATAAACTCCAGTTTTCCAAATCAAGACCTTTTCGTTGATGCTTCAGTGTTTAACCCTGCTTCTTGGCCTGTTGATCAAAATGAACTACTGTTCTTCGGAGACGATGCCATCCCTCGATTGTCCAAATTGTTGAAATAGTCAATAAATGATATTTCCTTCGTAATGAAAGAATTTTGTTTGTTCAAGAACAATCCCGCCTCTTATATGCTTCCTGCTGTTCAGGAACTTAAAAATAATGTGTAAAAGTAGTACCGATATCAACTGCAGAACGTGAACGTGAGTTTAGTGAAATGAATCAAACATTGAATGATCTGAGTAATCGTGTGCTTTCAATCTCCGTTTTGTATCTATAAATGGCTCACATTTGCCTTCCTTTAATGCAAAAATATGCGACAATACGGATAAAAGCGAAGCGTTCGGTCCCCCTGCTGAGCTCATGCCCTGATTCGGTTAAATAGCATTCATGTCTTTAGTGGCCATCTAGCAAAGTTGGTTTGTGGTTTTTACACTGTAGTCTTTTATGACATAATTTCAAATGCAGTATTTACATTCAAAGTTGCGAAGTCCTCTTTAAGAAAATGTGCACCAATGAATTCTTGGGAAACACTTTCTGATGTAGTGACAGTGAATTTCCTATAAATAACAATTTTACGGTGCTGGTGTAGTCTTGGTGCACCACATTTTGGAAGATTTACAGGTAAAAATCAATACTTTGCATGAAAACACACGTTTATAAGGAACAAATTTCTGCAGGCAACATAATTAAATACAAAGTGATAAGCTGTATTTTAGGTTTACAAGGGGTGCATATGAACGATAACTCTATTAGATGCTATTTTTCCACCGGCGGTATATTTCTGCAGAATACAGAACCTGTATTTCGTGTGTTTTAATGGTCACCTATCACAGGTTGGCGTCTTTCTTTTGCACGTTTTATGCTACAAGTCGTGTTATACACAAACAGTAAAAGAATGGAAAAAAATTCAACAATTACTTTTGGTGGACCCCTTGAATTTTATCTATTTTCATGTCGTCCAGCGGAAACCTTTTCGGCGATAATAAGAAGGAGATTAATGAAATAATTATAAGTTTTAACATTTTTTCCTAGTGGAGCGCCAAAACTAAACCAGTACGAAATTTAACATTTTAAGCCTGAAAATATTGGACCTTCTCTACGGCACAAAGGCCTAAATATAATTTGTTCAAATGAAGGCGATATGCCTATCTGGCAGTTTACGTATTCAAATTGCTTGTAATTGTAACAGTGAACCAAAATATTAAATTTTGTTTGACATAATCTGTTCCAAGTGTATAGAAATTTTCTTACCTAATTGAGGACGTGAAACTTTACTACGACTGGATGTCCAAAGCACATGCACTAGGAATCTATATTTTGAACAGTTGTTGCAGAGTACTTACAATTAAGTACTAATAATTCAAATCAACAATTTTGTATTTAATGTGGTTTGGGTGTATGTCCGTCAACATAAAAATTACGTGTTGCCTGTGGAAGCTGTACTTCCATCCCTTCCAAGTCTTTATTAAGAATTATTTGGCAACCAAGCCTTGAATTTTCCTTCAGAAACGGGGCTAAATCTAACAAATCGTCCTCTTTCTCTTCCGGTGAGGGCAATATATCATAATAATCACCAAGTACATACACATGACACGTCGTGCAAGCTAAGGAAGCTTCACAGGCACCCTCCATAGGAATTTCATACCTATGTGCTAAATATAATACGTTATCACCAACTTTTCCCCTAATCGGTATCCTTTTTCCGTCCTTATCAA
Organism: Thermobia domestica; assembly: GCF_964235325.1. NCBI lineage: Eukaryota > Metazoa > Arthropoda > Insecta > Zygentoma > Lepismatidae > Thermobia > Thermobia domestica. The sequence goes on along the minus strand of NC_137455.1, from coordinate 145,082,893 downwards.
TGTACGTTATGTTTACAACTTCGTCTTCTGATTTGGGATCTTGCATCTCATACTCCCCATGGAAAACACTGTCACTTAAATGTATATGTTTTACAGGGATTGTCACTAATATTTCAGGCGAAAGTAAGCACTGTTTAGATTGCCAAGTTCTTCTGAAGAGATAAACATTTTTAAAAACTGAATGTAATTTACACATTCTTACTACACTTCCTGCCATCTTCGTATTGGATAAAACAAACGAGTAACGAAAAACAGAAACATGGATTAAACAAACAAATAACGAAAACCTGAGCAATGTGACCAGGTTATAATTCCCTAAGAAACGCCTAAGTATGAAAATTCCCCACTGTGATTATCACTTCCAATATCTTTCTTTAACGAATTTTTGGTGCTGGGATATGTCTCACGTTCTTCAAATTATTGCGTTCTTTGCAGTTGTTCTCTGAATTTCCATATACCGAAATTTCCTAGACCGTTTCTTTTATCGCTTTTCTATATCTTTTTGTTTTCCCCTTGTTTTCATGACAACTTATACCTACCGATGGTATTGCCTTCAGTAGCCGGGGCAGAGATTCAGTATGAAGGGATTTCAACTACACGTATATCTAGATCAGGGATCGGCATATCTTGTTTTCTGTGTACGGGTGACCAGTTTTTACCCGGTGCAAGCTCCGGGCAAATAACACAGCTAAACCCTCTAATATGTGTTTTAGTTTTTAAATTAGAATTAAGAATTCTAGTACGATAGTTAGGGAACGGGCGTCGTTACTAGGTGGGTCGGGTGGGACACTTATCCCAGATTTTAATCAAATATATTTAAAGAAACAATACTACTTTGTATATATAACTTTTGTCGGAAAGAGGATTTTAATTTTGGTTCATCCGCCCCCTCTCCAGATTTAAAAAGCCAACGAAGCTAGTGTTTAAGGACCGCGGTGGCTCAGTGGTAAAGCTTTCGACTCTGGTGCATGGGGTCCTTGTTCGATCCCAGCTCGCGCCAAGTGAACTTTGTGGTGGTTTTCTCGGGGTTTTCCCATTTCCTTCCAAATTCTTCATTCCTCCATTTCATTCGTTTCTCATTATTACCATCTTCTTTAGCCTAGCCGGCATAATCGTAGGACGTAAAACTTAAAGACTTCAGTTTTCATTTCATTTTCTAGTATGATAGTTCTACTTTCAACTGTTTTACGTAGCAGTGGTGGTTATTAACGAAACTATCATATTGTAAAATGTGAATGTAAACAAACGTTATCAATTGTAACATTTTTAATGATCAGGAGTTAGAATTAAGTTTTAAATAATAGCTACGAGAAGATGTTAGTTAGTGCTCTCAACGGGTCGGGTCGGGTCGGGTTGAAGACCGACCCGACCGACCCGTGACCCGAATTGACTGACCCGACCCGACCCGAGTAACCTGACCCGTGATCCGATCCGATTGACCTGACCCGACAACCCGACCCGAGCTGACCCGATTGACCCGACCCGACAACCCAACCCGAATAACCCGACCCGAGCTGACCCGAATAACCCGACCCGACAACCTGACCCGAGCTGACCCGACGCGACAACCCGACCCGAGCTGACCCGATCCGTAAACCACCCGAGTCGGGTCGGGTCGGCTCAACCCGACCCGTTTGAGAGCACTAGGTCACGACACTGGGTGAACGCCAAAATGCACTCCCATTCGGAATTAAACCCGGACCACGTGTAACGAAGTCTTACACGTTAACCACTAAGTAGATCAAGCGGGAGATTTGTATATGCATCTTAATGAATATTTGGCACTTTTGAGGTTTGGTTATTTCTTTTTATAACTGATACCAGTGGCCGACGTGGGAGAATTTTTTTTTCTTGCTTTATTTCTATGTGACGAAATTTTTATTCAAGGTCAATGTTCTCACCTGCTCGGACGGCAGAGGGTCTTCTCGGAAGGCAGTAGCAAGAGTCTCTTGGCAGAGACAAAAGGAAATCGTTTAACTACAGTGGTAGGGTTTGAGGAAACGGGAGAACACCTGTTATTTTTTCCAACCCTTCAACTTTCATTCCAAAATAGGTTCTTATGATTCCGGGACCCGCGCCACTTTGATTTTTCTTTCTCGGTAATTAAAACGTATTTTACAGTATATATAGTTGCAAGTAAGAAGATACATAATATGAATTTTGTAATTTAAAATTTAAAAATACAGTATGATAATTAATTATAAAGTACTAATTTTATTTCATCACTTTCAGCCCAAGAAATGAAATTCAAACAATTCACACCCTGGGTCTGGTCATCAATACTGCGTCTTATTCTTTGTCTTGCACAGTGAAGTCTTGGTCCTGCATTTCGTGGCATGGTGGTCTTTCATGCTATACAAGAGCCAAGAATGCTCGCCTCATCGGTACAAATGAAGACCAAGTGTGATTTTGATTATAGTGTTTCATACTATACGGAAAGCAAGAAAATATGCTCATTGCTACTTCGTGATCACCAAAACAAGGCCAAGAGCAAAATTACTACGCACTTCGTCTTGCATATCCAATCTTTACCTTATTCTTGTGTTGGGGCTTGGTGAAATAAAATGAAATATTCAGTTTAAGGTCCCTCGATTCTGCACCGAGGGTAAGGAATATGGTGACCATGAGAAATAAATGCAATGGTGGAACGAAGAAAGTGGGAGGAAACAGGAGAACCTCGAGAAAACCCACTACACGGCGTTTCTCCACCACAAAGCCCACTTAGCACAAGTTGGGATCGAACCATGAATTCTCTACCACTGAGCTACTGCGGCCCTGCTTGGGCTTGGTCGTCCATATCCAATCTTTCTTTTGGCCTTGCTTAAACAACTTCTAGTTTTGTTCTAAATCCAGACTCCATATTGGCGTAGATATTAATATTACAGTCGATTGGTAAAATCAATCTTCCACATTTAAAAATTAAAGAACACACAAGTACAAAAATGAGCATTTACCATAAAAACACTAGCTGCAAGTGTTCAAAATAGATTTATGGCTTCTATAAAATCAATTGAAAATTGCTATTTTTAATTAGGCAGCTAGTGAAAAACAGCAGCTTTCGACTCCAACCGAGTTTAAACTCAACCTAAACTCAGTTGACCAAAGTGAACAGACCCGATTTACCCGACCCGATAACCCGACCCGAGCTGACCCGACTGGACAACCCGACCCGAGCTGACCCGACTGATCCGACCCGAGTAGCCTGACCCGACAACCCAACCCGACCCGACCCGACCCGTTTGAGAGCACTAGTGTTAGTAGAGTGGCGATGACTTTTAATGTAGGAGCATTATTGCATAAAGAGTCAATTAAAATGTCTATAAATTACTCACAAAACCATATTGTTGAACATTATCATATTTTGTGTGATAGGAATGTAGGTACCCAGTCGAGAAATATAATTTGTTCTTTTCTTTTTTCTTTTTTTCTTTTTTTTTTACAATCTGCCTCTTTCAACTATTATTAGATTGTTTATGAATTTAGATTTGTTACGTGCTGTGATTATCTTGTTGTACAGTCACCAGCAAAAGTATCTCTCCCCTAAGTGCCCTAATTCCATTACCTGGGGCCAGGTAATTTTAACTTAGTACAACGCCTGGACAGATGTAACTCAATTTACACATAACTTTTCTCGTCACTGACAGCAGTTGGTAGACTGAGTCAGGTATTTATGCAAGTAAAATTGTGAGTAGATGACGCACAAAACTTTTCTCCATTCTCAGATGAATCTCTATGGCCCAGAGCATGTTCTCCAATAAACACCATATGTTAATCTCAATATTGATGTGAATGCAATGTATTGTTTCATTATATTCTGTATGTTAAAAAAAAAAAAAAAAAAAACATTGACCACGCATGAATCAGAAAATGCTTCAAAGTAGATGAAAATATGAAATCTAGAAGAACTGATTGAAATAAGTTTATAAATGATTGTCTGTATTGACAGACAATCTCCAATTCTCCTCATTAAAACAAATATTTTTTTCTTTCTGGAGAGTAGATCTTATTTATCACACTGAGTATTGAAACATTTTTTAAAAAATTGGACCTGGGTCCGCAGAATACAAGTTCAATGCGCTAACCACATATCTACCGCGTCACTTCATCGTCCACCCAAACTATTAGCTAGTTAAAATCGTTTCACGGAAGACTATACACAAGATACTAATGATCATATAAGGAGAGCTTTCTTATGTGAGTGTAACAATGATTTACTTGAGATTTTCTTCTTTAATTCAAAAACAAATTATGTAGACGTTTCTCAATGAGTAAAATATTACGAAACTTTCTTCAAATTGAGGCTATGTAATCGTTTTCAACGCTGAGCTCGATTTACATTATAATTTTTCATCACCTTTAGTGATGAGCGCAAGAGTCTTGGTGTTGCAGTTTTTGCAAGAGTCTTGCTTGCAAGACCAAGACCAAGATCAGGAATCCCGATGCAAGACCAAGATCAAGACCAAGACCAGGAATCCCGATGCAAAACCAAGACCAAGACCAAGGGGTGCAAGACCAAGACCATACCTGCAAGACCAAGACCAAGACCAAGACTCTTGCGCAAGAGTCTTGCACAAGTACCGACACTACTTGAAATTTTTTATATAGAATGTAAAAAAGAAGATGATGATTTCTTGGCTTCAATAAAAATGCTGCTGGAGTGAATGTGTTCCCAGTAGTTAACGCAATCCGTGTGAGTCGATCTACCCCTGTGGCATATGGCTACAATATGTCGTTTACTGAATTGGTTGTTCGCGTTTTCTGTAGATATTGCTCGTTTTCAAGCCGTACAGGTATTATCTTGAGCCATGTGAGCTTTTAGGGGGGACAAACACTGTGTACGTGGATTTTCTCGGCGTTCTTCCGTTTTCTCCTCCTACTTTCTTCATTCTACCATTTCAGTCATTTCTCATCATATCCGTCTCCCTTAGCCTTGGTGTATAATCGTGGGACGTTAAACTAGATACTTCATTTCATTTCAAATCATATTAGTGATGTTCTGCTTCCAAAACTAAAGAGAAATGTAGTAATGAACATCGGTAATACCGTACACCATAGGTGTCGACTACATAGGTGTGGCCTTGGCTCTGAGGCTCAAGCATCCGTTGGAAATTTTTAATATATGGTCATAAAATTAATATTGAAATAACATACTCATGACATTGACAAGAACTTAGTGCATGTGACCGCAAGTTTGATTGGATGCTTATACGTTGGCAAGTTTAGACGGATGCTTGTACGTTGAATAATGGTTTATTAATATAACTTTTATCCTCCTTAGGTATACGGCACATAGAGGATTGAGCGATATAACATTATACTACAACAATAAATCTATGTATATTATAAAATTGAAAGTGACTATTTTTGTGACTACTAATCTCTTGAACAACCTGACCGATCTCGATCAAATTTTCAACATAGATGAAATTTGGGCCTGGGAATGTTTTCATCATTTCACTTTGACGGTAAAACTTAGGGGTTGGGAGAAGGGGCAGTTATAAAATAATAAAAAAACTTAATAACTCTTGAACTAAACGACCAATCTCAATCAAATATTTAACATAGATGAGGTTCAAGCCAGGAATGTTATCTATCAGTTCACTTTGACGGAACAATGTAGGGAGGAGGAGGATGGAGAGAGGTACAAAATTCAATATAAATAAAAATGACTAAGTTTGTGATTTAATAACTCTTGAACCGATCTCAATCAAATTTTTAACATGTATGAGGTTGATATATATATATATATATATATATATATATATATAAATATACAGTATAACCTCGTTAACACGAACTCGCTTAAGCCGAACACTCGGTTAGGACGAACAAAATTTCGATCCCGGCATCGCTGTACGTTATCTTATAGGAAGTTTTATCGGTTAACACGAATTTCGGTTAGCACGAATTGCGAACTAATTTTTAGTCCCTTGAGAGTAAAGGTTTTCGGTTAACACGGACTTTCAATCCTTTGTTGCTTTTTTTTTTAGATCATTTTTCTTATTTCAGATTTTTTTTCCAGATCAGTTTCTGTCGTACAGTATTTATACAGACGAAAATTGCCTTGTAAATAAGAGAAAACCCAGAAACGAATATCTTTCCTCTCTTATGAGGTGTTGATTCTGTCCTCCGTCAAGCTCTGAACATGTAGGTGGTTGGCAGACGAGCTGGCTACTGCTCGAGACAAAACATCTCTCCCCTGTGACTTCAAACTGGTGACAGCAGTCCTAAATACCTTTCCGTTACTAGCGGTACCCAACCTGCTAGCGGAGTTATCAATTTTATAACTTGACTTGGATTTTCTGCGTGGAAACTTTTTTATTTTTTTAAATCTTCGAAAATAGGATAATAAACTTACTGTAGTGTTTTCACTTTTCAGAGGATGGTACCGAGACCGAAACTAGTCTCGATCTTGAACTTAACTCGAATTTGAGACCGAGCCGTGCTTTTCGAAATCGAGACGAGACCGAAACTCAGTCTCGTCTCGATACAATTCTGTGGATGGTATCAAGACGGAGAATAATCTTGGTCTCGTCTCGAATTTGGAACCGAGAGGAGACCGAGACTACTCAGTCTCGTCTCGATACCATCTCTAGTGTTTTCTATGATATACATAATATACTGCAGTGGTATGTATAGTCTGTATACTATAGTGCGTATGTATGGAGAAAATATATTCGAATAATAAAATTTGTGTCCCCGGTTAACACGAATTTTTTTAACACGAACTCCTGATTTTTCAGTCCCTTGCAATTCGTGTTAACGAGGGTTTACTGTATATATATATATATATATATATATATATATATATATATATATATATATATATAACAACATAACTTTTGAAACACCCGACCGATCTTGATCAAATGTTCAACATAGATGAAGTTCAGGCCTGGACCGATTTTTATAATTTTACTTTGATGGTGCAACATAGTGGAGGGGGAGGAGGGAGATACGTGTAAAAAAAACTACAAATATAAGTGACTGTCATTGTGACTTCATCACTCTTGATCCAGCCGATCGAACTCGATCTCATTTTCAACATAGATAAGGATCGGACCTGAGATGGTTTCTGTCATATCACTTTGACGGTGCAGTTTAGGGGAGGGGGAAGGGAATGATATTTTAAAATGATAGAAAATGACCGGCACCTACTCGAGTGGTGAAGTGCACCGAATGGCAGATCTGTTTTTGAAATGAAGCCTCACACCTCTCTCACCCAAGTCCGACTTCGCCTTCAAGTGGTGGTGCTGTTAACCCTTACCGGAGGCAGGGTATAAAACCTCTGTGGTAAAAAATCCCTGTGGAAAGTAAGGGGACGGAAGAAGTCGGGCCTGGTCCTCCAGGTTGGGGGTTGGGCGTCAGACCGACAACCTGGCCCCGGAAAAAGAACTACTGTTAGAAGACCGGAAGAATCGCCTCGGAATGGACGGATCAAGGGGAAGACGGACCGGAAACGAAAAAAGGACAAAGAACTGGTACTCGGTACGTGGAATGTTAGAACACTACATAGACAGGGGGCCCTGCAAGAACTAACAAACGAAATTCAGAAATATAACATAGACATATGTGGCATACAAGAGATGAGATGGGACAATAAAGGCATTCACCAAAGACAAAAGGAAACCATCTATTTCAGTGGAAACAACAAAAAGAAAGAATTTGGAACAGGATTCATAGTCAGGGGTCAAATACGTAGTAAAATAATTGGCTTCACGCCAGTCAGCGACAGGATATGTAAAATCAGAGTAAGAGCAAATCCATACAACATAACCATTATCACAGCCCACTCACCAACCGAAGAAAAGGATGATAGAGTCAAGGACGAGTTCTATAGCCAGCTGGAAAAAGCATATGACGAATGTCCGAAATATGATATGAAAGTAATTGTTGGTGACATGAATGCAAAAATCGGTAAAGAAAGCTGTTTCTACCCAGCGATAGGGAAATATAGCGCGCATGAAACAACAAACGGCAACGGCATAAGGTTAATTGACTTTGCAGCTTCAAAGAACATGACCATATCTAGCACATGGTTCCCACATAAAAGAATACACAAGGTAACATGGAGATCACCGGACGGAAAGACCGAAAATCAGATTGACCATGTTGTAGTAGACAGCAGACACAGTTGCAATATACAAGACGTGAAAACAAGGAGAGGAGCTAACATAGACTCCGATCACTATTTGGTAGTAACCCGTATCTACACAAAAATAAGCACACAACGGAAGCCCAACATGCACCAAGTCAAGAAGTGGGACATAGAGAAATTAAGGGATGAACAAAGAGTCAACGAATATAGGAGCAAAGTCACTCAGTATATGGAGGAAACACAATGGACAGGAAAACAAAACGTCAACGATATATGGGCATCAATAAAAGACAACATAGTTAGAGCAGCAGAAGAAACAATCGGAGAAAGGAACAAATCTCAACGAAACGACTGGTTTGACAGCGAGTGCGAGATAGCAATAAAGGAACGGAATGTAGCTGGGAACAACATGCTAACTCACAGAACAAGGGAAAGACAAGAAATTTACAATGAAGCCAGGAGAAAAGCCAAAAAACTACTCCGACAAAAGAAAAAATCCAGTATAGAGAGCAAAATAGCAGAACTTGAGAACGTACGATATAGAGGGGAAACAAGGTTCTTTTACAAGGAAGTTAAGCAACTAAAAAGAGGGTTTAAGCCATACTGCACTGCAATCAGGGATGAAGGCAACAGCATACTAAACTCCAAGGAGGAGATACTGAACCGGTGGTCTAGATACTACGAAAGAACTTTTCACGACGAACCAGATGAACCAAATGAAACAGCTCAGACAAATTTCGAAAACAAAGAAACTAGATAGATGCAAACAAAGACGCCAACACTTCAAGAGGTTAAAGAAGCAATAAAAAAAAATCTAAAAACAACAAAGCACCGGGAACTGACACAATAGCGGCAGAGCTACTTAAGAAAGGAGGAGAGGAAATAGTGATTGCTCTACACAAACTGATCTGCAGAATTTGGAATGACCCGAGAGACATACCCGAAGAATGGAAAACAGGGATAATAAACCCCATACATAAAAAAGGAGACCAACTATCCTGCGATAACTACAGAGCAATCACATTACTCACAACAGCATATAAAATATTTACAACCATCATACGCAATAGACTGGAAGCATACTACGAAGCACTGGTAGGAGAATATCAGGGTGGCTTTAGAAAAGGACGATCAACCACGGACCAAATATTCACAATTCGACAGACACTTGAAAAATTCTGGGAAAAAAACATAACCACGTATCACTTATTCAGAACAGCATACGACAAGATAAATAGGAAGCAAATGTGGAATGCACTCCAGGAATTAGGGATACCCGGAAAGCTAGTTCAGTTATGCAAAATCAGTACAAAGGAATCGAAAGCCCAAGTGAAAATAGGAAGCGACATGTCAGAAGCGTTCCCAGTGCAGAAAGGTGTCAGACAGGGAGATGGACTAGCCCCCATACTATTTAACCTGGTACTAGAAGCAGCAGTACGACGATCAGGCATAAAAAGAACAGGGACCCTAACGACCAATAGCCATCAAATTCTAGGGTATGCAGACGATATTAAGATCATTGGAAGAAGTCTGAAAGCAGTAAAAGAAGCGTTTACAGGCCTGGAGAAAGAAGCGAAACAAGTAGGACTTGAAATAAATGAAGGAAAAACCAAACTTCTAGTCCTATCTAAGAACACAGGACATCTGAAAAGAATCGGGACACACATAAATATAGAATCACACAACTTCGAAATAGTGAATGAATTTATCTACCTAGGAACAACAATCACATCAAATAATGACCAAAGTGAGGAAGTCAAAAGAAGAATCACCACTGCAAACAGAGCATATTTTGCACTGCTGCCCCAACTAAAATCAAATCTCATCTCTAAAACTACAAAAACCAGGATATACAGAACATTAATCAGGCCCGTAGTAACATATGGATCAGAATGCTGGACTATACGGAAAGAGGAAATGCAATTACTAGGGAACTTTGAAAGGAAGATTTTAAGGAAAATATATGGAGGTGTGAAGGTAGACCAAAATACATACCGAATGAGATATAATAATGAACTCTACAATAAGTACGACGACGTAGACATAGTAACGCACATCAAACTTAGCCATTTGCAATGGGTGGGACATATTGTCAGAATGGGGGAAGAAAGAGTAGTGAAGAAAATCTTCTTCGCTAACATCGAAGGAAAGAGAACGAGGGGAAGATGGAGATGGTGGGACACGGTCCTAGAGGATATGAAGGAAATGGGAATACAGAACTGGAAGGCGAGTGTGGCAGATTCTGACGGAGGCGAAGGCTCGTCAAAGAGCTGTAGTGCCATAGAAGAAGAAGAAGAAGAAGAAAATGACCGACATTAAAATTGAATCTATAGTTTTGGGGGTCGCTGAGCTAAACAATGACACTTCCGATGCTGTTTAAATTCAAAATCAGCCTGTAGCTTGGCAGAGGAAGGAGATATATAAAATTTATCGAAAATGACTATTATCAAAGTCGAACTCATGGTTTTCGAGGTCTTTGGGATGAACAATGACACTTTCGATACCGTGCCTCGCAACCAGGGGGAGGAGGAGATATATATAAGTTTATTGAAAATGACCGATATTAGTGCCGAATCCATAGTTTTCGGGGTCTCTGAGACGAACAGTACACTTCTGATGTTTAAATCCAAATTTAGCCCCGCAACTTATGGAGAAGGAGGGGAGAGAAATATAAAAATAATCGAAAATGATCGATGTCAGAGAGCGCTTTACTAATAGTAAAAAGTGACTGACTAACGAAATATATTGTTATATTTTTTAGTTTAACCCAACAAAGTGGGTAATTGATAATAGTGATCCATATTCACAAGTGAGACTTCAAATAACTTGGAGTTTGATGCCGTTATGTTGTATTTCTAATACAGGTCGAAAGTATTAATATAAACTGAGTTTATACCAGACACAGACAGTTGAGTCATTTTCAGTTTTCACTCAAATTATTCTAAAATATTAAGAGGTTTGATTATAATAATTATTATGTTAATTTTCTCTCTCTTTTTTGATCAATATTGCTAAACGTATCATCATCATCATAGCTATTCTTCCATTATTGGCAGGTTACTTGCTGCAAGTGAGAAGCTTCGACGTTCGGTGGTCCTCAGCTAGTCTCTTCGTCTTGACGTAGCAATTTTCTGTTTTAATACCTTCCTCCAACTACAGTCTCCTTCGCTTCATCCTTCTCTTTCCTTCCACAATACCCTCTAGCACGTCCCTCATAATATAGTTCCTCCTCAGCCAATATCCTAACCAGTTCCTCTTCCTCCTCTTAAAATTCTTCTTTTTTCCCCTACTGCTAATATTTCTAACACCTTCTCATTCGTTTTACGTTCAACACAGCTAATTTTCTCCTTTTTTCTCCATGCCCACATTCCAAAACCTGGAACTTTGTTTCGCTTTTGCGTAATGTCCATGTTTATGCCCCATAGAGTACATATTGGAATCAGTAAAACAAAATCTAAATATTTAATTGGAAGTTTGTTTAATACAAGGATTAGCTAATCGTGATTGAAAAGAAAGATCTGACGCCTTTAGAGGTAAAAATAATTTTGCAATTCATGGTATTTCAATAATCAGTGCTGTCTTGATTTTCTTTCATTTGTCTCAGGGGTAGTCTCCCCAGTTTGAGAACCAGTGGAGTATTGGATCTGTTAAAAAATATAAACAGATTACGAAACGTTGTGATTTAGGCATATCTTATAAGTAGTGAAGCGTGGGCACCCATTAAAAAAATTAAAGGCCATCACCTATGTTGTGCACTATCATCATACTTACACGAAGTTAAACTATATTACATTTAGAAACATACATTGTATTTGCGTTACTATTGACGCATTGTAAAGTTTATTATCCCTTATATCCATAGTAAATTTTACCTATGAAAAGCTTGAGATTTTTTAAATGCAAGACTTGCAAGACTCTTGCATGCAATACCAAGACCAAGACCAAGAATTCCAGTGCAAAACCAAGACCAAGACCAGGACCACCTCGGTCTTGGTCTTGGTCTTCCATTTGCTCATCATTAATTACCTTAACTTATAATTTTAAAAGAAGAAAAGATAGCAAAAATTAGTTTTACATTTTTTGAATTGCATCAACACGGGTAGAAGTAGAAAGTTATATTTTTATCTTCGTAACTACTAGTTTATTTTCTTATCTTCGTAGGAGAAATTTATAATGAAGTGTGTGGGGGTTCCAGTACCTCTGTAGTGGGAAGGGTGGAATTTTAACTGTCGACATTTCTGTGTTAGTGTCCCTGTTGAGTATAGTAGTCCTGTAAACGTGGTGGAATAGAAAGTTTTTTTGTGTGTGTGTGTGTTTAAAGTGTGAAAGCAGGGGACTCTTAATACAGCCACCCGGATTTGAATCCCGTCATGGCAACTACTTTTTTCTTTATTCGAAGGTATTTTTTTACGTAATTGATATTGTAACTCTGTTATTCCTTTATTATTATTATTATTAATGATAATACATACCTTGTTTTGTTAAAAAAAAGTAATCTCATCAAAAATATTTCAAGTGAAGAAATTGCTCAGCCTCGAGTCTCGCGCACTCTTAAAAAGTTATCTCATGTAGAGCCAAGTCTATTCCCTCTATACGAACTCTAATACTGTGATTTTAAGAACAGTACAAGTCTACATCTTAGTGTAAGAGAATGTTATGACTTGGTTGTTACGGAACACTGAAGTTGTTAATCTTACGATATAACACAGCCACACACACCCACACAAATAATAATAATAATAATAATAATAATAATAATAATAATAATAATAATAATAATAATAATAATAATAATAATAATCAAACGTTTTGTGCGCCGGACTCCAGGTCATGGATTCGATGTATTTTGTTACACAGAATTCAAATTTCTAAACTCCAGGAAGATCGATCTTATATGTGTGGCTGTGTAAGTTAAGTAAGCTATCAGTAGACATTGTCCTATACCTGCATTCATTTTACTTCTTAAGCCTGTTATAAACGAACAAATATTCCATCATATATTGTATCATATATTTCATCAAAGTGGAATTTGAACATTTACGATACCAAGTTGTATGCAACTTTTGGGTTGGTTACAACATTTGATACAACTGTTCTAAATTAGAACTTGTTCTATTTCTATCCAACATTGTATCAAAGAAAACAAACGAAAATCGCTATGCGGTTACACTAAAATCGAGTATGATGTGGACACGGAAAGCAGTTGACATTCTTTTGATGCATACTAGCAGTTATCTGTTTTGTATACCTATAAAATTAAAGAATATTAGGACAAAGTACCGCAGGTGACTTCCCAAAATTGGTGTAGATTGAGAATATTCCTTAAAATTTAAAAAACATTTTCTTTA